>NC_141534.1:240671666-240987500 GCF_021556685.1 Rattus norvegicus | reverse complement strand
ACTGTCAGAAATAGCAGAACAAAGTAACACTAGAGATAATCTGATGGCGAGAGGCAAGCGCAGGAACCCAAGCAACAGAAACCAAGACTACATGGCATCATCGGAGCCCAATTCTCCCACCAAAACAAACATGGAATATCCAAACACACCAGAAAAGCAAGATCTAGTTTCAAAATCATATTTGATCATGATGCTGGAGGACTTCAAGAAAGACGTGAAGAACTCCCTTAGGGAAACACAGGAAAACATTAATAAACAAGTAGAAGCCTACAGAGAAGAATCGCAAAAATCCCTGAAAGAATTCCAGGAAAACACAATCAAACAGTTGAAGGAATTAAAAATGGAAATAGAAGCAATCAAAAAAGAACACATGGAAACAACCCTGGATATAGAAAACCAAAAGAAGAGACAAGGAGCTGTAGATACCAGCTTCACCAACAGAATACAAGAGATGGAAGAGAGAATCTCAGGAGCAGAAGATTCCATAGAAATCATTGACTCAACTGTCAAAGATAATGTAAAGCGGAAAAAGCTACTGGTCCAAAACACACAGGAAATCCAGGACTCAATGAGAAGATCAAACCTAAGGATAATAGGTATAGAAGAGAGTGAAGACTCCCAGCTCAAAGGACCAGTAAATATCTTCAACAAAATCATAGAAGAAAACTTCCCTAACCTAAAAAAAGAGATACCCATAGACATACAGGAAGCCTACAGAACTCCAAACAGATTGGACCAGAAAAGAAACACCTCCCGTCACATAATTGTCAAAACACCAAACGCACAAAACAAAGAAAGAATATTAAAAGCAGTAAGGGAAAAAGGTCAAGTAACATATAAAGGCAGACCTATCAGAATCACACCAGACTTCTCGCCAGAAACTATGAAGGCCAGAAGATCCTGGACTGATGTCATACAGACCCTAAGAGAACACAAATGCCAGCCCAGGTTACTGTATCCTGCAAAACTCTCAATTAACATAGATGGAGAAACCAAGATATTCCATGACAAAACCAAATTTACACAATATCTTTCTACAAATCCAGCACTACAAAGGATAATAAATGGTAAAGCCCAACATAAGGAGGCAAGCTATAACCTAGAAGAAGCAAGAAACTAATCGTCTTGGCAACAAAACAAAGAGAGTGAAAGCACACAAACATAACTTCACATCCAAATATGAATATAATGGGAAGCAATAATCATTATTCCTTAATATCTCTCAACATCAATGGCCTCAACTCCCCAATAAAAAGAAATAGATTAACAAACTGGATACACAACGAGGACCCTGCAATCTGCTGCCTACAGGAAACACACCTCAGAGACAAAGACAGACACTACCTCAGAGTGAAAGGCTGGAAAACAAATTTCCAAGCAAATGGTCAGAAGAAGCAAGCTGGAGTAGCCATTCTAATATCAAATAAAATCAATTTTCAACTAAAAGTCATCAAAAAAGATAAGGAAGGACACTTCATATTCATCAAAGGAAAAATCCACCAAGATGAACTCTCAATCCTAAATATCTATGCCCCAAATACAAGGGCACCTACATACGTAAAAGAAACCTTACTAAAGCTCAAAACACACATTGCACCTCACACAATAATAGTGGGAGATTTCAACACCCCACTCTCATCAATGGACAGATCATGGAAACAGAAATTAAACAGTGATGTCGACAGACTAAGAGAAATCATGAGCCAAATGGACTTAACGGATATTTATAGAACATTCTATCCTAAAGCAAAAGGATATACCTTCTTCTCAGCTCCTCATGGTACTTTCTCCAAAATTGACCATATAATTGGTCAAAAAACGGGCCTCAACAGGTACAGAAAGATAGAAATAATCCCATGCGTGCTATCGGACCACCACGGCCTAAAACTGGTCTTCAATAACAAAAAGGGAAGAATGCCCACATATACGTGGAAATTGAACAATGCTCTACTCAATGATAACCTGGTCAAGGAAGAAAGAAAGAAAAAAATTAAAAACTTTTTAGAATTTAATGAAAATGAAGGTACAACATACCCAAACTTATGGGACGCAATGAAAGCTGTGCTAAGAGGAAAACTCATAGCGCTGAGTGCCTGCAGAAAGAAACAGGAAAGAGCATATGCCAGCAGCTTGACAGCACACCTAAAATCTCTAGAACAAAAAGAAGCAAATACACCCAGGAGGAGTAGAAGGCAGGAAATAATCAAACTCAGAGCTGAAATCAACCAAGTAGAAACAAAAAGGACCATAGAAAGAATCAACAGAACCAAAAGTTGGTTCTTTGAGAAAATCAACAAGATAGATAAACCCTTAGCCAGACTAACGAGAGGACACAGAGAGTGCGTCCAAATTAACAAAATCAGAAATGAAAAGGGAGACATAACTACAGATTCAGAGGAAATTCAAAAAATCATCAGATCTTACTATAAAAACCTATATTCAACAAAACTTGAAAATCTTCAGGAAATGGACAATTTCCTAGACAGATACCAGGTATCAAAGTTAAATCAGGAACAGATAAACCAGTTAAACAACCCCATAACTCCTAAGGAAATAGAAGCAGTCATTAAAGGTCTCCCAACCAAAAAGAGCCCAGGTCCAGACGGGTTTAGTGCAGAATTCTATCAAACCTTCATAGAAGACCTCATACCAATATTATCCAAACTATTCCACAAAATTGAAACAGATGGAGCACTACCGAATTCCTTCTACGAAGCCACAATTACTCTTATACCTAAACCACACAAAGACACAACAAAGAAAGAGAACTTCAGACCAATTTCCCTTATGAATATCGATGCAAAAATACTCAATAAAATTCTGGCAAACCGAATTCAAGAGCACATCAAAACAATCATCCACCATGATCAAGTAGGCTTCATCCCAGGCATGCAGGGATGGTTTAATATACAGAAAACCATCAACGTGATCCATTATATAAACAAACTGAAAGAACAGAACCACATGATCATTTCATTAGATGCTGAGAAAGCATTTGACAAAATTCAACACCCCTTCATGATAAAAGTCCTGGAAAGAATAGGAATTCAAGGCCCATACCTAAACATAGTAAAAGCCATATACAGCAAACCAGTTGCTAACATTAAACTAAATGGAGAGAAACTTGAAGCAATCCCACTAAAATCAGGGACTAGACAAGGCTGCCCACTCTCTCCCTACTTATTCAATATGGTTCTTGAAGTTCTAGCCAGAGCAATCAGACAACAAAAGGAGATCAAGGGGATATAGATCGGAAAAGAAGAGGTCAAAATATCACTATTTGCAGATGATATGATAGTATATTTAAGTGATCCCAAAAGTTCCACCAGAGAACTACTAAAGCTGATAAACAACTTCAGCAAAGTGGCTGGGTATAAAATTAACTCAAATAAATCAGTTGCCTTCCTCTATACAAAGGAGAAACAAGCCGAGAAAGAAATTAGGGAAACGACACCCTTCATAACAGACCCAAATAATATAAAGTACCTCGGTGTGACTTTAACCAAGCAAGTAAAAGATCTGTACAATAAGAACTTCAAGACACTGAGGAAAGAAATTGAAGAAGACCTCAGAAGATGAAAAGATCTCCCATGCTCATGGATTGGCAGGATTAATATAGTAAAAATGGCCATTTTACTAAAAGCAATCTACAGATTCAATGCAATCTCCATCAAAATACCAATCCAAATCTTCAAAGAGTTAGACAGAACAATTTGCAAATTCATCTGGAATAACAAAGAACCCAGGATAGCTAAAACTATCCTCAACAATAAAAGGACTTCAGGGGGAATCACTATCCCTGAACTCAAGCAGTATTACAGAGCAATAGTGATTAAAAACTGCATGGTATTGGTACAGAGACAGACAGATAGACCAATGGAATAGAATTGAAGACCCAGAAATGAACCCACACACCTATGGTCACTTGATTTTTGACAAAGGAGCCAAAACCATCCAATGGAAAAAAGATAGCATTTTCAGCAAATGGTGCTGGTTCAACTGGAGGGCAACATGTAGAAGAATGCAGATCGATCCATGCTTATCACCCTGTACAAAGCTTAAGTCCAAGTGGATCAAGGACCTCCACATCAAACCAGACACACTCAAACTAATAGAAGAAAAACTAGGGAAGCATCTGGAACACATGGCCACTGGAAAAAATTTCCTGAACAAAACACCAATGGGTTATGCTCTAAGATCAAGAATCGACAAATGGGATCTCATAAAACTGCAAAGCTTCTGTAAGGCAAAGGACACTGTGGTTAGGACAAAACGGCAACCAACAGATTGGGAAAAGATCTTTACCAATCCTACAACAGATAGAGGCCTTATATCCAAAATATACAAAGAACTCAAGAAGTTAGACCGCAGGGAAACAAATAACCCTATTAAAAAATGGGGTTCAGAGCTAAACAAAGAATTCACAGCTGAGGAATGCCGAATGGCTGAGAAACACCTAAAGAAATGTTCAACATCTTTAGTCATAAGGGAAATGCAAATCAAAACAACCCTGAGATTTCACCTCACACCAGTGCGATTGGCTAAGATCAAAAACTCAGGTGACAGCAGATGCTGGCGAGGATGTGGAGAAAGAGGAACACTCCTCCATTGTTGGTGGGATTGCAGACTGGTACAACCATTCTGGAAATCAGTCTGGAGGTTCCTCAGAAAATTGGACATTGAACTGCCTGAGGATCCAGCTATACCTCTCTTGGGCATATACCCAAAAGATGCCTCAACATATAAAAAAGACACGTGCTCCACTATGTTCATTGCAGCCTTATTTATAATAGCCAGAAACTGGAAACAACCCAGATGCCCTTCAACAGAGGAATGGATACAGAAAATGTGGTACATCTACACAATGGAATATTACTCAGCTATCAAAAACAACGACTTTATGAAATTCGTAGGCAAATGGTTGGAACTGGAAAATATCATCCTGAGTGAGCTAACCCAATCACAGAAAGACATACATGGTATGCACTCATTGATAAGTGGCTATTAGCCCAAATGCTTGAATTACCCTAGATCCCTAGAACAAACGAAACTCAAGACGGATGATCAAAATGTGAATGCTTCACTCCTTCTTTAAATGAGGAAAAAGAATCCCCTTGGCAGGGAAGGGAGAGGCAAAGATTAAAACAGAGACTGAAGGGACACCCATTCAGAGCCTGCCCCACATGTGGCCCATACATATACAGCCACCCAATTAGACAAGATGGATGAAGCAAAGAAGTGCAGACCAACAGGAGCCGGATGTAGATCGCTCCTGAGAGACACAGCCAGAATACAGCAAATACAGAGGCGAATGCCAGCAGCAAACCACTGAACTGAGAATAGGTCCCCCGTTGAAGGAATCAGAGAAAGAACTGGAAGAGCTTGAAGGGGCTCGAGACCCCATATGTACAACAATGTCAAGCAACCGGAGCTTCCAGGGACTAAGCCACTACCTAAAGACTATACATGGACTGACCCTGGACTCTGACCTCATAGGTAGCAATGAATATCCTAGTAAGAGCACCAGTGGAAGGGGAAGCCCTGGGTCCTGCTAAGACTGAACCCCCAGTGAACTAGACTATGGGGGGGAGGGCGGCAATGGGGGGAGGGTTGGGAGGGGAACACCCATAAGGAAGGGGAGGGGGGAGGGGGATGTTTGCCCGGATACCGGGAAAGGGAATAACACTCGAAATGTATATAAGAAATACTCAAGTTAATAAAAAAAAAATTTAAAAAAAAGTTACTGCTGGAGAAATAGTACTCTTCTCATGACATATACAACCCTTCTTTCCATTGTTCATGCTGACCATCCTCTCATTTGGCCCCTACTATTGTTTTTTCTCATCAGAAGAGTAAAGGTCTAACCATGTAAGAAGCCTCTCCCATCTTTGATGGCATTGCCCACTCTTTGTGGTCAATTTTTATTCTATGCATATGACTGTTTCTCTGAAAAGGTGTGTGTATAGCACATGTGTGCCTGGTGCCATCAGGGACCAGAAAAGGGTATTGGACACCTGGAACTGGAGTTACAGCTGTGCCCCTCCCTCTGGGTGCTGGGAACAGAACGAGATCTTCAACAGTAGCAAGTGCTTTGAACTACTAAGCCATTTCCGAGCCCTCCCCACCCACATCTTTAAAAAGATCATTTCTCCTTCTCTAATTTTAACCCAGATTCCTCTTATTTAAGACAATATCAAACTCCAACATTTCTGTATTCCAACACTACTAGCCTTTGGTCCCCTTTCTCCATTCTCTCTGCAGCATGGAGTCTGTCAGCTACTCACAGGACATTGACATTCATTCTCTGATGTCTTAATGAAGTCATTCTCTTCCGGTTCCTAACTTCTCTTCTCATGGCATGTTCATCCACTTCCTGGGTTGCTATGTTAATGTTCTTCATCCTTCACTCTAGGACCCCTCTTTTCTACTTATGTTCTGTGTTGTTTCGTGCCAGTCATGAATGCTAAGTAAAATGTATGAGTTAGCTATTCTCAAACCTGCACCTCATGCTCTGAACTCTAGAGATAGGAAGCTCAACCCAAAAGGCTGAAAACTGCCTCAAAAGGAACATATTTAAACCCAAGTTTATGTCTCTGGAGACTTCCTTAACTGTTTAGTCTTCAATAAGCCTCTGTGTTCTGAAAATTATAATCCTAGTCATTCATTCAGTCTGTTCTTTGTCCTCTTCCCGTATCTTGTCATTAGGCCTTGAAATTGTCTCTACAATTCACCCATTTTTCTCCAGTGCCATTCACCACTCTGGTGTCATCATTGCTCCTGGGGATCTTAACAGACAACCTCCTAGATGGCCTTATCTGTATCTCTGCTTTTCTCCCTCCAACAGTTCTCCCTCCAGAGCAAGGATGTGCTTCAAATGAAAAACCATCAACTGTTTCAGTATTAGAAAAAGATGTGGACGTAGGAGGGGACTCACTGAGAAGGTTCTAGCTAAAGAGAGGGTGGAGAAGGGGAAACAGGGTGAAAATAACTATAATTCATTATATAAATATATGAAACTCCCCAACATTAAGTTGAATTTCAGGTATTGGATTTTTCAAAAACAGTGCAACTTAACTCTAGGCTTTGCCTACATGGCCATTCTTCACTTTTCCGTAAATAATCCTCCACGGGCTATTCATGGAAACTCAGATCCTATTGTCTGCATACTCAAAGACTGAATTTTTAGGCAGTGTCAAATTTTATAAAAATCAATATGACTTAATAAAAATCACGTTGTGTTTGACCAACCATTCCCACTGTTTCAAGAATAAACAAATTCAGAGGGACTTAGTTAATGCCAATGCTCTTGACCTCAAATCTACCTTTAGAAATCTCTGTACTTGAATAACAACGTGATTTCAGCATTTTTAAGATTAGCTGTTTAAAGTATAAATGTACAAAAAGAACATAAACAAGGGACTAATTCTTTCCATACTTAAGTCATGACCAATCTCATGAATATAACACACACACATACAGTCACAAATGTATACAAATATATATGAATATATTGTATGTGCATATGTATACATATACATGTACATGTACATGTATGTGCATACACATTTAAACCCATAGACTTAATTGTTGCCTGGAGAGTTTATGTTTGAGTTTAGTATTGAGAAGAGATCCCACCAAAACTCACGGTATGTCTCAGAATACATTTACTCCCCGTCTACTATAAAGTGTTGGTTCTGAATATTGACAGTGAACCTGAAAGTGGACACAGGATGTGTTTGTACAAAAGCACTTTCTCCTGCAAAGATTGTTATGTTCTGTATTCCTTTGCTTCTCTGAATTCCAGATTTCTGATATATAGAAAGGAAGTAGTGTAAATGATCCTACGTTTTCATCCACGTCTGCTTAACCTCATTATCAAAACTAACGTGGGGAAGTACTATAGCAATAGTTTGCCTGCCTCGTCCTTTGAGACATTTAACTAAAGTTAAACTTATGATGAATGAGTAATTGGAGCAAAGACGTTCTAAGTGTTTATTTTGGAGCCCTCATCTTGAAGGTTGGGTTGTAAAACATGTGGCAAGATCATGTATGATCAAGAAATAGAAGATAGTCTATGAGAGGAGGGTGGGAAAAGAGCAGATGAAAAAAAGAAAAAAATGGTTGTACAGACAGAAACTGAGGTGGGAAAAAACCCATGTGGCCTGTGACTAAACAAGGAGATCCTTGATATCTATTTGATGTTCTACATAGGAGCACAGCCTGAGCTTCTGCTTCCTGTGACGTTCCTTTACATGTTCCACCAACTCTACATCCCAACACAGAGCAAACAATGTGAAACAAGATGCGCATTCTTTATAGAGCCAACAGAATCATCTACATTTTATTTCAGTGACTTCTCATTTCTATTGATGATACTTTGTTTTAATTTGGCATCTTGAAACCAAAATGCTTAAAACCCAATACAACTTTAAAAGAAAGCAAACTCTATTATTCATATCTGTCATACAGATTCACATACACTGAGAGCCTATAATTTACTACCTAAATGTAGGGTTTTTTTGTAATACATCTTTAGAATGTCTTTCTGAGCTCATCTAGATAATTTGTCCTCTTGTCCAAACACGTACGTTTCATCCAGTTAAAGTCATAATAGAATGTTTTTATTTTAATTAACCATACCACTAACTCCTGAATTTATTACTCTGGTGAGTTGGGAAAGAGCAGGTGAGTGACCTATGTTTGGGATTTTTAACGTTACTAATATGGTAGTTAACGTGTGATGAATTGAACTTCCAACACACTTAAAATACAGTTCTTCAGTTGCACTGGACACATTTCACATGCAGAAGAGTCACATATGTCCAACAATGGCTACCAAAGTGGACAACATACCTGTCAGAATGGCTATACTGTTACACAGTAGTTTACTAGATGTTGCTGACAGGGAGAATACAGGAAATATTATCCTTTGTTCCTGCCTGCAGCCTGATCAATTTTAGAAGCATTGTAAGACATCGAGGAAAGGGAAATATCAAAATGTCAGTATTATTTCAGGTAACTGAGAATGGAGGACATAGATTTCACTCGGGAGTTTATGTGTTCATCTATCCAGACTTCTCAAATACAGAAAAGTAAAGTCACTAGCTATGTCTAAATCTCTAGTAGATAATTTATCTACCTCACCTGGAGCTGAATGAGCAAACCATGGAGCAGGGAATGTACTTACCTCATTTCTTCCAGAAGAAGACACATGGAAATGATGTCATTTGAATAGGAGAGACACCATTATTACCTCTGAGCTTTCACTGTCTACTAAAAATGATCAGGTCTCTTAGAGTCTACAGCTGGACTTTCCCAAAGGGCTGGTCTCAAACTGATTATCTCAGAGTAACAAATAAGGAACTCAGAATCCCATGTGAGTGTTTACCTGCTCCTAAGCTGCTTCATCTAAGACTGCAAAATTATTCTTCTAGATGGATAGATAGATAGATAGATAGATAGATAGATAGATAGATAGATAGATAGATAGATAGATAGATAGATATAAGATAAATAAAGGTGGGGAGATCCTCCAGAATATACCAGAGACCTGGGAGGCAAGAGACTCTCCGAACTCAAAGGGAGGGACCTAAGATGAAATGCCCTACAGTGGAGAGAGAGAACTTGTAGAGTCCACTTCGCAGAAAGACAGGGCATCAAGTGAGGAATGGGGTTGCCATCCCACTGTCAAAAAGTCTGACCCAGAATTGTTCCTGTCTGAAAGAACTGCAGGAACAAAAATGGAGAAGAGCCTGAGGAAAAGAAGGTCCAGCAACAGGTCCAGATTGGGATTCAGCTCAAGGGGAGGCCCCAAGGCCTGACACTATTACTGATGCCATGGTGTGCTTACAAAAAAGAGCCTATCATGACTGCCCTCTGAAAGACCCAAAAAGCAGCTGAAAGAGTCAGATGCAGATGTGTGCACCCAACCAACAAACAGAAGCTGCTGACCCCTCTGGTTGAATTAGGGAAAAGCTGGAAGAAGCTGAGGAGAAAGGTGACCCTGTAGGAGGACCAGCAGTCTCAACTAACCTGGATCCCTGAGATCTCTCAGACACTGGATCACCAACCAGGCAGCAAACACCAGCTGAGATGAGGCCTCCAACACAGTATACAGCAGAGGACTCCTGGGTCTGGACTCAGTCAGAGAAAATGCACCTAACCCTCAAGAGACTGGAGGACCCAGGGAGTAAGGATGTCTGGTGGGATGGGGGATGGACACATCTTTGTGGAGATGGGGGTAAGGGGTGGGGGGAAAAGGATGTTTGGGATGTAAAACAGTCAGTGGGTGGACCCGGAGGAGGATAAAATTTGGACTGTAAAAAAAGATTAAATAAAAATGTTTAAAAAGAAATAAAAAATGAAAAGCAAACAAAAAGTAATTTGGGCACTACAATGAGAAATGGTAGGCAGCATAGACTCAGTTTCTTCCATCAACTAAAACCGTCCTTTCTTCTCTATATTCCTTTCTGTGGAAACTTATACTCTGTTCCCTACCTCACTCTTCACTTCCTGTCTCCTTTTCTATTTCCCTCTTTCCTTCCTTCCCTTTGTCACAATATCCACTTCTTCTGTGAAAATAGTCTTTATTCCAAACTCAGGCTGGCTTCTAAGAAGCGACCTCTTGAGTTTAGGCGGTTTTCATACGTTACCTCTTCAGGGGTTATCTTTACTGCTTAAACAAGGGCAGTCTAATTTTCCCTCTTCAGTTCTGTTCCCAGTGGCCCTTAGCAGACATAGACAAGCATCTTCACCCATAAACCCATTCCTTCTTCCCTTACTAAGCAATGGCCTTCTTTTACGTACCTGTGCCCTAGATGATCTAAGTGCAGATTAAATTCACTTCTGAATTAAATTTTGTCACTACACGTGACCAACTGCTCCTTCTCCCCCTTCAGACTAGTAAGATAAAGAACTTCTAGATCATTCCTAAGGCAGACTGCTCCTTCTTTCCTTTCATGTCATAGCTATCTGATCCTAGAGCAGTTAATTTATCCTTCCCCGCTCCATTTTTTAGTGAAGAACAACAATAATATGAACTTGATAGGTTTATGAAGATTAAATAATTTGACTATGTAAGGATTTAGGCTAATTCCATCTATATAACTGTTACACAATTATACTTCATTACATTTCAAACCCAATCATATCAAAAAAACTACCCATGGACTTCTTTGATAATCATTATGGTTATATTTTCTACTTCTCATAAACTAGAATTCGCCCTTGTGTTTCTTTATTTCTGAGTATGTATACAAACTGGAAATAAGTTCGTCAAATATTTGTGTTTGGAAGCTGTCAATAGATACTAACGATGAGTCATGTAGAATTTGTCATCTTACTCAATCTTTCCATTTGTCATCTTACTCAATCTTTCCATTTGTCATCTTACTCAATCTTTCCAGAAGTCCGTCGTTACACATTAGTATTGTGATCACTTTTGTTATTGTTGGTGTTGTTCCATGTGTAAAGCTGTTATTACATCAGTTAGGATTATACACACCACACCACACACACACACACACACACACACACACACACACGCACGCACGCACGCACACACACACACACCAAAAAGCCTTCATCTAAAAGTGGAATTTATTGGTCCAAATTTATACCAAAGTCTGAAGGAAGATAATAAACTCATCTTGCTTTTAGACACAAAATATATAGCAAGATGCAGATTTCCATAATCCCCAAGCACCGTCTGCTTCTGTGTACTAATTTTTTTTCTTTACCAACACATTCTTCAAGCTTGTGGTGAAAAGATGGTAATGGTAGCCTCAGTCTGTGTTGGTGCCGTGGCATACGAGAAAAATTGTTATCACTGAGCCGATCTGGTTAGATACCCGACATCCCAGGAAACCAGTATGAACTGAGGACAACTAATTTGAACAGAGTCAGAAAATTCTATAACCAAGCAGAGAAGTGGGGGAGATGCAACATTAGAAATAATAAGAAATCCCTCTTTAAATTTTATCAACATTGTTAGGAAGGGAAACAAAGTGTATGAGCAACTTTTGTCAATAACTAATAATTTTATGACAGATTGGGTGATTTTCACATCACTACCCAGTTTCTCAAAACAAACTATGGGTGCATTAATCCAGGAAGTTACAAAGAACAAAGCAACCCCTTTGTATCTGTGAGCCATTGTGCAAGTTCAGTATTAGAGCGGTTGACAAATGTGTGATCTCACGTTTTCATGGGTCGTCATTCATACACACACACACACACACACACACACACACACCCCTATATGACAGGACATTTTGGTCATATTCGCCAACATATCGGTCCTTTTTTCTCAAAAAGCGTTAATATCTAAAAGTGTTCTTTTTTTTCTGGATATTTGTAGCAACTAACAGGAATTCTGATTGTATCTTTGTATATTAGGCATCATAATGTTAAAGTTTTGAAAGATTTATTATCCAAATTGTAGTGAGGATTATGCATTCGTATGAGGTAGAACTAGAATGTTCTTTGCCCTGGGTGCTACCCTTTTGCTTACATTACACCACTGTTTCCTTTTCTCTGGGCCTCCCCTAGATTCGTTCCTCCAGCAGCCACAGGCTGTAAAGTCTTCCTGCTTCAGCATATAAAACTGGCTCTTTTGGTTCTTGTGGCTCCTAGGTATACTACCTACACCTAGACAGAACCAAATACATTACTTACCAGCCATATGTATACTATCCAAAAAGGTTTATTTCCAGGCCTCTTTCTTCTACTAAGGTAGAATCAAACCCTTCTTTCTAGAAGGAGCGCTTCCCTCAGCCTCTACACTGTTATCCTCGTGCCTCGAAATTAATCAAAAGCTATTAAAATACTAAGTGCACACTTAAAGTATCCTATACAGTGGACTTTGTTATTTGCTGTATCTTACTGTGACAAAACAATACAACTTTCCCACAACTCATCAATATTGATATAGTGATTTTTCTATAACCCTGCAGATCTCTAGGGAAATTCTTTAGGATAATGGATGATTTTGTGTACTTGAGATATATATATATATATATATATATATATATATATATATATATATATATATATATGTTTATATACTTTTATAAAATGGAACACACCACACACCATCCAATTTCTTTAAAATAATATCCTGCCCTGCTCTCCCATTAATGTCAGTCTTAGTAGCTTTGGTCTGTGCCTTCAAATTAGTATTATTATTTGGCATATTTATGATATTCAATTTAGGAGTAATACTAAAAGTTCTCATTTATTTTCAATCAGTCCAAGTTCTTTCTGTCTGCGGGCTGCCAGATCTTTACCTATTAAAATCCACATTTATTAATGCTTACGGCTCATAGTCTGCTTTGAGCCTCTCTAATCACATAGCCCTTCCTGTCTTCGTTTTCTCTTAAATCAGACTCTAAAACACGTCTCCATTCTCCACCATCAATCATTAGTTAAGCCTTGATTTGTTAAAACCTCTGAAAGCATTATGTCGGTCAAATGGTTAGATTTCAGGCCCACGTCTCTTATCATTAGCCAGAGGTTTTGCATCTGATCCCCAAAGCCATTCAAGAAAAGAATTGTCGTGCATGAGTTCCCATGAAGAGGGTCATTCTGACAAAAGACGCCTGCCTAATTTATATAGTAAGGCATGCTTGCTAATTCTGGTCTCGGAACCCTGACCAGTTACCAATTGATTCCTATCGGGGTTGTGGGAGATGATAAATTTTAATCAGTGCTTTCAGACTCTAATAGTCTGACTTTCTTTCCTTTTTTTTTATAATGGATTTCTTTCATTCATGCTTTCCCTCGTCTACATCTTTATGACTGTGATGTGCTTTGATTTACTTCATTCAAAGTATGATGCTCTGGCTTCAATTATTCAATTTAACTTTAAATAGACATTGCTACAAGTCTTACTGATACAAAGGACATCTGGTGTCAATAAATTGCAGCAGGAGGTGCCATGTGGGAAGGAACCCCGGCACTAAACACATCTCTAGGCCCAGCCATCAAGACATGCTGTGGCACTCTGCCACTTGTCCTCTTAAATGATATCAGAGAGGCGCTCAAGAGGCTCGGGCGGGTAGAGCATCATTTTCATCTTCGTTGCAGGGGAAACTGACCTACTGACCTACAAATCCAGACATGAAACGTAGTGTCCAGTTGGTGAGATCTTTGACGATGACCTTCCCTATGCAGGAAAGACACACAACAAGGGAACTCCTTTCTTCTCTGTCATGCACAGTGTTTTGAATGAAGAATGCTCTCCAGAAATCCAAACAAAGAATTCTGCCCTTACTCCTTGCAAGGCAACCCACACCACGTCCAAAGGGCTGAAGTTTCTACTGGGAAATAGGTTTCCACCTTGCTGCTTATGAGTCGGTTCCAGTGACAAGTTCTAAGAACTGCCAAACTAGCAAATCTATATAGTAGAATTTAAAATGATTGGAATCAAGAAATGTGTTTGCCTGATTTTAAGCCTGAATATGTTAAACCCTGCCCCCATTAATTGCAAGATCATGATCAATACAGAAATAATTTATAAAAGTTCTAACTGACATTTGGATTGTATTGTATATATAAAAATTTATGAACCAAAGTTGCACATGGAGAATCTGATCTTAGTGAGTCATAGGTGGTCTTTAAGTGATTTTATTTGAAATTAATTATGGGTCATATAGCTGGGAAGCAGACTTCTGTTGTGTACAGTGTCAGAAGCTTTCAAACTTGGATTTCTCAGCGATGACAGAAATCTACCTTAACAAGCTATCGTTCCCCAGTCATGGCTCCAGACTCTCCCCTTGTACCGGGAAAACAACTGGTGTCTACATCACAGATGTCACATCCTCTGTAAAATGAGGACACAGTTCTTTCTGATCTTATGGAGCAACCCAGATTCTCCTTGTTTTGGGTTTTGTTCACCCTTAGAGCAACTAGAGCTTCAGGAAGCAAGTGCGCACCAATGTGTAGATTCCGCAGCGGTGGGCAGGCTCTGCTCCCAGGAAGAGGGTGCTAAGAATGTTTCCTGGTCAAGACTACATGAACAAATGAGTAATAGCATGACATATAACAAAGCAGGCCACCATAAGGGCCAGAGGTTTTGTCAGAAAAGCACATGTCTTTGTTCCGTTCACCCAAAGCTTGCATTGCCCTCATTACAAGCTGTGGTATCCCACCCCAAAGAAGATGCTGAGGGCATTCAAAACTAAAGGGAAAAGACTTGGCTATGCAAACATAGAAAAGCTTCCTTCCTTTTCTTTCTTTCTGTCTCTCTGTCTGTTTTTATATCTTTCTGTCTTTCTTCCTTACTTCATTCCTTTTAGTATTTGATGGAATGTTCTCACTCTGAAGTCCTGGTTGGTTCTTGCTGAGTAGCCTATAGTGACTCCCAGGGCACAGTAATCCCCCTGTCTCAGCCTCCAAAGGTCGGCACTTACATTATGTCATTGTACGTGGCAGGAAGCTTTTTGTTGTTGTTGCTGAGATTTTTGTCAAGAAACTTCTAATGTGCGACATTTGAGAGTATCAGAGGATCATATATCACACGAAGCCTTCTAAAACATGTTTAGGTACAGAGGTTTTTCATTTTTCTGTTCAATAGAGACAATGAAAGGTTAAGTTAATCATGATGTATTAATTATTCTGCCATCCTTACAACTTCATGAATTGAAGAAAGCAATCTAGTGCTGTGATTCAGTCCCAAAGATTCTTTCCATCAATGTCTGTAAATCCATCCCATATGCAGTCACCAAACCCAGTCATTATTGCTGACCCCAAGAAGTGCGCACTGACAGGAGCCTGATATGGATGTCTTCTGAGAGACTCTGCCAGAGCTTTACTGATACAGATGAGGATGCTTGCAGCCCAACATCGGACTGAGCACTGGGACCCCATTGGAGGAGTTAGAGAAAGAAGGAGCTGAAGGGGTTTGCAACCCCATAGGAAAAACAACAATATCAACCAACGAGAATCCCCAGAGCTCCCAGGGACTAAACCACCAGCCAAAGAGTACACAAGGTGGGGGCAGGGACCCATATCTCCAGATGCAAATATAGCAGAGGATGGCATTGTCTGGCATCAATAGGAGGAGGAGCCCTTGGTCCTGTGAAGGCTCTTTTCCCCAGTGTAGGGAAATGCCAGGGTGTTGAGGTGGGAGTTAGAGAGGGGAGAGCAGAGAAAGGGGATAACATTTGAAATGTAAATACATAAACCATCCAATAAATAAAGGAAGTTGAGTAGACCTCTGGAAGGTGTTTTTGTACCTGCTGAGCTGCCTCTCTGGCATATGTTCCAAATCTGATAAAATACAAACCATATTGTCGTGAAAGAATTGTAGTGCCAGTTATTGGGAGATCCTATCCGCTGGCCATGACCTTGCTGTTGCCATCTTGAAACCAGAGTACCTATGATTAGCAGTGTGAGATTCTCACAAGTTAGGGTTTGCTAGAAAGGATCTCTCCCAGAAAAGGCAAAGCGCTCATGGCCTCCGTAAAGTGGCTGGTGAGGCAGAGCCTGGAAAGGCTCCCATGGTGCAGGAAGTACACTAGCCAGTTCCTGCCCTTCTGTAAGAATTTGCATGTGATTAGCAATTGCTGGGGCATGGAGGGGACTCTTAACTATGCAGCTACCCAGGAATTGCCCAGGTTTCTGTAAGTAACTTCTCACCCTTGCCCTTGTAATTCCAATTAAATTCATGGTTCGTCCAGCTCAACCAGAGAGGAATTGTTTCTTCGTGTCTGTCACTGCCTTCTCTTTATGCAGTGAGTAGAGGCTCTTCTCAAGCAAGGTCATGCAACATTAATTACAAAATTAAACTTCACTTAATGAGTAATTAACTTCAAGATTCAAAGTCTCATGCTAGAATGCCTGCAGAGCGTCACAGGTAATCTGTGACATCTATTCTCTGGTGTGGTAGAGCTAGGAAATGAAAGTAGACAACTATACACAGGGCCTTCTGCACCACTGGTTTTTATCGACTCTTCGTTCTGCCAACATCTCTTAAAAATCTTCCAGATTGATTCTAAGGCCTTGGTACTCAAAACTGAAGCCTGTAGATTAAAGGTAGCTATACCCAGTAGAGAGAAAATTCTCCACCATTTGCTCATCATTTTTGACTAAATACTGCATTCTTCTAAACCATGAAGTGATAGATTCACCACGGTTTCATCAGCTCTTGATAAATATGTTTTCTCTAGTTCTGAGAGTTTTGAAGCAGTTATAGCTGTGCCTTTTTAATATTTTACCCGTTCTTTCACTTTTTCCATTCCTCATGAAAACAGGGTCAGGTGACAACACGGGTGGATTTGGTAAAAGGAGTGTTTTCTTGGAAAGCTAGGGAGTACAACAAAGTCTTTCATCAGGAGCTGATAACATAGTTGTGGTTGTTGTGTCTAATGAGGGCACAGGATGTGTTGGCTTCATCTCTCTGACACACTAGAGTCATAAACACAACACTAAGTCTGACCTACTCAAGAACCACAATTGAACTGGGTAAGGAGATGTTCCACATGTTTCATATAAAGTACTAGGATTATAGTAGTGAACACAAGAACCCTGAGCTCACAGATTTTGGAGATAAACAATTACAATATGTAAGAGTAAGTATAGACATGATAGGACCTAATCCAGTCTTAAGGGAGCAAAGATTTATGAGATGTGGTGACACTCCCTATGACAGCTGAGAGGTAACTAGAGAAGATGAATTGGAAATATTTTTCAGATAAAGAACATATAAGGATAAAGGGGGAAGGAAACACACACACACACTCACAAAGAGAGAGAGAGAGAGAGAGAGAGAGAGAGAGAGAGAACAGAGAAAGAGAAAAAAGAGGTAGAGACAGAGACAGAGAGAGGAGAGAGATAGAACAGAGAAAGAGAAAAAAAGATACAGAGAGACAGAGAGAGAAGAGAGAGGAGAGAGGAGAGAGAGAGAGAGACCATATTCAGCTCCCTAAAGGGAGTTCAGTTGTTTGAAGTATTCAGTTTGGCTATTGGAGTAAAATAATGGCAAAGCATAAAGTGAAGAAGTGAGGTTAAATGGAATCCAGGTGAGTTAAGGTAGAAATATGACACATACATACATACATACATACATACATACATACATACATGAATGATAGACAGATAGACAAATAGATGCACATGATACATAGACAGACAGATAGATGATTTATTGTTGTGAGAAGGCACAGTAAAACAGTTTTAAAGGTTTGTTTTCTGTTTTGAGATTATGCTTAAACTACATTCTCCCTTCCTTTTCCTCCCTCCAAGATCTCCACTATACTCTTTTCTCCCCAACTCCCCTTCAAATTCATGGCCTCTTTTTTTCATTGTTATTGCATACCTGTATGTATTTGTACATACACACATATTCCTAAGTATAACCTGCTGATTCTGTAAAATGTTATTTGTATATGTTTTCAGGGCTGTCACTGGATAAACAATTGGTCTGCCATTCCTGAAGGATGGTCCTCTTGTCTACTCCCAGTTGCCTGCAATTCTCTGTGTAGGGTGGAGGCCATATGAGCTCTATCCATATAGTGTGGCATGTTAGTTGGTGTCCTCCTTATTCAGCTCACATTTGGGTGGTCATGTTGATGAGACTTTAGGGGTGTATCTTCTAATGTTACTAGGAGATACAATCTCAAAGCAAACTCCCTGATCCTCTGGTCCTTACAATCTTTCTGGCCCCTCTCACCCCCTTCTACAGTGTTTCCTGAGCCTTAGGTGTGGGAATGCTTGGTAGATATATCCCTTGGGATTGGGCTCCACAACTCTGCATATTGATTGCATGTGGGTTTTCTGTACTAGCCTCTGTCTATTGGAAAAAAAATTTCTTGAAGAGTTGTGATGACTACAAATATCTATGGGTAGAAGGACAAGCATTTACAGATAGCAGTTGGGGCTTATGTTAGTTCAGTAATTTAGCGGTTATAAATTCTCCTTTGTGACCATGACTTCACTAGTACTGGGTAAGTTCGTTGGGTTTCCAGTACCAGGCAGAGTATCTCTCTTCTTGAGCAGGTCTTGAGTTCAATTAGAGAGTAGTTACCACCAAGGTGTGTGTGCCACTGCTGTACCCTTATGATTATCGTGGCATGCTGGTCCCTGATGGGGCTGATAGGCACCATAACTGGGTGTGACTGTTGTTGGCCTCCTTCTTTGGAAGTGTGCATGGCTCTTCCTGGTACCATGAAAACGAGTCACAAAAGAGGGGACATTCGTGGCAGTTCCAGATCAGCGTCCTCTCTGGGTGAGCCTTGTTTCTGCAATTCGATGTGTCTTCAGCAACTGAGACTTCTCTTTCCCTTTCTGGGTTACAGCAACAATAGGCTGGAGCTTCTTTGAGTAGCGGGATGATAAATGTTTTTATAGTTTAAATAGTGGATAGCATAGGGCATTTCAGTACTATTGTTGTCATTAATTTTTCAGTGACACTAAACAGAATAATTCTATCTAGCTTAATCTATAGAACAAGGAAGAGTTCTGTGGCGTGTTTTGCACCTACCTACATAACTTGGATTTTTTCTGACTTCAGTATTAGGTGCACATTTCTAATAAATTTATCCGTTAGGAAGAAAATGTAGAAAAATACCAAAGCATACAGTAGTTAAGACACTAAGACATGCTTATGCCCTTCTAGAACTTCAGCCTACATATATTTGGCAATTACTCCTAAGTCACCTATAAAAGGATGTCTATGATAGCATTGGTGAGTTTATAAAGTTTTATATTTAGATAGGTTGAAAGGTAGCCCATACCATGCAAAACACAAAAGTTACTTTTCAGGTAATAATGTGTCTGCCTATGGCCTTCAAAGACTTGCAATGTAACTAAAGAGACCATGATTGGAAGGGAATCCTTGCCTATGGGCCAGGTCTCAAGCTGGGCCAGTCATTGGTGAGCCAACCCCTTAATCTCTGCTCCTTCTCTGAACTTCTTGGAGGCAGGACAAATTTGGGGTGGAAGGTTTTGTGGGTGAGTTTGTGTCCCTATCCCTCCACTGGGAGTCCTGCCTGGTTACAGGAGGTGGCTACTTAAGGCTCCATACCACCCACTGCTATGAGTCTCAACCAGGATCACCCCTATAGACTCCCTGGAGCCTCACCCACCCCAGGTCTCTGGCAAGTCCTAGAGATGTGTCAGCATTCCCTATCCCTGTGATGCCCCAGCTACTGCTCACCCCTGATTTCCAGGTCCTCTCTCCCTGGCTCCCCCTATACCTGATTCCCCCCACACCCATCCCTACCCTGTCCCCTCTCCCATCCAGTTTCCTCCATCCATCCATCCTGTATGACTACTTTATTTCCCCTTCTGAGTGGGATTCAAGCCCCCCTTGTTATATAGTTTCTTTGAATGTATGAATTGTTGTAGGATGATGTCATTATGTAGAAAGGCAGGTCCAGGATAAGGCAAAGCCTATCATTGGATGAGAAGGAAGGGTAGGTGGGGAAAAGTCTAAGAGAGAGAGAGAGAGAGAGAGAGAGAGAGAGAGAGAGAGAGAGAGAGAGAGAGAGAGAAGAAGAAGAAGAAGAAGAAGAAGAAGAAGAAGAAGAAGAAGAAGAAGAAGAAGAAGAAGAAGAAGAAGAAGAGGAAGAGGAAGAGGAAGAGGAAGGGGAAGAGGAGGAAGAAGAGGAAGAAGAGGAGGAGGAAGAGGAGGAGGAAATAGTGGTGGAGGAGGAGGAGTGGGAGAATCAAGACAGCGATGAAGGAGCAGGATGGACTAGATCAATTTTATCAGGTGGACTAGGTCAATTTTATCTTGTCTAGGTGAACAGTTAATATCTTTATTAATTGGCAGTGAATCTATTGCGTGTATGCATTGTGGAGTGAGAATTTAACATATAAATCTAATTGTTGGGTTACAGTTTGTTGAGTCTTGATTTACTGGGTAGCTGTAAACTACCAGAGAGTTCGAAGCTAGCAGAGAGCTGCTGGGAGAGATACTAATCTGAGATGAACTAGCGAGAGAGCTTGCCCACCAGGGTATGCATGGGAACCAGTTTCACCCACCCCCCTCTTTTGTTTTTTTACAACAGATTGTAGCATGGTACTTTATGGCTAATATCCACTTATCAGTGAGTACATACCATGCATGTCCTTTTGGGTCTGGGTTACCTCATTCAGTATGATACTTTCTAGTCCCTTTCATTTGCCCGAAATTTTCATGATATCCTTGCTTTTGATAGCTGAGTAGTATTGCATTGTATAAATGAACCACATTTTCTTTATCCATTCTTCAGATAAGGACATCCGGGTTTCCAGTTTCTGGCTATTATAAATCGAGCTGCTATGAACGTAGTTGAGCAAGTGTCCTTTCAGTATGGTAGAGTGTCTTTTGGGTATATGTCTAGGAGTAGTATAGCTAGGGTCTTAACTATTTCCAGTTTTCTGAGAAACCACCAAGTCCCTGACACTATTAATGATACTCTGTTATGCTTACAGACAGGAGCCTAGCATAACTGTCCTCCAAGAGACCCTACCTAGCACCTGACAGAAATAGATGCAGACAAACATTAGAGTTAGACAGGGCTCAGGGAGTTTTGTAGGAGAGTTGGGGAAAGAATTGTCAGACCCAGAAGGAATAGGGACTCCACAAGAAGATCAACAGAGTTAACTAGCCTGGATCCTGGGGGGCTCACAGAGACTGAACCACCAACCAAAGAGAGTACACATGGGCTAGACCTAGGTCCACCATAAATACGGAGCAAATGTGCACCTTTGTCTTCATACGGGTCTCCCAACAACCGGAGCAGGGGCTGTCTCTAACTCTGCTGCCTGCCTGTGGATCTTGTTCCCCTAACTGAGCTGCCTTGTCTGGTCTCAGTGGGAGAAGATGAGCCTAATTCTGTGGTGACTTGATATGTCAAGGTGGGTTGGTACCCAGGGGGACCTCCCCATCATCAGAAGAGAAGGGGGAGGGGAGGAGGAAGGACTATGTAAGGAAGACACTGGGGGTGTTACAATTTGGATGTGAAATTAATTGATTGATTGATTGATTGATTAATTAATGGAAAAAAGTAAATCCTTTTCCAGGTTTTGATGTTACTATATGCCCTTAGCCTGCATGAGTTTATGGTGTTTTCTAGAGTAGTCTGTTTGCCTTGCTCCTGGGATCCATGTTACTCCTCCATGACGTTCTTTAGATAAAAGAATATATCTTTATGAATTTGAAGAAAAAAGTGGTATCTATTAGCATTCCCTTGACACTTCAGCAAATTTCCCAGTTTCTTTCTCTTCCTCAATTTTATAGTAGTAAGATATTTATATTACATCCAAGACCCACTGTGGTGATATTAGGGTAAAGCCAAGAAATGATCTTATAAACTATAGCTCCTTGTCAATTTCTCCTTTAGTAGAGGCATCTTCCTATAATGCACACATTCACTGAAATCTGAATAATAGGAAAATGAAGGCACATTTATTTCTCCAAAATATGTGATAATCTAAATACTAAACTATCAAAAAAAGTTAATGAGATTAATGATCAAAGCACTCTACCGAAGTTAAGTGAATGGGAAACCGATGGTTATTTTGAAGCAGTCCAGAAGATGAGTGGGAGAGATACAAGGATTCAGGAGACACATGGGAAGGGCAAGAGAGACATCTCTGGTAAGGGAAAATGGCCTAACACGCAGATAAGGGGTTGGAATTACATAAGATGTGAGTAATTGTCCTGTCTAGGATAACAGAAGAGGAAGCAGAATATATGGTGATGTATAAGACCTGTGGGGAATCTTAAATACAGAATTTGTAGAAGGTATGTAGAAGTGTGTGTGTGTGTGTGTGTGTGTGTGTGTGTGTGTGTGTGTGTGTGAGAGAGAGAGAGAGAGAGAGAGAGAGAGAGAGAGAGACTTGAAAGTTAAAATGGACAATAAAGAGTTACAAATGTACCAGAGCAGAAGGCATAAAATAGTTATCTAGGCATCTAAGGACAGACTATAAAGTATAGGTTGCTGGCACCATTTAAAACAAGTTCAGTGTTCCTAAGCCTTGAAATTAAACTGCTCAGTAAGTTTGTGATTTTTCTCTAGTGAAAATCTCTGGAATGAACATGGGGCAGAGTGAGACTTTTTTAAAGATTTAATTATTTATTTTATGTGTGTGAGCACACTGTAGCTGCCTTCAGACACATTAGAAGAGGGCGTAGGATCCCATCACACATGGTTGTCAGCCACCCTGTGGTTGCTGGGAAATGAACTCAGGACCTCTGGAAGAGCAGTGTTCTTAACTGCTGAGCCATCTCTCCAGCCTCTGAAGAGAAAGAATAAGAGTATACATCTAATACTAATATTGACCTGTTAGCATTTCATAGGTCAATAATGGGGCTGGAGAGATAATCTGTGTTTAATAGTACTGGCTGCTCTTACAGAGGACCTAGGTTGAATTCTCAGCATCCATATGGCAACTTGCAACCATCTGTGACTCCAATTTTAGGAATCCAATGTCCTCCTCTGGCTTCTTCAGACCCCTAGGCACCCATGTGGTGCAAAGAATGTAAGGGCAGAGGAATGAGTTAGCATGACTCAGAATGATGGCATGATGTGGTCTCTACACTCAGGAATCCACTGCATCTGTGATTACATCCACAAAGCTTGCAGAAAGTTGAACTCAACAACATTTCATCATGCCTGGGAAAAGGATGAGTGAAGTCCTATGGGGAGCCGAGGAAACTTTGAATAGGTCTATAGAGAGCAGATTAAGTCCTGAGGCAATGGGTACTGCTGATGTGGGCATAGCAGGCAGAGAACCAATGTCTCAGATCCATGGAAAACTGGTAAGGTCTTCCCCGTATGCATTAGGCACAACATGGCAAAGCCTTCCTCTGATCTAAGCATGTGTTTACCAGCACCTGGTCAGTATGTGTAAAACTAGTAGCTATGGCTTCCTCTTCCCAGATATTTACAGCCTAACACTGCTTTCCTATGCCTACGAATACCTACCAGACTAACTAACCTACCACCCTCCACAGCAGACACATATATGCTATACCTAATAAGCAACTGAGGATCTGGGTTGTTACAACAGCTGGTGCCACTCCTTCCGAGTGTGAACAGCACACACAGACCCAGCTCTTTCCTCCCTGTGTCTACACATATCGGTCCCTCCTTCAGTCCCTCACCAACCCAAGGCAATTCTCCAGACCCAAGCTGGTGGAATGAGGCTGCCTGACCCCTTCTTCAGGAACTATTGGCAGTAAATGAGGAGTGGATGTCCTTTCTGCCGGTGGGTACATCCTGGAAAGTAGTCAATGCTCCAGTAGACGATCCCCAACTCACACCATGCAAGCGATGTTCATTAAGTGCTGAGTGCCACATGCACGGTAAAAAAACGTGAAAGTTGTAGGGTGTTTCTTGGGATAAAGAGCCTCGGTGGGAGAACGAGGAAGAGAATGAGAGAGGGCAACAGATGGAAATGACTAAAAAGTACAAGAAACTGTCAACAAATATCATGCAACATTAGATAGCAGCATAATATGAGATGTTCAAATATAAACTGAAAATATAAGACGGCCAAATAGGATACTGAAAAGTAAGCAGGTTGGGTAGCACCTGCGTTTTATAAATTGGATTAATGGTACACTTTATTTCATTACTTTTTAAAAGTTTTTGCGTGGCCCAGGTTGGACCTCAACTCTCTATGTAGCCAGAGAATGGCCTTGAGTTCTTCCTTACTCTCAAGCCTCTACTCCTAGATTGCTGGGATGGCAGATGTGCACCACCATGACAGGAATTTATACATTTGTTTGTTTGTTTGTTTGTTTGTTTGTTTGTTTATCTACTTACTTAATTGTGTGTATGTGCACACACATGTCTGTGTATGTGAGAGAAAGAGAGTATGTGTGCAGCATCTGCATGTGCACATGTATATGTGTGTGTGCCATCATGTGTCATGGCCTGTCCATGGAATCAGAAGACAATCTTTACGAGTCAGTTTTTGAGGGGAGACAAGGTCACAGTATGCATGTTTGGCCAGGAAAATACCATGTACACAAAGTTGGCCTCAAAATTGCAGAGATCTACCTGCCTTTGCTTCCCAAATACTAGGACTAAAGTGGGTGCCGTCATGCCTGGCCTATGAGTCAGTTCTTTCCCTCTACTCTGTGGACGCTGGGAATTGAACTCAGTTCATCGCGGTCTGGCAGTAAGAGTCTTCACCCACCTTACTGGCTCTGGATATGCACTATAAATTAATTTTGGAGGCATTGCATTTGTAAGTGAATGGCAGTTGGTTTTAGTGTTTCTTTAGGACTGAGGTATCTAGAGAAAGGCATTTATATTCCAACATACTTAACAGTTATCAGTGCTATCGCATGATTATGAAGCCATTTTAAAGTTTAGCTTCACTTTCTTATAACGCAGATGGCATCCTTAGCATCCATCTAATCATACACAAATAAATTGAATTATTAATTGCAAATACATTTCCTCTTGCGCCTAAAAGAAAGAACTAAATCAGTAGCACATGTGAAAAACTGTGAGCATCCTGGATTAAATTCAAGGCTCATTTCTTTGGACCATTAAAGAAAAAAAAAGGACAGGATTTTCTCTGGAAATTTTAAAGGTATAAAATTGTTAAATAAACACTTTTTTTAAAAGAAAAACTATTTAAACTTGTACCTGCCACTGAGGCTGTGAATACAGCTGAGTGGCGAGGCATGGCTCGCCATGTTCTAGAACTCACATTGAAGTCACAGCACCACTCAAAAGTATTATAAAAAGAAGCGAAGGACTGTGAAGGGTTAAGGTTTAATGTAGTGATTTCATAACCTGTAATTATAGAAACATATTTCTGCTAGGTCTATACAGGAAGCCCAATAGCTATTATACTGGGAGCTACATGTAGACTAGATTTTTGACACTCTCATCTGTGTCATGTGTGTGTGTGTGTGTGTGTGTGTGTGTGTGTGTGTGTGTGTGTGCGCACGCACACTGCCTACTGGAGGTTAGGATACCTGTAATTGTCTTTTAAACCATAGAATTAGCCACTGCACTATAATCATCAGTTCTCAGGAAGCAGAACCTTTGAGAGAAAATTAAACTTTGCATTGCTCAGCATTCTAGTTTGCTTACTACTGCTGTGATAAAGTCCACGACTAAAAGCAAAATGGGGACTGAGTAGGAAAGGAGTGTGTTTTTGACATGGACACAGCCATGTCAAAGAAATCTAACACCTCAGCTCCACCAGAGTGGCACAGCCTTCCTGGGTGAGGTTCAGCCTTCCCGGGTGAAGCTCAGAGGGATGGCAGAACCTTCCTCAGGTCCATGTACAGATGTTGACCGTGTGTGCAGAAAATGTCCACCAGAGCCCCTTCTCGCCTGCCTCAGATGTTCATGGCTCTTCCGTTATGGAGACTGCTGCTGTGGAGATCGCTAGTCCTCCCTGTTTGTTTGTTCAGCTGTAAGCAACAATCAATGGAATACAATAGATATGCTGAGTTTGGGAGGTGGGGGAAGCCCTGCAGCTGTCCATCAGAGATCCCAAGTCACCTTTCCTGTGTCCTTTTTTATTCCTTTGCCACCCAGAGTCGGGATGCATAGAGTAAGGCTGTGAAAGCGCATGGGAGAAGAAGATGGGTCTGTTTATGGTCCACCATGAACCGGAGTCTGAGCATGAACTCATTCCACACAAAACTGGAGGCAGAAGGGACCGTGGAGGGATGCTGCTGACTGGCTTGTTCACCAGGGCTTGCTCAACCTGCTTTTTAAGACCATCCAGGACCACCTGCCCAGGGGTGACACCATCCTCAGTAGGCTGAGTGTTCTCATATCAATCACTAATCAAAAAAATGTTCTATGACATGCCTGCAGGCAGTCTGATGGAGGCATTTTTTTTTCAATTGAGGCTTCTCTTCCCAGATAACTGTAGTTTGTGTTAAGATGAGAAATAAATTAACTAACTAACTAACTAACCAACTAACCAGCACACTCAGGGTAATAAAGCACAGGCCCCAATAACTCCTCAAATATCTCAGGTTCTGCACTTTCTCCTTCTAATGGATCCCGATTTCATAAAAGAAGACTTTTGGCTTCTGAGGGTCATGAGGTACTTGATAAAAATCGGCCAATCCACATTCATATCAAGACCACGAGATGGGATAGACAGGGAGGCCTCCTGAAGACTCGCTCTCACAGTACAAGAGCGTATCACACATGCTTCCAATGGACAGAAGCAACGAACGGTCCTGCCCAGCTCAACGCCCATGGACCACAAGTAATTTGCAACCAGAACCACAGGCTGTCTACAACTACACAAGTTCAGAACAATCAACAAAACCGTATGTATTCTTTACAGCAGCAAAATTATTACAAACCTGATGCTGGAGAGATGGCCCAGAAGGTAAGGGTGCTTGCTGCCCTTCCAAAAGACTCAAGTTTGACTCCCACCACCCACACCAGATGGCTAATAACCTCTTATTACTCCAACCCTCATCTGTGGTCTCTGGGGTCACCTACACACACGTGTTCACACACATACACGCACACACACACACACACACACACACGTATACACATAAATAATCTTTCACTTTTAAAAATTATTTTCAACTGATACATGCATTCCACACAACTTTTTGTTCATTGATGGCCTTGTTAGAGAAGTTACGACTCTCCAAGAGTCTGAAAGGCTGTCAGCCTGAGAGAGCAACTCTACAGATTCAAAATATGGTGTGTGGTCCATGGGCTGTTGGTTGTAGAACTTTAATACTTCTGCTCACCTACAGGACGAGGAAAAGCTACATGCTGTAGAACATCTATCTTGGACAGCTGAAAGGGAATTACTTTGGGCAGTAAATAAAAGTCTATCAAATGCTAAACATTTCATGAATAATACTGTGTTAAGCTTCTTTAAAATTTATTTCGTTTTTATTATGTGGCGGAGTGAGTATGAATGTGGGGAATGCAGGTACAGAGGCCAGAGACACTGGGTTACTCCTGGAGCTGATTTACAAGCAGTAGTGATCCGGCTGACTTGGGAGTTAGAACTCAAGCTTGAGTCCTCTGTAAGAGTAGCATGCTTGAAGCCAGTGATAACACCTCCACCGGGCTCCACTTTGTAACTCTTAAAAATAAGTAATTTTCAACTTGGAAAGAGCCCAAGGAATATAAGCGTTTTGTCGACTCACTTGATTTTGTTCCTTGTTTTCTCACAGCGTTGTAGTTCCCTCCTCCTCCATGGCACTTTGGCTTTGTGCTGGGAATGGATAGATGATAATGAGGTCTCAGGAAGACTTACAAAACTGTAGGTCAGAGCTGCACCATGGGGTGCTGTGAAATGCCAGCTTCGGGACAGGTCATCATGTCATAGCTCTTACTCCTGTAACCTCACTGCAGCTCTGGTTACCCGCGCAAGATCAAGCCAGTCAAAGATCCAGGATGGATGGGGAAGGCCTGATAAGGCAATGCATGGCACCTGATGAGAGAAGAGTAATCTTTCTTTAGGGTTGTGGTCACCAGTAAGTTTCTCATGCTCTGAAGGATGGCTCCATGCCCATATGCATATAAACAATGCTAATTGGATGCAGTGGAGAAAAATAAAACATGCACCTAGGAGCAGGGCACGTTAGGGGTATTTCATAACACGTTACATACATGTATGAAGTTCTCAAAGAATAAATAAAAATACTCAAAATAGAATTTAGGATAATGAAGTAGTATGAGAACCTCTAGAAATGACCATAGAGAAACATTTTTACAATAATGCCTTCAGGCGCGTGAGCTCATGAAACAGAATTCTATTTGTTATTACAAAATTTACTTTTATTTAATTTCTCACTATAGAAAATTTATATCATTTATCTTACTAGTCAGTGGAGCCTACATTTCCACAGCTATCCAACACACTTCTCTACATAATTGAGATACACGTATACTGCAAAAAAACAAAAAAACAAAAGTTGTTAACTTTACCTTTGTTTCCAGACATCACTTTTTTACAGAGAGAGGTTTGAGTTCAGTTATTAAATGGATATCCCGAATCCATATTCTTGTAGGAAGTAATTCCTTCTTTTAATTTCTTAATCTTCCTGTTCTAATTTGGACAAATAGAGCCAGTCTCGACCCAGAGTCAGAGAGCCTTTTCCTTGGGTGCCTGTAGCTGCAGGATAGACCGTGCGAGGAGGGTTTCCTACAGACTTGGCTGTGGTGCCTTTGGCGGCTGTAATCTCTGTTTCTGCAGCTGGGATGGGAAACAGCTGGCTACCAGCTCCCTCGCGTTGCTTCCTAGTTTGACATAGCAGAAAATCATAGAAGAGGCAAGGTGATTAAAACAAGATAAATATGCCAGAAGAAGAAAGAAGGAAAATACCTCAGGATAATTTGGGTGTGAAAAAACTCCCCTTTGAACTTCCTTCAGGGAGCGTCTGGGGACTGTGTATAATGAGGCTAGGTATTTGTGGTTAATATTAGGGAGGGGGTGTCCTGTTACAAGGGGGAAAATGTAAGAAGAATGTTCATCTCTGAAAAATTATAGAATATGGAGCACTTGACCTTCATACAGACTTACAAATCGCTTCCCTGTTCACTATGATCGATCGTTTTCCTCTGATATACCTCGTGTGCTTTATTTCCTATATCATTTATACCTAACAAGAAGAGTCCCTTTCTTTCGCCACTAGTTTTCCTTCTTAAACTTAAAGATGTTTTTCTGTGTCCAACGTGAACGTATCATAGAGGCATTTACCAATAGCTGTCTGAGGGTACCTTAGAAATAATTTATATCTAAAATGAAGTCTGCCTGGTTTTCTGAGTCTCGTGACTCTATATCATTGAGGGGTGTTTTCTGGCATCCTATAAGATGTCTTGCATTCTGAGCTTGGTGTTTCTTTATGTACCCCAGAGTTTCAGATGTTTATATGGGAGCATCACGGCTAGGAGCCGCTGCCATCATAGGGAGGGTGGTACGTGGCATCCACATGGTAAAGTCGGTGCATTACTTAAGGCTGCGTTTGGCAGTGTTTTCCCACTGTTAATCACTCTTAAAGCCCTCTTCTCTTGGGGGTTGGGATTACTACTTGTAGCCCATGGTATAGCAAAAGAAGTAGGATTAAGAATTACTTCCTGAGAGGGCCAAAGTCCCTTTCTCTGTTCAGTGTTCTATGAAGTCTCGTTGCAATCACAGTCGACTGAGCTGTTAAATGATTCGGTATCTACTCCTTTTCAAGCTTTCAATAGTCTGCAGATTTATAGCCAATCACTAGGACTATGGAGATGCAAATATCCTAGCACTCACTGGCTGACATCCATTGTCTGGTCTGAAGGTGAAGGCTTGCTGGGAAGCCATGTCTAGTCTAAAGGCACGAGCAATGCAGTAAGTGATGGGCACCAACGGAAATATTCCCCACTGCTGATGTTTCCCTGCATTAGTCTTCTAGACAATAAGGATTAATCCGACCTACGTCACCCTCTACCAATGAAGTCATACCAGATTTCCATACAAGCCAATACCAATGCATGGTGCAGACAGGCTCCTAAGACACAGAATCTATCTTCATAGATGAGTGTCATTAAACACAGCATCAATCTCTCTATCTATCAAACCCAATACATGCAAACATGTAAACAGAGAGAATATTTTACACAAGCCAATCGTTGTGTGGCATTATAGGCTCAAGAGATCCAAAATATCGATCTAAGATAACAGTGACAGATGGTGTCCTACTGACCAGGAAGCTGTCGGTTTATCAACCTACTTACCAAGCATTGTCCCATGAGCCTCGAGGGTCTCATAAGTTGTTTTACTTTCATAAAATAATTGCTAAGAATTTAGAAACTATAACTTACCAGATTTAACTAAGCCATCAGATATCCCTTCCTCTTTGCCCTGTAATATAATTAGTTCCAAAGAGTTCCTTTAGCTTCATTCATTGTAGTAATAGTTCCTTTCCTTCTTTCTAAGATATCAATTTAAAGCAGCCAATGTATCATAAAAATCATTTTAAATCCTTCTGGGAATAGGATAACATATAGAAATAAAATTAAAATCTTGTTGATGAGAGACATGGCTACTCATGAGAATTTGTCTTCATATTAAAGTTACAAGGTATATACAGACCTTGTAATTCACAACTAAAGATTTTGGGCTAATGCCTTCTTGGTTCCTTCATGCAGAATCTTGATTACAGTAGAATGGAAATCACCTGACAATGTTGGAGGCCCAAGCTCTAAGAGTTAGGTTACAAATGTGGTTCACATGACCCTGCCTTGTCATTTCATTGGGATACAACTCAAACCAGAGAATGAAAATACAAAGGAGAGTAGCACAGAGAATGAAAATACAAAACAGGAGAGAAATCCTCAGCATCCTACAATCTATCACTTGGTTCTAAAGGATTTTTTCTTCTTCCCCCTGGGGAAAAAGAAAAAAAGAAAAACAGATTGGGCGACAATTGGGCAAAACAACGCACATTTCTTAGAGGACACTTTCCATAGGCCTAAGGCAAGCTTCACTCTCCTGAACTGTCTAGCTTTCTCACTTTCCCTTGTTAAGAGACAATGTGTCAGAGTACCTTCCAAAAGCTTCCTCCTCTGTCCCTAGGGCCAGAGCTCTCTGAGCTACAGATCTACCAAGGGCACGAGAAAGAGGGGAAAACAGAAAAGAAATCATCTTGGCTAATTCGATTGTGGGTTTCCTCAGATCAAAGACGACCTACTAGAGCATACCAAGCTCAAGACTTTATGCATAGGACGCTGGAGGCCTCTCCTCATGATTTATATTAAGCCTATATATGGTACACATGTGGCCTCTGTGGAAGTGCGTTTAGAAGACGATTTTTTATCACTGGCGATCTAAGGAAAAGCATCCAAGGAGGTCTGACTCTGGTGATGTTTAAGTTCTACAAGGTTGGAGGAAGTGAGCAAAATGAATAAATACTAAATGCCAAAAATAAATAAATAAATAAATAAATAAATAAACCCAAAAAACCAAAAAAAAAAAACCTGACAATTGCATAATCCCATTTGAATATTTATGCTTGTGATAATGATGTCAGAGATATTGGTTCTTGTGATCCAAGACAGAGGAAAAATTTTTAATTTTGATAAGTAATGTACATCATTTTTAAATTATTTATTTATTTTTACACTCCAGATTTTATTCCCCAAATGTTCCACATCCATTCCCCAATCCATTGCCCAAATGTTCCACATCCCATACCTCATCCCCCTAAGACCCCCCTCTCCACAAGGATGTTCCTACCCCACCAGACCTCTAAACTCCCTGGAGCCTCCAGCCTCTTGAGGGTTAGGTGCATCTTCTCTGACTGAGCCCAGACCCTGCAGTCCTCTGCTGTATATGTTGTGTTGGAGGCCTCATCTCAGCTGGTGTTTGCTGCCTGGTTGGTGATCCAGTGTCTGAAAGATCTCGAGGGTCCAGGTTAATTGAGACTGCTGGTCCTCCCTACAGGTTTGCCCTCCTCCTCAGCTTCCTCCAGCTTTTCCCTAATTCAACCAGAGGGATCAGCAGTGTCTGTTCATTGGTTGGGTGCACACATCTGCATCTGACTCTTTCAGCTGCTTGTTGGGTCTTTTGGAGAGCAGTCATGATAGGTCCCATTTTGCGAATGCTCCATAGTCTCAGTAATGGTGTCAGGCCTTGGGGCCTCCCCTTGAGCTGGATCCCACTTTGGGCCTGTCACTGGGCCTCCTTTTCCTCAGGCTCTTCTCCATTTCCATCCCTGCAGTTCTTTCAGACACGAACAATATGGGTCAGAGCTTTGGCTGTGGGATAGCAACCCCATCCCTCACTTGATGCCATGTCTTTCTGCTGGAGGTGGGCTCAACAAATTCCCTCTCCACACTGTAGGGCATTTCATCTAGGGTCCCCCTCCCCATTTGAGTCCTGAGAGTCTCTCACTTCCCATGTGTCTAGTACATTCTAGAGCATCCTCCCAACCTTCTTCCTCCGAGGTCTCCTGTTTCCATTCTTTCTGCTCGCTCTCAGGGCTTCAGTCCTTTCTCTCCACCCAATACCAGATCATGTTCCCCTCTTCCCTGAACCCCATCCCCTTTCCCTCCCCTGTCCCTTCCTTCTTCCCCCTGTGTGGTTAATTTCTTCTCTCTTCCAAGTGGGACCAAGGCATTCTCACTTGGACCCTTCAACTTGTTGACCTTTTTGAGTTCTGTGGACTGTATCTTGGGTATTCTGTACTTTTCTCTCTTTTTTTTTGGCTAATATCCACTTATTAGTGAGAATATACCATGCATCTCCTTTTGGGTCTGAGTTACTTCACTCAGGATGATATTTTCTAGTTCCATCCATTTGCCTACAAAACTCAGGATGTCCATGTTCTTAATAGCTGAGTAGTATTCCATTGTGTAAATGAACCACATTTTCTGTATCCATTCTTCTGTTGTGGGACATCTGGGTTGTTTCCAACCTCTGACTATCACAAATAAGGCTTCTATGAACATAGTGGAACATGTGTCCCTATGGCATGGTGGGGCATCTTTTGGGTATATTCCTAAGAGTATCATTGCTGGGTCTTCAGGTAGGTCTATTTCCAATTTTCTGAGGAACCTCCAAATTGATTTCCAGAGTAGTTGTACCAGTTTTCAATCCCACAAGCAATGGAGGACTGTTCCTCTTTCTCCACATCCTCACCAACATGAGTTGTCACCTGAGGTTTTGATCTTAGTCATTCCAACGGGTATAAGGTAAAATCTCAGGGTCGTTTTGATTTGCATTTCTCTGCTCACTAAGGACTTTGAACATTTCTTTAGGTGCTTCTCAGTCATACAAGATTCCTCTATTGTGAATTCTTGGTTTCGTTCTATACCCCATTTTTTGATTGGGTTATTTGGTTTTTGTTTGTTGACTTCCTGAGTTCTTTATATATTTTGGATATTAGCCCTCTATCAGATTGGGGTTGGGGAAGATTTTTTTCCCAATCTATAGGATGCTGATTTGTCTTATTGACTATGTCCTTTGCCTTACAGAAGCTTTCCAGTTTCATGGGGTCCCATTTATCAATTCTTGATCTAGAGTGTGAGCCATTGGAGTTCTGTTTAGGAAATTTCCCCCTGTGCCAATGAGTTCAAGGCTCTTTCCCACTTTCTCTTCTAGTAGATTCAGTGTATCTGGTTTTATGTTGAGGTCCTTGATCCACTTGGAGTTGAGCTTTGTGCATGGTGCCCCCCAAATTTTTCCAACTGACAAACAACTTCAGCAAAGTGGCCAGATATACAATTAGCTCAAATAAATCAGTAGCCTTCCTTTCTACAAATGATAAACAGGCTGAGAAAGAAATTAGGAAAACAACTCCCTTCACAGCAGCCACAGATAATCTAACACAGAAAGCCACAGACCACAGATAACTACAGATATCTTGCGGTAACTCTAACCAAAAAAAAGTGAAAAATCTTTATGAGAACTTCAAGTCTCTCAAAAAAGAAATTGAAAAAGACCTCAGAAAATGGAGAGATCTCCCGTGCTCATGGACTGGCAGAATTAACATAGTAAAAAAATCGTTATCCTACCAAAGGCAATCTACAGATTCAATGCAATTCCCATCAAAATCCCAACACAATTCTTCAAAGTCATGGAAAGAGCAATTCTCAAAATCATCCAGAAAGGCAAAAAACCCAGAGTAGTGATTAACTATTCTTAACAATTAAAGAACAACTCGGGGAATCACCATCCCTGACCGCAAGCTCCACTACAGAGCAATAGTGATAAAAATTGCATGTTATTGGTACAGGGACAGACAGGTTGATCAATAGAATAGAATTGAAGACCCAGAAATAAAACCATACCCTTATGCACACTTGATCTTTGACCAAAAAGTCAAAAATATACAATGGAAAAAAGAAAGCACTGAACTGAGAACGGGACCCCTGTTGAAAGAATCAGAGAAAGGACTGGAAGAGCTTGAAGGGACTTGAGACCCCATATGAACAACAACCAGAGCTTCCAGGGACTAAGTCACTACCTAAAGACTATACATGGACTGACCCTGAACTCTGACCTCATAGGTAGCAATGAATAGCCTAGTAAGAGCACCAGTGGAAGGGGAAGCCCTGGGTCCTGCTAAGACTGAACCCCCAGTGAATGTGATTGTTGGGGGGAGGGCGGCAATGGGGGGAGAGCTGGGAAGGGGAACACCCATATAGAAGGGAAGGGGGAGGGGTTAGGGGGATGTTAGCCCGGAAACCGGGAAAGGGAATAACAATCGAAATGTAAATAAGAAATACTCAAGTTAATAAAGATAAAAAAAAAAAAAAAAGGACAGGACAAATGACTATACTGGAATGCCCCCACCCCCATTTCTTCTTCCTCTGCCCTTTCTTTCTTCTCTTATTCTCTTTCTTTCTTTTTTATCATTTTAGCTGTTTCTCATAGTTACTATAAGTTCTTATAGTTGCTCTTAAGCATTTTTTCCTGTGGTTAAGAAAATAGTCCATCAGTCTTTCTCCAGCACAGCAACTTGATGAAAATAAAGTAAATCGGGTGATTGAATGATTTACTTTACATGTGTGTGTGAGAGAGTTGGGTGGGGGGTAGGAACAAAAGGGATCAGGTTGGGGAAGATGGAGGGAAAGAGTAATGAGGGAGACAACTGGAATTGGGGGGATCTCTGGGATGAGCTAGAAACCTAGGGCAATTGTAACTTTCAGGAATCTATGAGGGTGAGCCCAGCTAAGACTCCTAACAATGAGAAATATGGAGTCTGAAAAAACCACTTCCTGGAACCTTCAACCTACAATTTGTCCTGTCTACAAGATGTTCTGGGGTAATGATGGAGCAGAAATTGATGGAGTGGCCAACCAGTTGCTGGTCAGCTTGATACCTATTGCCAAGAAAGGGAGCCCACCCCCGACAATTCTCTGATGTTCGGCTATACTCGCAACAGGAGCCTCACATAACTGTCATCAGAGAGGCTTCGCCCAGCAACTGATGGAAACAGACGCTCAGACCCACAGCCAAGCATTAGACGACGCTTGGAGAAATCTGCAGGAGACAGGGATGAAGGATTGTGTGTGTGTGTGTGTGTGTGTGTGTGTGTGTGTGTGTGTGTGTGTGTGTGTGGCTGACCATTAGATATTGGCTATCCAGTGAGGAACTCATTCTTGGGAAAGACTTAAGTTTTTCTTTCTCATCAGTCCTTAATTACTTGTAGCTCTTTGTCTGGGAAAGGAAGTGGTCTTGTGAGATTTCTCACACTTGTACCCACAGATCTTAAATTCAGTCTTTTCATTGTGTTCTGGATACCTCAATATTCCAGCTCTCACCTTCTGATTAATTTACCTCTGTCTTTCCTGAAACGTTCCAATTCCTCCTCCTTCTGCTCTTCTCTTGATCTCCTCTATCTGTGGAGTCTTTCTCAGAGTTGTTTTTTAAAATCAGACTCACTATGGTTTTCATTTTCAGTACTTCAGTTTCATTTTTCTTCAGTATTTCTATCTCCTTATTGAATCCCCCTTACGTCTTATGCACCAATTCACATATTTCATTCAGCTGTTCATTTGTATCTCCTTGGGATTCTTTTGAGTGTTTGCTCTCTTCTTTGAACATACAACCCTTCTTCAAGTTCTTCTGGGATTCCACCTAGTACACTTTCAGTAAAGTCCGTTACTATTGGATTAGTGATTTTTGAAGTAACTGGGCTTCCCTGGTTCTTCATGCTACTTGTATTTCTGAGCTGGGACTGAAGCATCTGGAGCAAAGTCACTGGCTACATTTAGGTTTCCAGTTATTTTAGCTCACACGTACACCTTCAGGGTGTAAAGTACACCTTTATACTGTTCGAGATGTTATTGCCTGAAGACGTGGGATCTGGGCAGAGCCTGGTAAGCTTGTTGTCCTCACAGAGTGATCGAGGGGAGTGGAACCTACAGTGCATGCTGTACTCATCTGGCAAAGAGGACATGGGTGTCTCAAGCCTCACGAACATTCTAACCTCTCCTATATGACACGTGGTGTGATTCTAGCCTCTTGGGAATACTATACTCATAGGGTCAATGGGTAAAGTTAGAGCCTTTCAAGTACACTGTGCTCACAGAGTTAATAATTACAGGTAGAGACTCCCCTGTAGGAGAACACTGTGCTCACTGTCAACACGCATTTAATCCTTACCTACACTATATAACTACAACTTTGATGATCCTGGTAGATCAAAGAGCCACAACAAAGTCAACAAGAGATCTGTTTCACTTACAGATCTCCTACACCCACCAAGAAAACTTTGAGGCCAGACAATATCATTTAAGCTTAGTCCTTTAGGGAGAAGACTAGCAAAAATTTTTTCATTAATTTCAACTAAAACTGGTTTTTGTTTTCTTTTACTTTTATCTCATTATATAAATTTAATTTAATTAATTTATGAATTTAATTTCATTAATGTATGAATTAATTATATTAAATTCAGCTATGTCATATAATGTTTTGCTGGCACAGAAGGTGAAAGGATATTTTGCTGAGGCAGACACATGAGAAGATGAGTAATGTTTAGAAACTAGTCTTCAATGATCAGACTCTGGTATTGGTTCTCCTTGCATCAAGCATAGAGAGTAACTTGACAAAGATATTCCAGTAATATTCCAGTGTCTTCTTGCCGCTTCTGTCAACTCGGGCCAATTGGCAGAGCCTTGAGTTTTCTTCTGGATCAAACTACCAGTGCTGATTCATGGGTGGTCATTGCCAAGTGGAATGGACTATTGCTGCTTGTTCATGTTTAGTAGTTTGCTAGTGGTCTAGACTAGTGACAACAAGATTGGAATAGCCCCAAAATTATTTCTAAACAGGTCCACAACCCCTGTTTCTTCTTGACCATTTTTTCCCACTACCTTTGATGGGTTTTGCTCTAGAAGGGAAGTTGAAGCACTTAATAAAGTTTACTAAAATAGGTTTTGAAAAAATCTAAGCCTACAATTATATGGGTTATTCATCAGCATCAATGTCTGTGCACCATGTTTGTGTGTGTGTGTGTGTGTGTGTGTGTGTGTGTGTGTGCGCGCGCGCGCATGTGTGTTTCTCTCTTTCCTTTTGATAGACCTTACATTCTGCCTTTGAGAGAATAGTATCCAATGTGATCTGCTGGAATCATTTTTTAAAATAATGCTATAAGATATGGAAGTTGATGAGAATTCCAGTACTGAGGAGGCTATGATAGGGGAATCATAAATTCAATTCCATTGACTGAATTTACCCAGCAATATCCTGTTTTTAAAACAAGACAGAATATAATAAAAATGTGTATGATATTATGTTGACTTTAAATTAATGCAGTAGCTGGTCACACAAACTTTAATGATCTGCCTCGCATCGATACCATAAGCTATCATCAACACTAGATTTGGAACCAGGTACGCTCAACCACCAGCTGATAGAACATTAGAATTCATCCAAGGGCTCAACGTAATTTTTTGAAGATATAGATATAGATATCTATAAATAATTTTTTACTAAGAATAAAAGGATAAGAGAGTATTGCATATTTTCCAACCCTGTACCCCCCACTCCAACCTCCACCTGCCTGCTCCCTTCTTCAGGCCTGTATATCTCAGGCAGAGAAAGAGGAGTTAGTGAATAAAGTTTTTAAAAGCGTCGTGACTGTCTCAGCTCTTCAGAACAGCTACGCAGTTTTCCTGGGCCATGGGGAGTTGATAGGCACCCCTTCACTGGGAAGTATTTTTCTCAGTTCTCATTCATTTTTTAGAACTCATTGTCCTTAATACTATCTGTCCTCTTAATACAATTAGACACAAGCTGCCTCAACTACTTCTGGAAAGGTTCTGAGGGGTTATGATGGGGAGGAGATTACGGTCCCCTTCTTTCCTGCTCTTCTGCTGCTGCAAATCACCTGTCTTGAAGGTTTTTGCTCTTTTATCTTTGTTGTTGTTAAAAAAAACAAAAAACAAAAATCCTTAGTATCCTGAGGATGTGGGAAACCATTATCAATTTAGAAAGGCAGAGCTGTGTCTGTAACTACCGCTTCTGTGAAGTCCAGTTCTTTTTTTTTTTTTTTTTTTTTTTTGGTTCTTTTTTTCGGAGCTGGGGACTGAACCCAGGGCCTTGCACTTCCTAGGCAAGTGCTCTACCACTGAGCTAAATCCCCAACCCCGTGAAGTCCAGTTCTTAGTAGACCAATCTTTCGTCCTTTAAAACCATGCCAAATCTCACCATTTCCGTTGATTTTCCGCTTCACAATTGCCTTGTCATTTTTCTGAACTGATGCCACAGTTGACTGTAAATCGTCTTATGGTAGTCTGTCTGTCTGTTTGCTCGGTCCTTTGACCTTTATGAAGAGCAGGCGCCCACAGAGTCCAGAAGAGGGCATCAGATCCTCTGAACTTGGATTTACAGGAAGTTGTGAGCTACTGATAGTGGGTACTGCAAACCAAACTCCGGTCTTCTGCAAGAACAAATGCTTTTAATTCCTGAGCCATCTTCCCAGCCTCTATGACAGTCATTTTGTAATGTAAAATATAATATTACTTTCCAATATAAAAAGAGGGTCTTCAGAGAAACATACCTGACTTCCTTCCACTTAATGTATTTTGTTATAACAGTTCTTATTGTTCTAGATTACACACACACATACACACACACATACACACACACACACTAACTGGTTTATCTTTTGGTGCAACTTCAGAAGCCCTGTATGCCTCTATTAAGCTGTACACAGCAGTACAACAGTACTAATTATAGTTTTTTGATTACTCTATACTCCCAGGACTAGCCATATACACAATTTAATTAATAATATAAGAAAAATAACTATTTGACAAACTCACCTCTGAGGAACACTTAACTAACATAATCATAATAATTATAATGATCACGGTTAAGCCGTATTACCTGTAAAAATTGCGAAAAGGGAGAAAAGACATAGTGGGTCCAATGGAGACTCCAGAGAGGGAACTTAATATAAAAGTACTTCAAAAGCGAAAGCAAATTCTACTCCTCGGGAAAAATAAAACGAGAAGCCAAGAGATGAGATTAAAGGATAATTACTGATGCGGACACAAATCCCATCTGTTATTTTCTTGTGTATCTGTTTACAGATGGATAGGGGAAGTGTGAGGAAGTCTGTTTCTTTTTATAACTGATTCTTCTGCATGTAGTGAGGGTTTTTTTTTTCTTCTTCTTTCTACATCTGAGCTGAATATTGCGGCAAATAGCAGGAAACAGTAGTTATGGCACATGATTGTAAACTGGGTGGGCAGGAATTCCTCATTCCATAATTCATTTCAGTTTGCTACTCTAATTCCGCAGCGCCAAGAGACTAAAAACAGCTCAAGAAAGAAATGTGCTCATGTCTCTTCTTAACCACCCCTTCCCAGTTTGGATAGCTCCTCATGTTAATGAATTCAATTTAAAAAAAGTTTTAAGTCATCTTTATCATTGTTTTTGAAGCAAATTATTGCCTTCCCATTCATCTTCTTTGCCAGGAAAATGTAATGCCCAGGCAAGGAACATAGTGTTCCCGTTCATCACTCTTGATTATTTATAGAACAGTCTGTATGAATGAAATAACGCTATGCCATTTTCTTTCTGATTGCTTAATGTTCGTAGTTCAAAATTCCAGCCAATGTCCTGAAGTGGTTTTGCTCTTATTTAAGATTTCCTGCTAAAGCTGTTATATTACAGCTTTGCAAATAAATACCCCCTTGGCCTCAAATTGCCATAAAGGTAATTTAGTAATTTAAATAAACACCCAATCTGCTTCCTCTCTTCTGAGAGACTAAAGAAGAAGTTTACATAATTTATCTAGTCCCCTCCCTGCCCTTTTAAAATAACCCTTCAGTCTTCAACTAAGAAGTTTATTTGGGTAAATCGTGTACCATGTGTCTTCAGGGCAAACATAAACTACAATTTTCGGGGCAACATTTGGAAGTTAAAAATAGAACTGCTTACCTGGGAATGTCAGTGAACATCCTTTTATAATCTGTCAATTGTGTGAGTAAGACATTTAATTCTGATTTGAAACCAGAGTGCTGTGGTTAATAGAAATCTAGAAGTATGGCACTCTTATCTAGCCCCAGGAAATTCCCGCCAGGGTTATTTTGCTTCCTCTCAGCAGTAATTAAAATGAATTGCATCTGATTCTCTCAGTAAGTAAGTGCCTTCCCACCACTGCCTTCCCACCACTGCCTTCCCGCCCCGTATTTAAGAAGCCCCTCTATGTGCTGCCGATCTCACATTGATAATGGTTAACAGAAAGTAGCATACAAATGGGAAAGGAGGAAAAGTTACTATTACCCTTAAAGAAAACTTCTAATTGCCTGTGGTGAGCTGAGTCATCAGCGGTGTTACATTACCATGGCAACAGCCTCGGGTGCTAAGTGAGCTTTGGTTGGTTTTAGTCAATGAGTTTCTGATTTGATTTTCATAAATTCTGAGTATCCTTTACTGTTGATTTCCTCCAAAACTATGCAAAGCCACACTACACCGCTCACCACTTTACCGAGATTACATAAATACAAATTCGCCGTCTCCGTGCAACTGAAATTAGTGCGCGGTTTTATATTTCTTGACTTTCTTTTTAAGTGTGAAAATTAAAGCATTCTGAAGGGCAAACCCAAGTTCAGAGCTAGATAGACAGAACCACTTATCCAAAGAGAGTTCAGTTTCTGAAATCTATGACCTTCCACAGTGTAGAGAGGTGTGTAAGTATGGTCTTCATTATTAAAGATGATTTTTTTATTATTAATTTTTTTAAGTCTTTCATTGCTTTATTTTCTTTTTTTTATTTTTTATTAACTTGAGTATTTCTTATATACATTTCGAGTGTTATTCCCTTTCCCGGTTTCCGGGCAAACATCCCCCTCCCCGCTCCCCTTCCTTATGGGTGTTCCCCTCACAACCCTCCCCCCATTGCCGCCCTCCCCCCATAGACTAGTTCACTGGGGGTTCAGTCTTAGCAGGACCCAGGGCTTCCCCTTCCACTGGTGCTCTTACTAGGATATTCATTGCTACCTATGGGGTCGGAGTCCAGGGTCAGTCCATGTATAGTCTTTAGGTAGTGGCTTAGTCCCTGGAAGCTCTGGTTGCTTGGCATTGTTGTACTTTTGGGGTCTCGAGCCCCTTCAAGCTCTTCCAGTTCTTTCTCTGATTCCTTCAACAGGGGACCTATTCTCAGTTCAGTGGTTTGCTGCTGGCATTCGCCTCTGTATTTGCTGTATTCTGGCTGTGTCTCTAGGGGCGATATACATCCGGCTCCTGTCGGTCTGCACTTCTTTGCTTCATCCATCTTGTCTAATTGGGTGGCTGTATATGTATGGGCCACATGTGGGGCAGGCTCTGAATGGGTGTTCCTTCAGTCTCTGTTTTAATCTTTGCCTCTCCCTTCCCTGCCAAGGGTATTCTTTTTCCTCATTTAAAGAAGGAGTGAAGCATTCACATTTTGATCATCCGTCTTGAGTTTCGTTTGTTCTAGGGATCTAGGGTAATTCAAGCATTTGGGCTAATAGCCACTTATCAATGAGTGCATACCATGTATGTCTTTCTGTGATTGGGTTAGCTCACTCAGGATGATATTTTCCAGTTCCAACCATTTGCCTACGAATTTCATAAACTCGTTGTTTTTGATAGCTGAGTAATATTCCATTGTGTAGATGTACCACATTTTCTGTATCCATTCCTCTGTTGAAGGGCATCTGGGTTCTTTCCAGCTTCTGGCTATTATAAATAAGGCTGCGATGAACATAGTGGAGCACGTGTCTCTTTTATATGTTGAGGCATCTTTTGGGTATATGCCCAAGAGAGGTATAGCTGGATCCTCAGGCAGTTCAATGTCCAATTTTCTGAGGAACCTCCAGACTGATTTCCAGAATGGTTGTACCAGTCTGCAATCCCACCAACAATGGAGGAGTGTTCCTCTTTCTCCACATCCTCTCCAGCATCTGCTGTCACCTGAGTTTTTGATCTTAGCCATTCTCACTGGTGTGAGGTGAAATCTCAGGGTTGTTTTGATTTGCATTTCCCTTATGACTAAAGATGTTGAACATTTCTTTAGGTGTTTCTCAGCCATTCGGCATTCCTCAGCTGTGAATTCTTTGTTTAGCTCTGAACCCCATTTTTTAATAGGGTTATTTGTTTCCCTGCGGTCTAACTTCTTGAGTTCTTTGTATATTTTGGATATAAGGCCTCTATCTGTTGTAGGATTGGTAAAGATCTTTTCCCAATCTGTTGGTTGCCGTTTTGTCCTAACCACAGTGTCCTATGCCTTACAGAAGCTTTGCAGTTTTATGAGATCCCATTTGTCGATTCTTGATCTTAGAGCATAAGCCATTGGTGCTTTGTTCAGGAAATTTTTTCCAGTGCCCATGTGTTCCAAATGCTTCCCTAGTTTTTCTTCTATTAGTTTGAGTGTGTCTGGTTTGATGTGGAGGTCCTTGATCCACTTGGACTTAAGCTTTGTACAGGGTGATAAGCATGGGTCAATCTGCATTCTTCTACATGTTGCCCTCCAGTTGAAACAGCACCATTTGCTGAAAATGCTATCTTTTTTCCATTTGATGGTTTTGGCTCCTTTGTCAAAAATCAAGTGACCATAGGTGTGTGGGTTCATTTCTGGGTCTTCAATTCTGTTCCATTGGTCTATCTGTCTGTCTCTGTACCAATACCATGCAGTTTTTATCACTATTGCTCTGTAATACTGCTTGAGTTCAGGGATAGTGATTCCCCCTGAAGTCCTTTTATTGTTGAGGATAGCTTTAGCTATCCTGGGTTTTTTGTTATTCCAGATGAATTTGCAAATTGTTCTGTCTAACTCTTTGAAGAATTGGATTGGTATTTTGATGGGGATTGCATTGAATCTGTAGATTGCTTTTGGTAAAATGGCCATTTTTACTATATTAATCCTGCCAATCCATGAGCATGGGAGATCTTTCCATCTTCTGAGGTCTTCTTCAATTTCTTTCCTCAGTGTCTTGAAGTTCTTATTGTACAGATCTTTTACTTGCTTGGTTAAAGTCACACCGAGGTACTTTATATTATTTGGGTCTATTATGAAGGGTGTCGTTTCCCTAATTTCTTTCTCGGCTTGTTTCTCTTTTGTATAGAGGAAGGCAACTGATTTATTTGAGTTAATTTTATACCCAGCCACTTTGCTGAAGTTGTTTATCAGCTTTAGTAGTTCTCTGGTGGAACTTTTGGGATCACTTAAATATACTATCATGTCATCTGCAAATAGTGATATTTTGACCTCTTCTTTTCCGATCTGTATCCCCTTGATCTCCTTTTGTTGTCCGATTGCTCTGGCTAGAAATTCAAGAACTATATTGAATAAGTAGGGAGAGAGTGGGCAGCCTTGTCTAGTCCCTGATTTTAGTGGGATTGCTTCAAGTTTCTCTCCATTTAGTTTAATGTTAGCAACTGGTTTGCTGTATATGGCTTTTACTATGTTTAGGTATGGGGCTTGAATTCCTATTCTTTCCAGGACTTTTATCATGAAGGGGTGTTGAATTTTGTCAAATGCTTTCTCAGCATCTAATGAAATGATCATGTGGTTTTGTTCTTTCAGTTTGTTTATATGATGGATCACGTTGATGGTTTTCCGTATATTAAACCATCCCTGCATGCCTGGGATGAAGCCTACTTGATCATGCTGGATGATTGTTTTGATGTGCTCTTGAATTCGGTTTGCCAGAATTTTATTGAGTATTTTTGCGTCGATATTCATAAGGGAAATTGGTCTGAAGTTCTCTTTCTTTGTTGTGTCTTTGTGTGGTTTAGGTATAAGAGTAATTGTGGCTTCGTAGAAGGAATTCGGTAGTGCTCCATCTGTTTCAATTTTGTGGAATAGTTTGGATAATATTGGTATGAGATCTTCTATGAAGGTTTGATAGAATTCTGCACTAAACTCGTCTGGACCTGGGCTCCTTTTGGTTGGGAGACCTTTAATGACTGCTTCTATTTCCTTAGGAGTTATGGGGTTGTTTAACTGGTTTATCTGTTCCTGATTTAACTTCGATACCTGGTATCTGTCTAGGAAATTGTCCATTTCCTGAAGATTTTCAAATATTGTTGAATATAGGTTTTTATAGTAAGATCTGATGATTTTTTGAATTTCCTCTGAATCTGTTGTTATGTCTCCCTTTTCATTTTTGATTTTGTTAATTTGGACGCACTCTCTGTGTCCTCTCGTTAGTCTGGCTAAGGGTTTATCTATCTTGTTGATTTTCTCAAAGAACCAACTTTTGGTTCTGTTGATTCTTTCTATGGTCCTTTTTGTTTCTACTTGGTTGATTTCAGCTCTGAGTTTGATTATTTCCTGCCTTCTACTCCTCCTGGGTGTATTTGCTTCTTTTTGTTCTAGAGCTTTTAGGTGTGCTGTCAAGCTGCTGACATATGCTCTTTCCTGTTTCTTTCTGCAGGCACTCAGCGCTATGAGTTTTCCTCTTAGCACAGCTTTCATTGTGTCCCATAAGTTTGGGTATGTTGTACCTTCATTTTCATTAAATTCTAAAAAGTTTTTAATTTCTTTCTTTCTTTCTTCCTTGACCAGGTTATCATTGAGTAGAGCATTGTTCAATTTCCACGTATATGTGGGCATTCTTCCCTTTTTGTTATTGAAGACCAGTTTTAGGCCGTGGTGGTCCGATAGCACGCATGGGATTATTTCTATCTTTCTGTACCTGTTGAGGCCCGTTTTTTGACCAATTATATGGTCAATTTTGGAGAAAGTACCATGAGGAGCTGAGAAGAAGGTATATCCTTTTGCTTTAGGATAGAATGTTCTATAAATATCCGTTAAGTCCATTTGGCTCATGACGTCTCTTAGTCTGTCGACATCACTGTTTAATTTCTGTTTCCATGATCTGTCCATTGATGAGAGTGGGGTGTTGAAATCTCCCACTATTATTGTGTGAGGTGCAATGTGTGTTTTGAGCTTTAGTAAGGTTTCTTTTACGTATGTAGGTGCCCTTGTATTTGGGGCATAGATATTTAGGATTGAGAGTTCATCTTGGTGGATTTTTCCTTTGATGAATATGAAGTGTCCTTCCTTATCTTTTTTGATGACTTTTAGTTGAAAATTGATTTTATTTGATATTAGAATGGCTACTCCAGCTTGCTTCTTCTGACCATTTGCTTGGAAAGTTGTTTTCCAGCCTTTCACTCTGAGGTGGTGTCTGTCTTTGTCTCTGAGGTGTGTTTCCTGTAGGCAGCAGAATGCAGGGTCCTTGTTCCGTATCCAGTTTGTTAATCTATGTCTTTTTATTGGGGAGTTGAGGCCATTGATGTTGAGAGATATTAAGGAATAGTGATTATTGCTTCCCTTTATATTCATATTTGGATGTGAGGTTATGTTTGTGTGCTTTCATTCTCTTTGTTTTGTTGCCAAGACGATTAGTTTCTTGCTTCTTCTAGGGTATAGCTTGCCTCCTTATGTTGGGCTTTACCATTTATTATCCTTTGTAGTGCTGGATTTGTAGAAAGATATTGTGTAAATTTGGTTTTGTCATGGAATATCTTGGTTTCTCCATCAATGTTAATTGAGAGTTTGCTGGATACAGTAACCTGGGCTGGCATTTGTGTTCTCTTAGGGTCTGTATGACATCAGTCCAGGATCTTCTGGCCTTCATAGTTTCTGGCGAGAAGTCTGGTGTGATTCTGATAGGTCTCCCTTTATATGTTACTTGACCTTTTTCCCTTACTGCTTTTAATATTCTTTCTTTATTTTGTGCGTTTGGTGTTTTGACAATTATGTGACGGGAGGTGTTTCTTTTCTGGTCCAATCTATTTGGAGTTCTGTAGGCTTCTTGTATGTCTATGGGTATCTCTTTTTTTAGGTTAGGGAAGTTTTCTTCTATGATTTTGTTGAAGATATTTACTGGTCCTTTGAGTTGGGAGTCTTCACTCTCTTCTATACCTATTATCCTTAGGTTTGATCTTCTCATTGAGTCCTGGATTTCCTGTATGTTTTGGACCAGTAGCTTTTTCCGCTTTACATTATCTTTGACAGTTGAGTCAATGATTTCTATGGAATCTTCTTCTCCCGAGATTCTCTCTTCCATCTCTTGTATTCTGTTGGTGAAGCTTGTATCTACAGCTCCTTGTCTCTTCTTTTGGTTTTCTATATCCAGGGTTGTTTCCATGTGTTCATTCTTGATTGCTTCTATTTCCATTTTTAATTCCTTCAACTGTTTGATTGTGTTTTCCTGGAATTCTTTCAGGGATTTTTGTGTCTCCTCTCTATGGGCTTCTACTTGTTTATTTATGTTTTCCTGGAATTCTTTCAGGGATTTTTGTGTCTCCTCTCTATGGGCTTCTACTTGTTTATTTATGTTTTCCTGGAATTCTTTCAGGGATTTTTGCGATTCTTTCAGGCATTTTTGCGATTCCTCTCTGTAGGCTTCTACTTGTTCTCTAAGGGAGTTCTTCATGTCTTTCTTGAAGTCCCCCAGCATCATGATCAAATATGATTTTGAAATTAGATCTTGCTTTTCTGGTGTGTTTGGATATTCCATGTTTGTTTTGGTGGGAGAATTGGGCTCCAATGATGGCATGTAGTCTTGGTTTCTGTTGCTTGGGTTCCTGCGCTTGCCTCTCGCCATCAGATTATCTCTAGTGTTACTTTGTTCTGCTATTTCTGACAGTGGCTAGACTGTCCTATAAGCCTGTGTGTCAGGAGTGCTGTAGACCTGTTTTCCTCTCTTTCAGTCAGTTATGGGGACAGAGTGTTCTGCTTTCGGGCGTGTAGTTCTTCCTCTCTACAGGTCTTCAGCTGTTCCTGTGGGCCTGTGTCTTGAGTTCACCAGGCAGCTTTCTTGCAGCAGAAAATTTGGTCTTACCTGTGGTCCCGAGGCTCAGGTTCGCTCATGGGGTGCTGCCCACGGGCTCTCTGCAGCGGCAGCAACCAGGAAGACCTGTGCCGCCCCTTCCGGGAGCTTCAGTGCACCAGGGTTCCAGATGGTCTTTGGCTTTTTCCTCTGGCGTCCGAGATGTGTGTGCAGGGAGCAGTCTCTTCTGGTTTCCCAGGCTTGTCTGCCTCTCTGAAGGTTTAGCTCTCCCTCCCACGGGATTTGGGTGCAGAGAACTGTTTATCCGGTCTGTTTCTTTCAGGTTCAGGGCGGTGTCTCAGGCAGGGGTCCTGCCGCTCCCGGGCCCTCCCCTACGGGAGCCCAGAGGCCTTATACAGTTTCCTCTTGGGCCAGGGATGTGGGCAGGGGTGAGCAGAGTTGGTGGTCTCTTCCGCTCTGCAGCCTCAGGAGTGCCCACCTGACCAGGCGGTTGGGTCTCTCTCTCACCGGGTCTGGGAGCAGAGAGCTGCTGCGGGCCGGGATCCGCGGGTCTATTATTAATTTTTAAAGTTAGCCGACAAAGTAATGAGTTTCACTCTGGTAGTTCCCTATGTATTTTTGTTATACACTGCTTTTATTGTTCTGCCCCAAATCATTTGCCCTTCTGCTCCTGGTATATCTCCTCTCCTCAGACCCCCACATAACACTCCCCTTCATCATTTTACAAGAGATCAATGAGCACTTGAATCACATGCCTGATCCTTTCAGGTCTCCTCCTAACAACACAGCTCTTCTTTCTAGTTCCATGAAATTACACACACACACACACACACACACACACACACACACACAAATAAACACTGACGTACACATACATAGACACAAAGAAATATACACAAATACAAGCACACACAAACACACACATAATTATACTTACATGAACACACAGAAAAACACTCATATTAACACACACAAATTCACACAAATTACACAATACACACACACACACACAAAAGCACACAAACTCACATTTAAATCTAAAATTGTCATAGGAGATTAAAAAAAAAGATGTTCTATTTGTCTTTCTGAGGCTGGCTTATTTCATGGTAAATGCCATTATTCCATTTTTTTCTTTATGGCTGAAAAGTTTTCCTTGTGGGTATGCACTGTATTTTCTTTATCGACTGAGAAGTCTAGGCTGGCTCCATTTGTTGGTTATTGTGAATGATGTGGAATAAACACATGCACACGTATCTCTATGGCACGCTCACTTAGAAACTTTCAGAAATACAGCCAGGAGTAGTATGGCTGCATCCCATAATAGTTCTATTTGGGGGGTGGGGCGGGGTAAGGGGTCTTTTGTTTTGGTTCCGTTTGGTTTTCTAGAAACCTCTGCATTGACTGTCATAATGGCTATACCAGTCTACATTCCCACCCTCAGTGAATGTGGGATCTTCTGTGCTCCCAACCATCGATCGGCATTTGTTTCCTTGCTGGTTGCTGTTCTGACTTTGGTGAGATGGAATCACAAAGCAGTTTCAATCCATTATCTCCGGGTGGATTTGCCAAGGATGCTGAATGAGTTCCGTATATAGTTCTTTATCCACTCAGAGATTGGATTGTGGGGTGGGGAGGTCCATGATGACATTGTAGCTTTTTATTACTCTCATTCTCAATCTGTTGTTTCACAGAAAGTTGACAAAGATGTTTTCCTCCATTCTTAAAGAAACCTCTTCACGCTGGTGAAAACCTCTGTCAAGTTTTAGATTCCTCTCTGCGCATTTAGGAATTCTTTTCAGAAAGTCTCTGTCTGTACCTCTGCTGCCTTTACCAGTTTCAAAGTTGCTGGTCTTGTGTGCAGCAGTTTTAATCCATTTTGAGTTGATTTTTGTGTAGGGTGATATATGGGTTCAGTTGCGTTCTTTTGCATGTGGATATCCAGTTTGCCCAGCACCAAATTGTTGGAGACTTGCTTTCCTGTACATTTAGACGCCTTTTTATGAATTCAGTGGTTATAGCTGGATGGATCTATTTCTGGGTCTACTGTTCTGTTGGACTCCTTACCTAGCTGTTTGGGTGCCAAGATCCTGTTTTTTGTTGTGGTAACCCTGTGATATAAATCGAGACCAGGTATTCCTGTATCTCATGCTTCACTCTTTCTGCCTAGAATTACTTGGGCTACTGGGGGTCTTTTGTGGTCCCATGTGATTTTTAGAACTTTTTTTCTAATTTTGTGACAAATGTCACTGTGATTTTGATACAAGTCAAGTTGACTCTGTAGACTATTTTTGATAGCATAGTAGTCTTTACAATAGTAATTATACCAATCCACAAGCACAGAAGATCTTGCCATCTTCTTGTGTCCTACATCTTTGTTTGGTATCTTAAGACTTTGAAGGTTTTTTTTATTGGTTATTTTATTTATTTACATTTTGAATGTTATCCCCTTTCCTGGTTTCCCTTCTGGGAACCCCCCTTTACCACGCCCCCTACCCCTGTTTCTATGAGGGTGCTACCCCACCCACTCTCGCCTCCCCGCCCTGGCATTCCCCTGTACTGGGGCATCAAGCCTTCACAGGACCAAGGGCCTTTCTTCCATTAATGCCCGACAAGGCCATCCTCTGCTACATATGCGGCTGGAGCCATGGGTTCCACCATGTGATCTCTTTGGTTGGTGGATTAGTCCCTGGGAACTCTGGGTGGTCTGGTTGGTTGATATTGTCGTTCTTCCTATGGGGCTGCAAACCTCTTCAGCTCCTTCAGTCCTTCCCCTACCTCCTCCAATGGGGTCCCTGTGCTCAGTCTGACGGTTGACTGTGAGCGTCCTCATCTTTATTGGTGAGGAGCTGGCAGAGCCTCTCAGAAGTTTTCAACGTAGGTGTCCTTCACCACGTTGTTTAGGTTTAGTCCTGGAAATTTAGTTTTGAAGCCATTAAGAGTAGGATTTTTCTACTTGTTTTTTTCACATCAAATAATTATTGGTACATAGAAAGAGTATCAATTATTGTTACTTTATATCCTGTCGCTTTAGTGAAAGTGTGTTTCGGGCATAAGAGCTTTCTGTTTGCGTCTCCATGGCCTTTAGTAAGGTTCAGTGGCATATAAAAATAAGGAGGCTCTGATTTCTTCATTTCCTGTTTGAATACTTTTCATCTCATCCTTTATTCTTATTTCTGACTACTCTGGCCAACAATACAAAGGCTATATTCAGTATGAAGGGCGGCTGGACACTCATGCCTCGCTGATTTTAGGGGAAATGATGACAATTTTCTGTATTTAATATAATGATTTGTTATAAATAACCTTTATTATGTTGTGACACAGTCCTTCTGTTTTTAGTTTTCTAGGGGTTTTACCTGACAGGAAAATCAACCTTGTCCAAGGGTCTTTGCTGCATCTACTGAGTCAATCATGTGATTCCCGATTAGTCTATTTATGGGCTGGCATTCACTCATCTGCATATATTGAGCCAAACTTGCCTTAACAGGATAAAAAAAACCCACACAAGTAGCAAATATTTTACTGAGAATCTGTTTTTCCAGATAATTGGACTATAGGGTTTTTCTTCCTTTCTTTTTTCCTTCGTTTCTTTCTTTCCCTTTTAGTTGCTGTTGTAGTCTTATTTTTTTTTTGTAGAACTAAGTTTAATGCCACACCTTCCATTTCTATTTTGTAGAATTATTACAGAAGTATTGGTGCCAGCCCTTTCTAAGGGGATGGTAGAAGGTGACAGTGAATTTGCCGGCTCCTAAGTTTTTCTTTATGAGTAAATTTTGATTACTGCTTCAGTCTCATTGCTTGGGATGAATCTGTGTAAGTTGTTTATAAGTTCTTGATTTATTTTTTCTGAGTGATATATGTCTAGGAATGTAGCTATTTACTCTGGATTTTTCAGGTTTGGGAGTGTAAGTCTTCCAAATATTCTCTAATTAACTTCTGGATTTTATTGGACTCTACTGTAATATCATTTTTACCTCAAATTTCATTGATTTGGATTGTCTTTGTCTTTCACTTGGTTAACTTGGCTACAGTGTATCATTCATTCCTATCCCTTTAAAGAACCAACATTTAAATAATTATCCTCTGTCACCTGTCTCAGCCAAGATCTCTGATCTTCACTGCCGTGCTGCCTACTCCTTTAGGGCTTGGACTACTGTTGCTTTCCTAGAAAACTGAGTTATAATGTTGGGTTCTTTATTTGAGATTTCCCTGATGTTTCAAAGTAAATGCATAAAGTCATACACTTTTCTCTTAGAATTCTCTGACTGAATCGCATGTATCATGATGATCTGTAATTTCATTCTTGTTCGATTCTAAAGTTTTACATTCTCCTCCTTGGTTTCTTCGGTCTCCCATTTGTTATTCAAGAGTACATTGTTTTGTTTCCCAATAGTAACACACATTCTATTGCTACTGATTTCTAGTTTCATTCCACTGTGATCCAATAAGATATAATAAATTATTTCAGTCCTTCTGTACCTGATACGCCTTATTTTTTGTGCCTAGAACATGATCTACTTTAAAGAATGTTTCTAAGAATGCAGGGAAGAATGTGATTTTAATATCTGTTGAGTGGGATGTGCTACAGATATCTGTTAATTTCTATGATTTAGCATAACTATGACATTTCTTTTTTGATTATTTTTTTTTGTTTTGATGACAGGCTCAAAATGAAAGAAAGGTATTGAAATCCCCAAGGTGTTGAAATTTCCCCACTGTTACTGTTATCAGGATCTGACCTTTAACACTTATAAGTGTCCATTTTATAAAGCAAGAGACCAGAGGAAAGCTCTGACTTAATTATCGTACAAGGAAACAAAGAAGTCAAGTGCACGTATTATGCTCACTTGCACGGGAGTTCACACTACAGTGCTTCTCCCTTGATAATGCCAAGTAAAAGCTGATGACTGTAAATAAGACCCACTCAGAATGGCTCGTACCACTTTTGCACATAAGCCATAGACAGCATCTTTGGGTCTTGCTCCCGTGGCCAGGCTGCAAAAAGGCATACCTCATGCTCAGTCTTTAGATACCAGAATCAGAAAGATTTGAGTCTGTGGGTAGTCTCTCCTATCCAGTTACCTTCTCCTTCCCCCCAGAACTGGCTTTCTTATGATGTGGTTATATTCACTAATATTTCTTCATTTTGTATTGTTTAATCTTGATTGGAACATCTATCACATTCACATAGAAGTGATTCTGATACAAAACCCATTCGTGTATATTTTTGTAGATAATAATGGTGATGGTGTATGTTCGTGTACTGAGGTACACAGCTTCAATAACAGGAAGTAATTAAAGGCAACTATGAGCCAGTAAAATAGGGCTTTTAATTAATGTAGTGTAAAACAAGAGTCATGGTAAAAATCTTATATTCATCTGGGAGGTTTAGATTCTTTTTTTTCTCTTTCATAATTAAATATGTTGCCAAATCCTGTTTATTTATGCAAGGCAAGCACAAACCTTTTAGTCACTGTGGCCTGAGGACAGCTCTTTTACAAAAATGAGCTGTGATGGACAGAATAAATGAGAGTTTTAAATTTCTTAAAAGAAGCAGTAGAGAGATGGCTGAAGCCGTTGAGAGCACTGGCTGCTCTTCCAGAGGTCACAAGATCAAGTCCCAGTAACCACGTGGTGGCTTAGAACCATCTGTAATGGGATCCGATGCCCTCTTCTGGTGTGCCTGAAGACTGCAACAGTGTACTCACATACATAACATAAATAAATAAATCTTTGAAATAAAGAAGGAAGGAAGGAAAGAAGGAAGGAAGAAACAAGAAAGAAAGAAAGAAAGAAAGAAAGAAAGAAAGAAAGAAAGAAAGAAAGAAAGGAAGGAAGAAAGAAAGAAAGAAAGAAAGAAAGAAAGAAAGAAAGAAAGAAAGAAAGAAAGGAAGGAAGAAAGAAAGAAGGAAAGAAAGAAGCAGGAGTGAAGGCCAGAGGAGGAAATGATGAAAACAGGAGGCAGGCAGCAGACATGTGTCCTGTAAACTGTTTTTCCCTCTGAATTGCTTCAAGGTTTAAAGAGTCATAGGCTGCTCATTTGGGGTCCCTCTGCTTCCTTCTCTAGTTCAGGACAAGTTGTTTATGTACAGGTTTGGATTCCGCTTGTCAGCCATCTGCTGGTGTTAGTAGGAAGGGTGAACTATGATGGGAAAATGACCTACCAAGTTATCTATGTAAAAGCCCAAGAAAATGCTCTTCCGGAGTGTGAGCTGCACGCTGAGAAGTTTCTCAGGGTTTGGTGACATTCCTATTCTATGCGTGGGCAATGGCCAGGGTGAGGGGGGTTTGTTCTTTGTTACTAGGTGAGTTTATGCCCTGTTGTTTGGGGTCTTTTTTATTCAGTCCATGGCTGAGGTTAAAGGAACAATATGGGGAAAAAACCTATCTTAAATATTTTGTTTAAATATCTTTATAATTAGCTTCAAAGCATTTAGATAATTAATGAGGGTTAATTATCAAGTCCACCTGTTTCTAGTGCTTCAGTAGGAGCAGTTCTAAAACACTGGCCAGAGCCACTACTGTGAAGGGCAGTAAGAACCACCTTTCACACTTAGTAAAAGTCACAGCATGGACAGACCTTTGGCTAAGTTTTTTTCTTTCAACCCCAGGAGTGACTGTGTGTCTTTTCCTCCCTCAATATGTAGAAATTAAGGATTTTATCATTATATAGCTAGAGTTACATGGGTAGTAACAGTTCTGTGAAATAGCATTGATTTTAGCACTCCACACACCAAAACAATAGAGCTATGACTTTAAAGCTTACAAATGTGTACATTGGGTGTGACCCGCTAATAGGTCTCTGTTTTGTGGGTAATAAACTCGATTTCATTTATTTATTTATTTATTTATTTATTTATTTATTTATTTATTTATTTATTGGATGTAATAAAAGAAGACTTACTAGATAAAAATTACTTGATATCTATATAAATCATTCAAAATTCAAAGGCAAATCAAACTAAAATAAAATGTATTATCTTTAAGTCAAAATGAATTTTTTTCAAGGCTGATATTTTCTTGGGGGAAAACGGTCCAGATTCACAGATTGTACAAATACAATGAAGAACAGTTTCAAGAACACACACATGAAAAAAAAAATTAAACAGCCTTCCATTTTAAAACAGTATAGCTTAAGTTTGGTGCCTGAGAGAAAATAAGATTTCATCAAAACGAACACAGTGTGGGATCTAAGAGCTGATTTGTTTGGTAGAGAGTCTGCATACATCTGAGATGGTCTTGAATAATAAGAAAAACAATATACTTTCTTTGATATTTTCCAGCACAAAGCATCAAGCACGAAGTCTGGGGGTAAGAGGTGGGGATCATCAAACGCTCTACTTCCACAATTTCAAATATCTATCGACATGTAAATCAACCGAATATCTGTAACAAAAATTAAAAGTGGTTTGCAGACAAGCCACCGGAAATTCTTGGAAGGAAGGGGATTGCCAGAAGAGCAGACCCCACTCTTTGCTCCCCCTTGTCTCAAAATGGAGGCAATTAGCAGACTGTCTATGTTGGCCTTGTGCCTAATTGGTTGACTTCCGAGTCGCACTCTTCATATTTTGACAGAGTTATTTCTTTACAAACATTTAATCCCACCAATCGTGACAGTTTGAGAATCTGAACAATAGCGTTTAGGTAGAGACAGCCTTGCAGCACAACTTTATGGCCCATTTCCCTAGCTAACATTTTCTCGGGCAGTTATTTCCTGTAGAGGTTTCTGCAAGTAGGTCATTTTTCAGGAGAATGGTAGTTAAAATAATAGCGCTTTTAAGGAATTAGTTTGGTGATTAGGATTGCAGCCGGTGCGTGCGTTTCCTGCTATCTGTGAGAATCCAAAAAGCAGCATTCCTTCCTAATCGTTGCAAAAACAAAAATTCTTTGTAATTTTTTTTTTCACTAGAAGATTGATAAGTGATTGGAGCAGCAGAGTATGGCGCTGCGGGGACATTGTGCTTTCAGAGAAACAGAACAGGAAACACACCAAGAAAGGCAACCTTGATTTCCTCAGACAAACTGACAGCTGGGAGATGTATGTTTAGATAGGAGTGTTACAATCAAAGGTTTACTGTATCATAACAAAGAGGTCTGCATATGATCAAGCCTCCGACCAGTTTCTTGCACACACTACTTGGAAGCAGTATTGTTTATTTTGTTGTAGACGTTGAAAGAGCATGGCTTTTCAGAAGGCTAGCTTGTAATGAAGAACAGTTTCGAGAACACACACACAGAAAAAAAAAATTAAACAGCCTTCCATTTTAAAACAGTATAGCTTAAGTTTAGTGCCTGAGAGAACAATAAGATTTTATCAAAATGAACACAGTATTTATTTATTTATTTATTAGGAAATGCTTACAACGCAACTTTTTTTTTCCTTGCCCAAACATTTTACTCTTTCTATAGTATTAAAGAAGAAATGTCCGGGACTTGAGACATGGCCCCACGGCTGAAAACACTCACCGCTCTTCAGTTCCCGCACCCATGTCTGATGGTTCACAGCCTCCTTTATCGCTACTTACTGGGGAACTGATGTTCCTCTTCTGGCCTCTTCAGGTACCAGCGCAATATGACACACACACACACGAAGACACACAGACACACACATGAAGGTAAAAATAAACTTTAAAAAAATTAATACTTTTGTTTTTTTTATAATCCAGTCATTGTCCCCTTCCCGGTCGGCCCTCCCACAGTTGCACATCCCATTCCTCCCCGCCACCTCTGTCTCCAAGAGGATGTTCTCCACCACCCGTCAGGCCTGGGGCCTCAAGTCTCCCCAGGGTTAGACACATCATTTCCCACTGAGGCCAGACCAGGAAGTCCTCTGCCATGTATGTATCTGGACTTTGGACCGGCCCCCGTATGCTGCCTGGTTGGTGCCTCAGTGTCTGAGACATCTCAGGAGTTCGGTTAATTAAGACTGCTGGTCTTCCTACGGGGTCGCCCTCCTCCTCAGCTTCTTCCAGCCATTCCCTAATTCAACCACAGGGGTCCTCGACTTCAGTCCAATGGTTGGTTGTAGGTATCTGCATCTGTCTCAGTTAGCTGCTTGTTGGGCCTCTCAGAGGGGAGCCATGCTAGTCTCCTGTCTGTAGGTAGGCACACCACAGCATCAGTAATAGTGTCAGGCCTTGGCTCCCACACCCATGTGATGGATCCCAATTTGGGCCTGTCACTGGACCTCCTTTCCCTCAGTCTCGTCTCCATTTTTGTCCCTGCAGTTCTTTTAGACAGGAACAATTCTGGGTCAGAGTTTTTGACTGTTATATGGCAACCCCATCCCTCCACTTGATGTCCTATCTTTCTACTGGAGGTGAGCTCAACAAGTTCCCATGTGTAAATGAACTACATTTTCTATATCCATTCTTCCGTTGTGGGACATTGCGATTGTTTCCAGCTTTTGGCTATGACAGATAAGGCTGCTATGAACATAGAGGAGCACATGCCCCTGTGGCATGGTGGGGCATCTTTTGGGTATATGCCCAAGAGTGGTGTAGCTGGATCTTCAGGTAAATCTATCCCCAATTTTCTGAAGACCCTCCAGATTGATTTCCAGGTTGTACTAGTTTTCAGTCCCACCATCAATGAAGGAGTGGCAACCAAGGTACTGGGGGAGGGGGAAATCTCACTAATCCCACATCCAATAGAGGGCTAATATCCAAAATGTATAAAGAACCCAAGAAGATAACCTCCAAGAAAACCAAACAATTCAATCAAAAAATGGAGTATAGCTCTAAACCGAGAATTTATAAGGGGAATCTTGAATGGCCCAGAGGCGGTTAAAGCAATGTTCACAGTCCTTAGTCATCCAGGAAATGCAATTCAAAATGACTCTGAGATCCCACCTTACACCAATAAGAATGGCTAAGACCAAAAACTCAGATGACATCATGTTGGCAAGGACATGGAGAAAGAAGAATAAACTATTTTAAAAAAAATAAACTGGGGTTGGGGATTTAGCTCAGTGGTAGAGTGCTTGCCTAGGAAGTGCAAGGCCCTGGGTTCGATCCCCAGCTCCGAAAAAAAGAACCAAAAAAAAAAAATAAATAAAATAAAATAAACTGCTGTCTTTCTTAACAAAGGCTGTACTTAATTCAGCCAAGCTTATAAGCATTATACTGCCTGAATCTCTTCCATAACGGTTATGCCTTTAGAGTTGTGTGTGATGAATTCTGCCACTGTCCGTGCCAAGTCCAGGCTTTAATGTGGCCCATCATGAAGTGTGGACATTGCAATATTGTTGAGAAAAAGCTTTGGCATTGAAAAGAATTTTATTATTAGGTGGTAATTACAAAGAAAAGATCAAACCAATTTCAACAAAACGATTGGCCTTATAAAATATAAAGTCGTGCTCTTTGGGTGGAATCTTAGAAATCAGAGCTCATCCCTGTCATCCTCGAGCCTGCTTTCTGACTACCTTTCACCCCCTCTCTTTTCCTCTTGTTTTCTGGTAATCTGGTGACCCCATTTCCCCTGATGAATCTGTTTTCTTCATCTCTTAAAACAGGTGCATTGTGTGAGACAGCAGCCAACATCTTGAAGGATAGAGCAAATGATGTTGACCTCTACTATTTCTATCTTAATTCATTTGAATCTTTCCCATGCTTGGCAAGGGGCCTAGCATGAACAAGGAATTCAGAATAGATATCTTGATAGTGGGAATAAAAGAAGACACATATATATGCAGTTCTACTAACATTTTAATAAAAAGGAAATATGCATATTCCTGAAAACAGGATCCCCGCACAGGTACCTTGGTGTGGTCACAGGGATTATTTATATCTGTTGACTTGGGGGAGCAGAGTCCATTGGTCCATTCCCCCTTAGGCAGCAGGGTGTTTTTTCCTGTGATCTCAAATTTTCAAGCCTCTGAAGGTTAGTTACAAGTGTAAGAAACCTTACAGTATGTTACCGACTGGGTACTACGATGTTTCATACTGCAATAATTACCAACACCTACTATTTTACTTTATATTTTTTATATACGGTTTTAGTTCTTTAAGATTATATACTATTTACTCAGTTTATACTTTTTCTTCTACTTTCATTTAGATGACTCTGATCCTATGGAGCATCCCGGAGGATCGATGGATTTAGTAGTTCAGTGTTGGTCTTCAGTTCTCTTTTAAAGTTTCCAGTAGCCTTTCATTTATTTATTTATTTATACATTCATTTATTTATCTATCTATCTATCTATCTATCTATCTATCTATTTAATGTACATTAGTGTTTGTGCCTGTGTGAAGGTTCAAGTCCCTGGAACAGGAGTTACAGACAGTTGCAAGCTGTCATTTGGATGCTGGGAATTGAACCTGGGTCCTCTGGAAGAGTAGCCAGTGCTCTTAATCTCCAGTATTCCTTCTCCTTCCTGCCTGCTCTGAGGTAGTCTTAGCTGGTTCGTTAGCTTTCGTATTTCTTTTCCACATCTGAGGATCAAGACTTGCTCCATGTTGAACTGTTGCTTCCTGCTTGAGCTACGTCCCCCAGACTTAATTTCTGTTTTATGGGTTTTTTATCTCACTGATTTTTATAAATATTGTTATCCAGTTTGAGTAATGTTTTAGCACTGGGGAAAGTTTAGCTCTTTCAATAAACAACCTCCCCTTTCTCCAGACTATCCAAACTCATTTTACCAACACTCCTGCTGTACAGGAACATTGGACTTGAGTTCCAGAAAAGTCTGGTGTGCTCGTTAGATTATGCAACCAGAATTATAGAAGTCACTAGAAAAAAGGCTCCAGGTACAGCAGAGAGAACACTAACAAAGCCTCAATAAATCCTAGTTCCCATCCATAACGTATATATAGCATAGTCAGTACTTTCAGATGAGCTGTAAGGTGCCTCTCTGGTTTTGTAATCTAGAGTCGTTCTCATGTTGACTGTTCATTTCCCTTGTGGTCTCATCCAGGATTGTTGAATTCGTCTAGGTTAAAGGTTGTCAGTTGACATTTTAAATCTTGGAACCAAAGATGTCACCTTCATCCTCCGACCTTTTTTGATTCACCTCTAGTGATTCTGACTGGATCTAGGGGCGCATGCCTGTAATCCCAGTGCCCTTCGTGCTAAGACAAGAGAAATGTGAGGCCAAGGCCAGCAGGAGTACAGAGAGAACCCCTGCCTTACAAACACAAAGGGAAGCAAAGTGAGCAAAGCAGGATGAAGTCCCATGAATGGAAACTCCAAGTTTTCAATAAATAAGCTCCCTTCTCCCCAAACTGTCAGAATCACAATCCTTCAGAACTTCCTTCCAAGTGGTTTCTGTGCAGAACTGAAAATACAGCCTTGTGCCTCCCAACCCAAGGAGGTCAGACAGAAACCTAGGCCTTCACCAAGCATATCGAACTTGCAAGACTCTAGCCACAAATGTGTATGTCTCTGGTTGGAACAGTTGCCTGTTAAGGCAGTCATCGGTGCTGTCTTATGTTTATTTAAAGCAGACAAAAGAGCTTGAGAGCCCACCTGTAGCATAAATGACTGGCACCTAGTAAAAGCAGGAGACCTTTCAAATAATAATCAGGAGAGGAAACTATATTTTAATTCCCCATCATTTAGCATTTATTCTGAGGATAAGAATCTGTCTCTTAGAAGTTGAATGTGAGAGAATGTTCACCTGTGAGTGGCCTAACTGTTGACCATTTGACAATGATGAAACCAAAGATATTTCCTAGGAGAGGAAATGGTAATGTTCTGCAGGAAGTGATGTGCCAAGTGGTATCTTGGGTCTTCTGTGGAACCTGTAGGCTATTATACCAAACTTGATGATTTAGTCTTGGGGTGTTCTATGGGCGTAGTGACCTAAAGAGATACCAGTATCCCTGGGCTTGAGTGTGTGTTCAGTGGATAATTCAGAAAAGGTCAAGAAGGAAAATTTCCCCCAAACCTCAAACTCAGGTTCAGAAAGGGAAGTTTAAGAAAAATGAACGTTCTTAATGGATATTTTTTATAATAGATTTGGGGGATTTTATATTTATTTAGATATTTATCTTTAATGTCCTTCCTATGACACTTTAAATGCCAGTTAACCAACCCCATTGGGATAACACTACAGTAAAACTGTGGGGCAGTGCTTCGGTGAAGAAGAAATAGAATGAGACAACACAGGATGTCTCTGGGGGAGGAGACTATGTTCCTTTTAATGGCGCGTTCTGGAATTCCAGGTGATGCCAATAACAGTGAAGGAAAATGTCAGAGCAGAGGGGTTTCCACCAATGTAGCAGAGCGGCTAGAGGCAGAGTTTCCGAGAAAGCCCTGCAAACACCTCCCACCTTTGCCAGGCGGAAGACTGGCGATACACAAGGGGAAGTGAGAAGGCGTGGTGAATTACTCAGAGATTCGGGTTAGTGAAGACTCCCAGTGTTTTCTATGCTAATTGCATTATTACGTCATCGCATTTACTCTTTCCAGATGTGCTCTCTAGCATCCTATCCTTGTGATTATTTCTCCTCCTCCTCTTCTTCCTCCTCCTGCTCCTTTACATCCTCCTGCTCCTTCTTTCTCTCCTCCTTTTTCTTTCTTAAAGACCTGAGTCGTGAGGATTGGAGAAATTGCACAGATTTCCCTAAAACCCATCATTAAAAATAGAGCAAAGTATAATGACACATATGGATAAAATGCTGCAGTGATAGGCGCTGACTTTAATTTTTTAAAGAAGAAGAAAAAATAGAAACTGACAGGTCACTCTTATTAGCATCCATCTTCTTTCTATAATACATATGATTCCGATTTAAATCGGATTAGAGTTTAGATCAGGATGTTTCTAAATTATATTTAAAGTTATCTTATATTTTTCTGAGTATCCACATGGTTATAGATCTTGAATAAGTTACATGGTACCGATTTAATAGGCATTTTATAGAAATAGATAAAGCCTTATTATATACCTTCAAAAGTAAAATAGATCAAAATTAATTTGGTTTTTAAATTATTTACTCCCTCTACTGGTGACTTTTTATAATGTTGTGAGTATAGAAGTACAAACTGGATGTGCACAGACCAAACCCTCAAAACAAAATGAGTAGTGTTTATCAAAAAGCACATTTTATGATAATCACCTTACCTATTTGTCCCCACAAAAATCCTCTAGAGTAAATATTTTTTTCAAGAAAAGCATATTTATATTTGTAATAAATACAAATTTCTTCTGTAATATAATAACTAATCGAATATCATTATTTGCTTAATTTCAACATCACTACTTGTGTTAGTTACATAGACACACACACACACACACACACACACACACCATAGACACTTACAGTAAAATGTATTGTGATACATTACCTAATTATATTAAAATATATTAAAAAGTGTACAAAGTAATTCTGTTGGTGTTGGCTGCCTGATACCCCTGCATATTTTACAGTCTTTTTCCTGTGGCTTTCTGTGTTCATTATAATACAGAATAATATGATTCTCTGATTTGTGCTTAATAGTATTGAGCAACACTCTGTGAAAGATGACCGTGGATACAACCCAAAAGACACTAGCATTAGTGTCATCTTTCTGTTGGGACGCAGTTCAACCTGTAGTCTGACAATATTACTAAATGCGGGAAATGTCCTTTCTGTCGCTGTAAAGATTGTCAAAGCAAATTGTAGACAGATTTTTTTCGAGAGTACATATAGACTTTGTTTGCAACAGTGACAGGCTAGATGGTGACAGACTGAACCTTCTGCTGAAAACAACTAGAAACCCAGACAAGCGTTAACAAAAAGAAGAGAACTAGCAGAATGCTGAGTTTGAAAGGCCAAAGATGGAGACCAGCCACAGCAGTACATTCTCCTGTCTTACAAACGTTAGTAATGCAAACATTAATAATACAGACTGTAAACCTTCCGTCCGCCTGATGAACGACGGGATCATGGGAATCTAAAAAGTTTTACCTTCATCCGGTTTTTTCATTTCTCTCTTAGAAAAAAATGAATTCTACCTTTATTATTAATTGGGATTTTTTTTGGCCACTTTGAATTTATATATAATCAGCAAGTCTAATCTTTCCCATGAGTTATGTGATAATCGATTAACAAAGTAGGGTATAGTACTTACCAGACATATTTCAGGAGGGACTTTTGTGAGATAATTAAAAGTTTGGGTTTCAAACGCACAGTTTGAATCCCGACTGTCAGCCTGTCCACCATTCTTCCACCATGGTAGAGCTAATCGGTCATGTAGACTTCATGGTGCCTACGTGACCTAGTGTGTATAAGCTCTCCAGACCAATGATGACACTCAGAGTTCTCAGTTATTAGTAAGGGATGTAAGGTTCATTAATAAATTAGATAATGCATAGTAAGACATAACCGTGACATACATTTCACTAGGTAAAATACCGAAGACATATTTTTATCTCATAATGCTGCAAATGCATGATAAACAGGTCGCCTTGCATGTAAGCTTTCTAAATTACTAAAAGAAAACAACATTTTTTTTTTACTCAAAACTATCCTGGTAGTAATCTATACAGATCGAGCAAAGCCTAATGCAGCCAAAGTTTACTTTGTAAAGATGTTTCCACAGGATCCAGGATAAATGTATGACAATAAAAGGACATAAATAGAGATGTTGGTGTAACAACACAGATTTTATATGTGTATATGCATACATACATACACATATATCCTCATATACATGAAGGAAGGTGAAGTAAACTTTCTTCTATTATATATAACCCATGCGAGCAGGATAGTTTGAGAATCTAGCAGAGCAAGCAGCCCCTTTTCTTGGTGAGTGTTTTGGGGATGTCCCCTGACATGTGTAAAGCTAGTGTTCACTGTGGCCTTCACCAGAAGTTTTGAAACATTTTCTTCCATTGGAGCTCTGTACTAAGTGGAGGAGGCCTCCAGCATGCTCGCAACTGTTTACATTTGCTTTGGTTACTCTGTGTCTTCCGTGTTTTCCTTTGAATTTGAAGACTGTTTTTGCTAGTTCCATGACAAATATAACGTGGATTTTTCATAGTGACTCCCATGGATTTGGAGACTGCTTTCATGCTACAACTGTTCCCATTATTAATTCCACCAAGCCATGAGTATGAGAGGCCTTCCCACAGCCTAGAGTCTTCAAAATTATTTTTTAGTTCCAAGATTTGTTTTGGAGAGGTTTTTCATTCATAAGACAGTGGTGTGGTGAAATTATCCCCATTATCAGAGCAGCGCCTATCTAACCTTTGTGTCCACTGGCATTTACCTTATAGACCTGGGAGACTGAGCATTCAATGAGCGTGTTCTTGTAAGTGTTGTGTCTTTTATCCTTATTACCATGTAGTGGTTGTTTTTATCTCTTCTCAGTTACATTTTGATTTGATGTCTACTTTATTAGCTATAAGAATAGTTAGACTGGCTACTTCTCAGATTCATTTTACTTTGTGAAGTTTCTTCTACCCTTTAAGTCCGTCTATGATGGGTGTCTTGCAAAGAAGGTACCTTTTGGGGGTTATATTCACACACACACACACACACACACACACACACACACATATGAAGGTATATGTATTATATAAGATACATAGCTACTACATTATATATCTGAATAATATATATTTGCCCTCCAAATTCCAGTGAGCCAGTCTGTCTGTCTGTATTGATGAGATGAAGCCACTTAAAATTGTTACTGAGATATGTTTACTGGTGTGTAATTTTGTTTGTTTTTTCAAATTGCAATTACAGGCTGCCTCCCAGTAACCTGATGAAGGAAACAGTAGGAACAAGAAACACTAGACTCTATTTCAAAGAAAGAGAAACTCTAGAAATCCACAAAGGAAGTGAAAGGATACATGAAAACAAGGGGAGGATGCGGGTGGGAATATAGGCAACCAAGGGTAGAAAGGAAGCAGGACCGGACTTCAGTGGTACAGCTCCCTGGCAGGGACAGAGAAGCAGAAACGTTTTCCCAATGGACAGTTAGTCATGCACACAAGTCCACAGCCAGCACGTGCCTCAGACACAGTGATGGGGTTTGGTGAGAATAATTTAAGCAGAAGGGAAGTCACGTTATGTTACTCTATATGACTCAAAGGGTGGCAGACAGGTACTATCTTGCAGAAAACATTGTTTAAAACTGAGCCACAGCAGAGGCCTGAGAATAGGGAGCACAGGCAGAGAGTCCCAATTAGGCCTACCCCAGCCCCGGGGTGACAGAAGGTCCAGGAAAGGAGCTGTGGAAAGCAGAGAGGTCAGACACTTGAAGCAGAAGAACGCAGGAAGCAGGAGGTTCTCCTCGGGCTGAGATGTTGTCTGCCTTATTCCTCAGAATTACAACTCGCCCTCCAAATTCAGACATTCCTTCCTGGAGGAAAGGAGCCAATCACGAGCTTCCTGTGGTAAACAGGAAGTTAACAGAAGGCCACATATCCAGGAAGAATAGATGCTCGGAAGATTCTTGAGGCATCTTCCATCATAAATGGGAGTGAACACTTGCTGGTGGTGGAGAATCTGACCAACCAATCTGTGGAAACAATGATTGTGGAGCTACCTGTGGGCTGTGAAGAGAGCGTCTGGCTTGCAGGGTTTCAGGAGTCTTCACTCATTTGGGGGTGGACTTGTGTTTACATCTACTTTTGAGCTATCCCTGCACCTTGTACAACCCTCACTCATATGCGTGTTAGTAACCACAATTTAAAAAGTGATGTGATCGTTACTTTGGTCTGTCATGGCTGCCTTCCTGGGGTAAGTAAGTGCGTGTGTGTGTGTGTGTGTGTGTGTGTGTGTGTGTGTGTGTGTGTGTGTGTTGGATGTCTCCATGGAAAACTTGTCACGCTGTTGTATGTCTCCAGGAAAAACTTGTCACGCGAGAGTAATACACAGGGGAAAGTAGCCCCACCTCAGAAGCCAGGATGAGGCCTCATCAGCTAAGTCTGAAACTGGAATGAACAGCTCTGAGCCTGAAGTGAGCAAGTAGATCAACCTGTGGAGCCCTGCTCTAGTCATTTCTAGCTCTAAGTTGGAAATCTGTATTTTGATTATTTCCAGATGTCAACAGACACCTTGCCCTCCCAAGTATATTAAATAAAAGAAAATTTGGTTATGAGTTGTCTTTTTCCCCACTTGATCACGAACGTAAATTGGTTCGTTGTATCCACTTACTTAAGAGGAACAAATGCAAGTTTATTCGTTGTAGAGAGTTTTGAAAAAATACAGGAAGTTTCGGACAACCAAAATCCCAATGCAGAAAGCACCACTCTTAATTCTACTGTGAGCTTTCTCTTGGAATGTTACTGTTGGGCTTCTGAATACAAACATTGTATGCTTATTCAATTATGCAGGCCAATTAAAAATTGGTTGTGGGGATATAGTTCAGTGATTAAAGCATTCGATTTTGATGTGTAAAGTCTTGAGTTCAACCCCAAGCACCACAAGGAGAAAAACAAAGAAAGAATTGCTAGGCCTGAATTGATATACGCCAGTCATGCCATCACTTGCCCTGCTGAAGACAGAGAATGTGGAGTTTAAGGTCAGCCTGGGCTACAATGCAAAACCCTGTTTTAAAGCCCGAGTAGACTGGTGCAGATACACAGTGAAAAGGGAAGGGGGTCCTCAACCTTCTAAAATCAGCCTTAAGCTCCCAAACATGGAAACCACAGAGAGTTAATGATAATTGACATCATATGTTTCTTATCAAAGCGTCCCCACGAAAAGTAGCTCAAGAGAAAATTCATAAATACTTGCCTTGACCACAGTCTACCAATTCTCTTCCGCACTGGAGCCTCCAGCTAATTTGTTGACTTAATTATCCAAGGCACAGGAAGGTTAAACAGAGTGATAATCTGATTTTCCCTGATTGCTCATCACCAAAGAAAGTGGGCTGTAGGACGCAAAATAAACCCAGAACCCCGATCCATGTGAAATGCAAAGGCGAGGCAATGACCCAGCTCATGCCTGCAAAGTGGGTTGTTTACAGTAACCCAGTCATCTGAGTAAGTGCTCCACAGAGACGGCGTCCTCGAGACCCACGGTTCGATCACATCGTCCGACCTAGTGGACTGTCCCTCAGACGTGTGTTTAGTGCGAGCTTGTCATACTTAGTCTCACATTTGCCAGGAAGGACAGTGTTACCATATCCCATAGAATATCATCTGATGGGATAGGATAACTGACGTTTCGTTCAAGTAAAGAATGAGGGGGTTTGTGTTTCCGATCTACATCAAAACAAGTTCAGGAGTTTGAGGCTTTAGTACAGCCATGGAAGTTTACCCCCACACCATTTCGACTGTTAAATCTGCATTTTTTTATGATTTCTGGTTATCACGACATACTCTCACACGAATAAATAATGGGGAAATCAGTTATCTTTTTTTTCTCTCCTTATTGAGAATACGGCATTCGTTTCAGAGATTTTTTTTCAAAAGTATAAAAAAATATTGAAAGCCAAAATTGCCACTTTTAATTCTATTGTACCCTTTTAAAAGAAGTTTAAATAGTATATGGTTCTATTTGATTTTCTGTTACAAAAAAAGGGGGAGGTATGCTTATTCAACTGTGGAGGAAAGTTGAAACACAGAGTAGGGATAGAGTTCAGTGGTAGAGAGTTCTCTATGCACAGGCACAAAGCTCTGAGTTCAATCCCCATTACTGCAAGAAGTGAGAGAAAGTTTACTTGTTTGGTGCCCGTCATTCCAGCACTTGCAGGGCAGAAGAAGAGGTCAGAGAATTCAAAATCAGCTTAGGCTACATAGGAAAGCCCTACTGAGCAACAGGAGGAAGGAGAGGAAGAAGAGGGGAGTTGGTCAGTGTTCTGAAAGCATCCTCATAAACACTCAGAAGTGCACTTCCTTAACCTCCTACATGCTTCTTGATCTAATAAAACTGATAATCAAAATTCGTTATCACAATCGCTTACAAGTGTAAGTCTTACACACATATGACATAAATCTAATTTCTATTTGGGACCAGAAAGTTATTTCCAATTTTATTATAAACAGATCACTGTTGGATTTTTTGAGAATTTTATGTACACATACAAATCCATACCTCTTCCCTCCCACTTCTCTCCTAGCCCACAACTACTTTTTTCCCACACTTCCTGTGCTCTCTCTTAAAAAAAACCCACAGCATCCACTTAGTGCAGCCTGATATGATGTGTACCAGTCTGTCTAACAAAGCATGTGTAGACTCTCAGAACCCACATCCCTAAGCAGTCACCTACTCTTGAATAGCTCCTTGGTTATGACTTCATGAGCCCACCTCCATCGTGCCTGGGATAGCTTGATCTTGTGCAGGTCTTGTTCGTGCATATGGTCCCAGCTGCTATGAGCTCATGTGAGCAATGGGGCTCTCATATCTAGCAAATCCAGTTAAGTTGAAAACATCAGTTCTGTGGAACTTTGAATACAAATGGCCCATAGTCTCATAGGGACTGGCACTATTGGGAGATGTGGCCTTGTTGGAATAGGTGTGACATTGTTGGTGTGAGTGTGTCACTAGGGGCTGACTTTGGGGTCTCAGAAGCTCAAGCCAGTCCTGCTGTGTCTCATTCTCTCCCTGCTGCCTGCAGATCCAGATGTAGAACCCTCAGGTCCTTCTCCAGCCTCATGGGTGCCTTCATGCCACCATCATGATGATAATGGATGAATCCTCTGAACTGTAAGCCAGTCCCAAATAAATGTTTTCATGGTCAAGGTGTTTCTTCGCAGCAATAAAACCCTAAGACAAGAACCTCTGGCTCCTACAGTTTCCCTGCCCCCTTCTCCACCATGATCACTGAGCCTTGGTTAAAAGGGGTTGAATACATCTATCCCATTTAAACTTAAGAACTCCATTGTCTCTTATTCTCTGTGTTAAGCAGTTGTGGGTCTCTGTATCAACCATCATCTAGTGCAAAACTCAGCTTTGCTAATGAAGGCTGAGACATGGGTAACATATAGGTATAATGATAAGAACATAAGGGGTACTTAGCAGAAACGAAGAGTCTCTCTTGGTCTCCCTAGGGCTTATGACCTAATGTGGCTGTTAACATAACAGTTAGTGTTGCTGGATATTCTTGACATGTGTCTTTGTATACTTGTTTGACATTTGTTTCTATTTCTAGAAACCTAGAAATAGAGGTGCTAAACCAAAAAAAAAAAGCATTTACATTGTCTTTATTATGTATTAGGCAGTCAAATGCTACACCCTTATTTTATAACTTTCCGGTGACATAAGCTGGGAGTATTGGCCACAATACAATTTCACTAAACATCATCTTTCTCTTCAAGTTCTTCTTGTATTAACAATTTAATGGGCTGGAGAGATAGCTGACTGCTTTTCCTGAGGTCCTGAGTTCAAATCCCAGCAACCACATGATGGCTCACAACCATCTATAATGAGATCTGATGCCCTCTTCTGGTGTGTCTGAAGACAGCTGCAGTGTACTTACATATAATAAATAAATCTTTTAAACAAAAGCAAAAAGCATAAAAAACAATTTAATATGGAAGACATTTTTGTTCTTTTTCTTTGCATGTTGTGGAAAACAAATACCTTTTTATACTTTGTATACATTTCCATTTTCTTTGTGAATTCCCTTTAGAATTCTTGCCTTTTGTGGTATGTTTTATGTCACTTTTTATTCTTGAAACACCACAGTAACAGTATCTTATCCTTTTCTATGACTACTTTGCAAATAGTTTTCTGTTTTTCAATTTCCTTATAATATTTTGGTTATATATTTCAAATCACAAATTTCTCTAATATCAGTGTGTGTGTGTGTGTGTGTGTGTGTGATATTCATGTATGAGTTTATATGCATATAAGCACACAAGTGTTCAAGCTACTCATACACAGATTTTCATGTGGAGGCCAGAATTCCATGTTGGATGTTCCTCAAAAATGTTCTCCACTGTGTTTACTGAGGTGAGGTCACTCACCAAACCTGGAGCTCACTAATTTAACTAGTATAACTAGCTGGTTCGTTCCAGAAATCCCCTGTCTCTACCTCTCATATGCTGGAATTACAGATGGCCACTTGTGGTAGCAAGCACTTTATCAGTTTCATTCTGCCTTATGCTATATTGTTCCTTACCCACTGAGCTAGATGTCCTACCATCATATTTGTATGTTTGGATTTTTTTTGACTGTTTGTTTTTGTTTTATGTTTTATCTATCATTTCTTCTCTCATATTTGCCTTATATAAATTTTTTCATTTTTCAAAATTATAGACATACATACATTTCAGTCTATCACATCTTATTGTTGCTTTGATTTTAAATCATTAAAATTTTTGCAGATAAAAAAATGACACCAGAGAAATGCAGTTTCAGTTAGCATGTGATGATTTTATTAGGGTGTGTCTATTTTTATCAGGGCATGATGATTTTATTAGTGGTAATTTTCCTATTCTGCTTCTTCAAAGGTTGACTGATAAACTAAGACTTCATAACAAAGCACACAAACACACCTCAGGTGACACAGAGACTAGTAAAATTCAGAATGCTTAGGCTAAAAGTGAATTCAGAGAAGAAAACCCGATTGTGAGAGAACAAGAATCAGAAGGGGTAATGATACAGGGCAGGAACTCTGGCCATGCAGGAGGTAGAGACTGAAGAATCCTTTGAACCTGGGAGTCTGGAGTCAGCAGGGAAGCACAGCAAGACAGAGAGAGAGAGAGAGAGAGAGAGAGAGAGAGAGAGAGAGAGAGAGAGAGAGAGATTCTTAGAAGAATCTTCTCTTAGATTCATATGCTTTTAGAAGACATGGAATAAAAATTGTAAGTTTTGAGATAAAATAATTTCAACTTGAATTCTTTTTTTACTTCATTTTACGTGATTTCTTCTTGCCTGTTTCTTTTTTTATTTCCTTTCATTTTTATTAAATTGGGTATTTCTTATTTACATTTCAAATGTTATTCCCTTTCCCGGTTTCCTGTCCATCAGTCCCCTAGCCCCTCCTCCTCCCCTTCTATATGGCTGTTCCCCTCCCCATCCACCCCCCATTACCACCCTCCCCACAACAACCCCCTACACGGGGGGTCCAACCTTGGCAGGACCAAGGGCTTCCCTTTCCACTGGTGCCCCAACAAGGCTATTCACTGCTACATATGTAGTTCAACATGAATTCTTTACTAACGAACTCACATTCAGACAAAGTGAATCCCTTTTTCTTAACATACATAGAAGAGCTGAGTAATTTTATACATCAGAAGATCATTCCCAAGAACTTAACTGGATATGCCTCAATAAACTAAAAGCAAAAACTAGAGTTCATCTGATTCAAGAGGCAAAGTTTTCAAGGCCTGGGATGGGACGGGTGTTCCAGACTGGGGTGGGATGGGTGTCCCAGGCTGGGGGGTGGGATGGGTGTCCCAGGCTGGGGGGTGGGATGGGTGTCCCAGGCTGGGGTGGGATGGGTGTCCCAGGCTAGGGATGGGACGGGTTGTCAAGGGTTTAGCAGGCCTTTGCAATGATGTCATTCTCTCAGTCTTCGGAGGAGAAGTTTCATCCCATAAAGACAAAAGGTGACCAAGACTTACCAATGGATAACAGAGTATAAAATTACAGAGTGGCTGTCAGAATACTGAAAGAATTAAATGATCAATGCTAAAAACTTAAGAACAAGAAAGTGTTTCAAAACAAAGACCTCGAGTGATGAGTGAGTTTAATTTTTCAGCTGATAAAGCAAAACGTCGAGGGCATATGGCTTTGGTGCTATGGACAGGCTCCCTCAACCTGTCCCCAAACGGTGGCAACGAAACTGTCAGTATGAAAACAAGATACTAGCATGTCACTTCACCAGCCTAATACCATTTACATAGCCATAGTAATATAAAAGTCACACTGAGCTCCAACTTTCTAATATTCTGTAAGAAGACATGTATCAGAACTTCACATTGCCAGGCAGTACCCAGCTATAAAAACTTGAAAATTTACAAGTAATGCCAGTAAAGAGAAAACAAGGGATATATCCCCATTTAACAAGTGAGAGCCAAGATACAATCTAAAAAAAATTAATGGAATAAGAATTAACTGTGAATATCTTAAAGGTTATGATGTCGTGAGTAAAGGAAAACTAAAATAAACACTGATCACTGATATGAATAAGGAAATGGGAAAAAATGGGCAAGAAAACCATCATTTTTCTGACAGCAGAACACAGTGCTATCTGGATTAGATAAAGTCAGAAACATAGCTAAGGAAGTAAGAGTTTCAGGATTACAAACTGAAGCGCAGTCAGTCTGGGTTCACTAGTTCTCTTGTTATAAGCACTGCTCTGAGAGTGTGTGTGTGTGTGTGTGTCTGTGTGTCTGTCTGTGTGTGTGTATGTTGTTGTTGTTGCTGCTGCTGTTGTTACTGTCATTGTTGTTATCAGCTCTTTGTAACACTTATACAAAACACAAATGTAAAAAACTAAGGGAAAATGTCCGAAAAAAAAATCTGAATTCTGGACAAAAGTCAGAAGACTCTGGTATTCATCTGATTCTTGTGATCATTGTGGAGAAGAAATCAGAGACCATTTGGGTAAATCAAAGTTCACACGTAATTTTACCCAAAGTATTCATTCATTTTAAAGCACACTTTTTTTTTATTGCCATACACCTCATTCTTCTCTCTGAGGTATTGTCTTCTCTCTAACCTTGAACGTAATTGGAGAGTAAACGGCTCACATCAGTCAGGTCTAACTTCTAGGGCTGGAGACCTGCTGGCACCAAATAGGAGGGGTCCCGACACTTGAGGAAGATTCCCTCATTTGCCTAGTCCACAAGCAGTCAGAAACAAACCCTGTCATTAAGGCCAGTGGTATTAAATTGAACGTAAGATTGATCATACGAGGAGGGTGTAATGCTGGTGCACACTGTGTTTCCTGTGTGGCTCGGGGTGCTTTATCAAGCTCATTAACACTTCAGGCTTGGCGTTTTCCTCCTCTCTGATGAAAGGGTTAGGTGATAACTTCTGCTGGAAGCAAGCTGACAGCAAAACTGGGGCATCAGCAAAACAGCAAAGGACTCAGCTTCATTCTTCTGCAGCATCCAATCCCCCAAGTGAGACAAGGAAGGGGAGACTGTATCTGCAGGGCTGCTTCTTTTGTTGTTACCTATCTAGTTCCGACTCTTCTTCCCTCCCTAGGAGAGAGGGGCAGGGGATGTGGTGTTGCCAAGCAAGGTCACGGTTTAAAAATACCTCGTCTTTCCCCCAAGTTCTATAAAAAATGTCTGCGATCAACTGAGCAACCAATTACTGTACACCCCAAATGCCTGTTTTCACAGCTATTTTTAGGGACAAGATTCAGTCGCTACACATCCTGTCCACTCAAAACAACAGCCAGCCATCGAGGGCAGCTAATGAGTAGGTAGCCAAATGACAATGTCTCCTCACTCCTGACTTTTCCTTCCACAGCCCGAGTGGCTGCCCGACCGTCTCCACACTGGCGTCAAACAGTCCCCTACAGTACGGAGACCGTTTAAATTATTACAAGGCAATGTTACAAGTATGGACTCTGGCACAAAAACGAAGTAATTACATTCAATTAGCAGTCCCCAAAGTGATGGTCTAACACTGGGGGCTTTAGATGTTGCCTTTTGTTGACTTACAGAAGCCAGGTAATGAATGAAACTTCAAAGGGCAAGGGTCAAAGGGACTGCTTAATTAGTGGAAGCTGGATTGGAAAAGATTGCAGTAGAGAGAGAAAACACCCGTAATTTTCTTTTGTTGTAGGAACCCAGAGAATAAGCTCTATTTCCCAAATAATAACAACTGGATAGTGAAATACAGAAATATACCTCCGAGGAAATGCCCAGCAGGATGATGCTGTGGGCAGAGGTGTTTTCAAGGGAAGGATTATTTATTTAATGTCTTGCCTTGTCTGTGCTCCTAGCGACCTACCTGCTTCCAGCTTCTCACTAGAAGCTTAAGAAAGACATGCAAACAATCCTAAAATTTAATTCATGACTGGCAATAAAAGGCTGTTTTAACAGAATGCAGTTAGCTGAACTAGAGAGGGTGTGTTTTTATGAATCACGATCCAACGTCAAACAAGAAAAATCATGACCCTTTACTTTACGTAGGCTACCTTTGTGGGAAGAACAGTGGTGTGTGTACAGTACTATTCTTCTCTGTCGGTGGAAAAGTAGTCACGGGCTGGAGAGATGGCTCAGTGGTTAAGAGCACTGACTGCTCTTCCAGAGGTCCTGAGTTCAATTCCCAGCAACCACATGGTGGCTCACAACCATCTGTAATGGGATCTGATGCCTCTTCTGGTGTGTCTGAAGACAGCTACAGTGTGCTTATATATATAAAATAAATAATTAATTCTTAAAAAAAAGTAGTCCCTATAATGTTCCTGGGACAAAGAGAAGGATAGCAGGAAGTGATCCGCCATTTATAATTTCTATATGTGCCAAGTTTATTTTGCATTCATGTAAACATGCTAAGAGAGATGCAAGGCCATTGAAAATGTGCGAACCATCTAATCACAAAACGCTCTTCTCCCATGTTCAGGGTAGTTTTAACAAATGCCCTTGTGATTTTTTTTAAACCTCCAAGATCAGTGACTATGAAATGCTGAGGAGTCTGAACTTTCTGAGGAGAGAACAAGCTACAGATTGGATGACTGGTTTGTGAAACTGCTAGAAGATACTATCCAAAGGGATTTACCCTCAATGATTTGTTTCTCCAGCTGCTGTCCCCGAGCCTTATCCCACACAAGAGGAGCTGATAGTTACCAAATGGGAACATAATAAAGCACTATGACACTGTTTATGCAGTAGACATTAGTGTAACTTCCAGCACACCGCACTGTACGTGGATAATGACACAAAAAGATTCACATGCTCAGTTCATGACCTCCTTCTACTTGTTTAGACATTTACAAAGCTGTCACATCAGAGTCTGGAAGACTCATTAGTTGTCTGCCCTTAACAAGTTACTGCTGGGCCTATATTCTCTTAAATGACCCATAAGAACAAAAGTCGAGTTTTCCAGAGTTTAATCTATTTTTGATTTACAGAGCCACTTTTCTCGTGTTTAATAAAACGTCGAACATCACTCTAAATAAAATATCTTTATCTGAAGGGGTGAGAAGATCATTTTGTCCAGCCACTGGTCATGGGCATAGCCAGTAAATTTATTTCCTAGACATGCCAGGGGAGGGTGGTATTTCCAAGGGGAAGCCCTAAGTCTCTGCCTATTCTGGATCCATAGCCTCCTCCTGAAACAGCTGAGCAAGTTGAGCACTTGGTGATGGCAAAGGTTACCAAAGAAATTGTGATGCTCTCGCCCCTAGCCATACTTCTGAACTCAGTGCTTTTTCAATCTTGTCCAGGAGACCTGGGTTTGGTTTTGTCTTCGTGGTTATTGTTTGTCTATTCAATTGCCTCTTGCTCTGAAGACTTACCTAATTATTTTCAAGAATTAATTTTTTTAAGGTAACTCACTTTATTATAGACAAGAAGGTCGTATTGTCTCACAATTTTTTTAAACTTTGGAGATTTTTTTTTAATTCACTCATGCAATATATTCTGTCCTCAGCCTCCCCTCCCTCCAATTCCCAGTTTTCCCCCCACTTCCCTCGTCCCCCAGATCCACTGCTCCTCTATTTCCCTCTAAGGAAGAGCAGGCTTCCCAGGAATAGCAACCAAACACAACATAACAACAAGACTAGGCACAAACCATCACGTCAAGACTGGAACGGGCAGCACAAAAGGAGAAAAAAGGTCCCACAATCAGGCCAAAGAATAAGAGACACCTCCACTCCCACTGTTAGAAAAGCCCCAAGTTAAACAGCTACAACATATATGCGTTAGGGCCATGCAGGCTCCATGATTGCCACTTCCACCTCTGTGAGCTCCTATGAGCCCTGCTTAGTTTATTCTGTGGGCCCTGTTTTCCTGGTGTCCTTGACTCCTCTACATCTTATAATTCTTCTTCCTGCTCTTCTGTAGGGTATCCAGAGCTCTGCCTATTTTAGGAATAATTGATAAGTAATCGAAGCCATGGGAATACCTCTAGAGCCAACAAGGGAAATAGCAATATCCTGTATGTCTTGGGAGACTTTTGGAAAGTCCTGGCCACCAACTCAAAAGATGGCTTCTCCTGACTGGCACTGGTGTTTTTGTTAGGTGGTCTTTGGGTCTCAGAGATAGGACTGTCATCCTAGGTGGGGAAAATCCAATAAAACTATACACGTATCGTTTTATCCATGAATAAAGGTGCATAGTTTATGATATAATTCTGCATGACTTTTCAGATACCTATTTGTTAATTTACCTTCCTCCCTCTTTCTTACACAGAAATTCTTTTTCTTTTATCATTTAATGGTTTATTTGGAACATCTTTTAAAAAACAAACTAAAAGACAATCTGAGAAAAAATTACTCAGATGACACTCATTAAATAAATATGGTGATTACATCAGACAGGGATATGCTCTCTTCTGCAACTCCAGAAGTGAGTTCTGTGGTCCTGACAGTTCTTAGACTTCCAGAGCAGGGAGGGGAACCATGGCAATTAAAGCTGCATTGTAAGCATTTAAGTCTTCAGTAGTAGCCCAATGCTTCTTTTCTTTACAAGAAGTCAATTTCGATCTTCAAACTGCGCCTTGTTTTGTAAAAGATAAGAGGCTAGAAACTCAATGGGATTTGGTCCTTTGCAAGCCCAGTAAGTCCCTGGGCTCCTCTACCTGTTCAGCCACTCCTGCCTCACTCCTCTAGCATCCCCCTACACTGGGGCATCAAGCCTCCCTCCCCTTCCATGGATGTCAGATAAAGCCATGGATCCCCACATGTGTACTCTTTGGTTGGTGGTTTAGTCCTTGGGAGCCCTGAGTGGTTCAATTAGTTGATATTGTTCTTCTTATGGGTTTGCAATTCCCTTCAACTCCTTCAGTCCTTCCCCTAGCTCTTACATTGGGGTCCCCTGGCTCAGTCCGATGGTTGGCTGTGAGTATCTGCATCTGTATTGGTCAGGTGCTGTTAGAACCTCTCAGGGAACTGTCATCAAGTACTTCTTGGCATCAGCAATAGTGTGGGGATTTGGTGTCTGCAGACAGGATAGATCCCTAGGTAAGGCTGTCTCTGGATGGCCTTTCCTTCAGTCTCTGTTCCATTTTTTTGTCCCTATCTTTCCTTTGGACAGGAACATTTCTGGGTTAAAGATTTGAGATGCATAGGTGGCCCCATCCCTCTATTGGGGGCTGTGCCTATCTACTGAAGGTGGTCTCTACAGGTTGTATCTCCCCTTTGTTGGGCATCTCAGCTAAAGTCATTGCTCCCAGGAGCCAATGTTGATGTCTTTTTCTCCTTTCTACCTCTTTTCTAAGCATGCTTTTCCCTTTGTCTCCCTCAGTCTTTCTTTCAAGCTCCTCCCTCAACTTTCACAATATGGCTGCTCACAAAGGGAGTATGGCTACCTCTCTTCCAACACTTACAGCTTGCCTGCCTGTTGTTTTTTCCCTTAAATGCTTATAAAAGTGCCTTACAGCTTTCTTCTGGGTCTCTTTTAAAATCATTTTATCAACATGACTAAAAACATCCAAAGATAGAATTGCCATTTCCCCAGTAAAACATATCAACTAATCTAGGGCTTCCAAACATTTTAGTAAAAATTTTAATTATGATCTTGCCTATTGATGAGCCTTATTGTAATCATCTTAACTTGAATGAAAATTAACCCAAGCTTTTTCCTACATGATAATGGTAGTATTTATGTAAGCTTAAAAGACATTTCGTCTCTGAGCTGAACATTAAGAACTTAGAAAATCCATTCAGTTAAGACGGAAAATTAAAAGCAAACTGAGGAATCAAAATAAAAATGAATATACTGTTCCTATAAGAGAAGGAGCTGAAGAAAAGGTTAATAAACCATAGCATCACACCCCCAATTCTTTTCCACAGCTCAAGTTGATCTATCTCTCTTTGCTCTGAAAAAAAAAACTATAAGAAAAGGGGGCTACTTTATTTATGTTTATGTAGAACGAAACACTAGAAACAACATTACTTGAAATTTGTCAAGTACTAGCTCCTTCTATCCTCACAGCACTATGAGACAAGTACTATTTGTGCTCTTGTTTTATAGTTGAAGAACGGAGGTACAGAGAAGTTAAGTGATTTGCCAAAGATAACACAGGTTGTAAGTGGCAGAATTAGATAAGAGTTGACTCCAGACAGTCTGGTCCCAGCGACTATACACTGACATAATTTAAACCACAGGGCTTCTCCTGGGCTTGTTTTTATACCTTTTCAGTTTCTTTCATGATTTCTGCGATTTCCGCTGCAAACGAAGATCATTTAGTGTGTCAAATTTAATTGCTGTTAGTTTTACAAAGTAATAAAACAGCCAGTAAGTGGTGTGATAAAATTTAAAAATCAATTATTCCTGTCAAAAATATTGGCTGAGCCGAACTTGGGGACAAACTTCTGCAATGTCAGCCCTAAAGAGACAGCGACGATGGGAAGGATCAGGAGTCTGAAGTCAGTGGGAGCTATAGCAAGGGCACTTCGTTTAACTCACCACAGGAGACTCTAGTAAGTAACAGTCACAAAATTTGATCAGGCCTCTGTCATGATATCAATGATGTCTGAATGGGGCAAGACAGGAAATGTGTGTTCTATGAGAGAAGAGAGTGGAACAAGACACACAGTGCTGAGAGAGTGAGCGTTCACAGACGGTGTTAGCCAATTCAGTGAGAGTGGTGGAGCCAGCACATGCTTAGCAATCCTGGGGACACGACAGCAGTAAGGAGGATGTTCAGCAGGACCATGCTTGGAGGGTGTGAAAAACAACAGAGAAAAAAAGTGGCTGGGCCCGTGTGGCAATAAGGAACATGGTGAGGAGGCTCCTGGAGATCCAGGCACATAGAAACGTCATAAGAACAAATTTATCTCATGAAAATGTGGCAGACAATGGAAGGCATATAAAAGGCAGGACACTGACTGCTCTGTGAGGAGGACTCTATGGTTCCGTCCGGCTAGCAATAAGGAAACTAGAATAGACATCAAAATCCTCAAGAAAATGCTAGCCATCACCCACATGACAGAGGTGGAGACCTGAGAAATGCCTCAAGTCGGACACAATCTAGAGGGTGGAACCGGGGACGGTGACTCGGAATTGATGTTCCAACAGCTAAAGGAGCAGAAGAGACATTTTTTGAAGTAAGGAAGACCAGATGAGAGTCAGATTTGAAGAGATTTTTTTGGTATGTGTTAACTTGAGATGGTAAAGTAGTAATTTAGAATTTATAATTACTACTTTAGAAAATTGTCATATAACAATTTCTTATTAATTTTATTTTTGAGACCTTCATTCATGAGTTCTGTGTCTATACTATTCCCACTCTCCCCTTCCTGACCCAATTCTTCCTGTATCCCTCTCTCTTCCTCCCAAAGTCATGATTTTTGTTTTAATCATTGTTTGTGTGTGTGTGTGTGTGTGTGTGTGTGTGTACATACACAACAGTCCATTTAGTGTTGCTCATATATACATGTTTACAGGGCTTATCACTTGGGATTAGACAATCTGCACAGCAACTTTGCTCTTAAGGAAATTGATTCCCCATCTCTCTATAGCCATTGATTACCAATAGCTCCTCATCTAAAGGTGTGACAATGTGGAATCTCCCCTGTCCACATTGACATGTCAAACAGCATTGTCATTGTCTGATCTTTTTCAAGTAACCAGATTGTTGAGATTTCAGGGGAGGATGCATTTGTCTTGTCACGTGTAAAGAACACTAGCTGCAGATTTCCTGAGGCTTTGGATTTTATACTCTTGATTCCCTCTTCTCCATGACCTGAGCCTAACATTTAAGGGTTACAGTAGTTCGCTGAATAGAGTATCAGGCATGAGTTTCCTCTTGGTAAGCAGACAATCCACCCAATTACATGACTGTTGATTACTCTCAGGATGAAAGTTTTGCTGTTGCACCAATGTATCCTGCCAGTCCAATGACTGTCATAGTTCAGAGGCTCTACAACTGGGTAGGATGAGCTATTGACCCTCTCCCTTAGCAATTTGCACAGTACCTTCTGATATTGTAGGAGGAGACACTGCCTCGGGAGAAGGTTTCTGTGCCAATTCCAAGTCCTGTGTCTTAAGGGTATGGTAGCTCCAGCAATAGTGTCTTATCTTCAAATTCTGGAATGCAATCAAGAGCAACAACGATAGCCAATGTTGTTCATAAGATGTATTAAATTAAGTCAAATGTGCTGAGTTGTAGTTTTGATGGTTGAAAGACGAATGTGGACTTTCTGAATGTTGCAGTGGGGAAAAATCTGTTTCCTTGCCCTTGTAGACCCTTAGAGGCTTATTAAACCATTTTTTTAAATGATCCTTTTCTCCATCTTCAAACCCAATCAAGAGAGACCATGTTCTTTGTATAAGCTGCTGTGATAAAGCACCATGAGCAAGGTAACTCATAAAAGAAAGAGTTCATTGTTCTTTAGTCTTCCAGACAGTTTGAGCCCATCATGATAGAGTCATTATAGCAGAGTGGATGTCAGGAGCAAGAGTTCACATCTTGAACCACAAGTACAGGGCAGAAGGAGGGAAGGAGGGATGGAGGGACGGATGGAGGAAAGGAGGGAGAGACAGAGAAAGAGAGAGGGAGAGACAGGGAGAGAGAGAGGGAGGGAGTGGGAAGGGAGTGGGAGAGAGGGGGAGAGGGAAGAGGAGAAGTGGGGAGGAGAGAGGGGAGAGGAACCGGTATGAGATTTTGAAATCTGGAACCCCATTCTCAGTAACATAATGCCTCCAGCAAGTCTTTATCTCCTAGAGCTCCCCAAACAGCCACCAACTGAGGGTAAAGTGTTCAAATGCCTGAGACTACGGGGGACAATTCGTCTAACCTTTAGTTCCTGAGCATTGTCAGCATACTTTGTCACTTCTGTGCATATACATATAAATGCACACATTTGAACATATACTCTTATGTGTGTGTGTTCAATTTGAAAGTTACTTACTCACATATTAAATACTCCCCAGCTCCCTGATAGTCTCTGCGTCACATTCAATCTGCCACTGCACTGAATGGAATCTCAATGCAGTAAACTGAGTCTCATTGCTAGATATGTGAATGTCCAATTCAACTCTAAATACCCCTGGAATGATCGAGTATGTGCTGGACTCATTGCCTCTGCAGATAAATCCGTGAAAGGAAAATGGTTAGGACAAACGATATTCACATTTTTATTATAAATATTATGCTTTGTATTTCCAACATGAGATGAGCATCAGCTGAATTTCCAAAACAAGTGTCTCAAACAAATTAATAAAATCTTCATTTGAGACTCATCACGAGCAACTTCTCATTCAAACAATTCAAAGAAAGGCAGTGCATCCTTTGAATTTCACAAATCTCCACTATCAAGATGACTCCTCTCTGAAGCCTACCATTCATTTCAGCGGCCAACTTTCTCTTTTACTCCCGAGCCTACAAAGCTAAAACATCAGACTCACACTAAGGTGAAACACTGCTCCTTCCCCCTTCTGCTTACATTATAAGTAATAAAAGATGAAATAAAGAATCTGGGTAATAGAATGGTACCTAGGTAGCACCCTCTACACATTGCGTAATGCGCAAACTCTCTAATTTTTTCTATCTTGATCCTCACAGTACAAATATGAGTTAAGTAATAAGGTCACTTCTGTTTCTCAGAGGTAAAGTCCAGGGATAGAAAGTTAGTTTGCTCAATGAGCAGTAGAGACAAGAGTTAAAATAGTATCTGTTTGGCATCAGGGTTCATTCCCCCTATAGTAAAATACTTCCTAGACCTATTGGTAGATTTAGTTATAGCAGTATCATTCATTCATTCATTCATTCATTCATCCATTCATCCATCCATCCATCCAATCAACTCTTTACTGGGAAAACAGTTTAGTATATATGGCCAGATTTCTGCTAGTTATTTGTAAAGCTGTGGTAAGCACAGAAGAGCTACCGACCTCACAGAGATTACGGCCTCTGAGAGATGGTGATTATTTAACTGGTACAGTGCACTGAGCTGTGTGTGTAGAATTACAGAGTCCTACATAATTGTACTCTCTGCTATCCTGGTGCTGAACTCGTCTGTATTTCCCTCATTACAGTAACAAATAAATATCAGTGCATGTGCCAATTGCCCTCTAAAGATCATGACCTCCTTGAGAACAGGCATCTCACTTATTCCTGTACACACATAGTAGGCGCATAGAGCATATTTGGGAACAATTATGAGATTGTAACTAGCTCCTATCACTTTCTGAGTCTCCGTTCTAGTATTGTCAGTGATTAATTCTTTAAAGTAAACCTGTTAATCATGTGGTTACACTAATCAACTTAATTTCTAGGAATTAAAAATAATATAGCCCATTCATTATCTCATTCGACAAATATTTTGCCCACTTACCATACAGAAAAATACTACTTTTGTAGGACAGGAAATAGAAAAATAAACTAAATTTGAACTCATCTTTAGGATTTGGTACCTGGTGGAAAGTGAAAAGTAAATTTACAGATGACCATTCAAAGTTTATGGTGTGTGTGTGTGTGTGTGTGTGTGTGTGTGTGTGTGTGTGTGTGTGTGTACAAAAAGCTATAACAGAAAGGATGACTATGTTGGAAGGAATGGAAGTGTATTCATTCAGAGGTTTCCTTCAGTCCTCTCTAACAACAATGTTTTCCAAGGACATACTGGAGCATGAAGTGAACCATTGTGTTACCCAGATCTGAACACAGATTCCATCAAGTCTGCAGGTTCAATAAAGTGACTGATAACGCTGGTGTCCAGAAGTTCTGATGGAAATGCGTCAACAGATGGTCAAGTGGATCCTTGGATAAAAAGAGCATTGGGCCTGAGCAAAGGAAAACCATAACTGAACTCTATTAATAGAGCCCCACTAAGAGGTCCAGGATAGCTCAGATAAAGACCAGGGATGAAACTGGTAGGGGAAGATACTGATGACATAGCAGTGGTACTGTGTCGCAATGGATAACGGGGTCAAAATGGAAGATTCCATTCCCCATGCAGCGTCTGGACAGCAGCCTGGTAACCAGCCAAGCGTAGTACACGTGTGTTTACCACTAAATGATTGAAGAATGGATGACTTTCTATTTACTTCTCATTCTGTAAGTATCAGAATGGATGCTATCAGTGTTAAGTTGAAAATCCTTCTTCCATTGGCCACATTAAGGCGCAGGCTTATCTATAGGTCCTTTTTACCTACAGATCTTTTCACTACTCAATACCACACTTACGAGTTTTTCCGATAGGACTTTCATGCTGCATTTTATTGGTTTGATACAGTAGCTTGGAAGTTTAATTTCAGTTTTAACAATTATTATGGGGCTGGGGATTTAGCTCAGTGGTAGAGCGCTTACCTAGGAAGCGCAAGGCCCTGGGTTCGGTCCCCAGCTCTGAAAAAAAAGAAAAAGAAAAAACAATTATTATGTTTGTGTAGTCTAAACTCTATATATTTAGTCTACCAACTTGAGCCTGCTACACACTCCAAATTTCCCAGAGTGTTGGGCAAAAGGTGTGCACAGAACTTTTTAACTGAATTGAATCCAAATTAGATTCTTAATCTTTCCTTTGGATTTTATATGTCCCGAGTACATTTTATCTCATTTTCCCCCTCAAGTAGGATTTTTTCCATCCATAAAAGGTAGGTTGTTAAGATCTAGCTATTTGAGTATATATATATATATATATATATATATATATATATACATATATATGTACTCAATATGTATGTATGTATGTATGTGTATGTATGTGTGTGTATATATATCCAGTTTTTATTTTTATGTTAAATCTATTTTTAAAAAAATAAAACAAAATGCAAGTTATGGCTATAGTTCCTGTGACGATAAATATGACCACCCATAAAATACTTAGGTCAGTGCATTGTGTGCACTCGATGAATTGCGTCTACTAATGGTGGGAAGCAAGTCAAGTCTTCTGACTGTAACGATGGTAGCTTTAGAGGGTAAAGTATCCAAGTGCACTTCTCTAAAGTGGCCTAAAGGAAAGAGGTGAATTCATCAGGAATAACTACTACAACTAGGAGACTTACTCCACAGCGGTAATAAAAGCAAGAGGTTTCTTAAAAGGAGTGGGCAGACCTGGTTTGCATTTCATCAGAGTGTGTTATAGAGCAAACCTGTTTTACTGTTTCATTTATGTGACATACGGTGTGACAAGTTATTGAGCTGATAAATTGTTTTCAGTGATTTAATCACAGTGCAATCATCGTACTGTATTTCTGCTCTCCTAATTCCAAACAGATCCAACCCCAAGCCTTTGTCCAGCTGCCTTCCTGTGTGTGCCATGCCTGTCAGCCACGGCAATGGGGCTGTCTTTGGAGTGTCTGTGTTAGGCTCTCAGAAGCCACAGCATGCTTATGTCACAAGGCACATCTGTCACTCCATGATCCGTGTTTCTCTTCAGGTTAATAATATCTGATGCAGGCACCAAGTCTCCTTCCTGTAAAAGCAAGAGTCAGAGACTGGCTCTGAAAGAGGTGCTTCAAAGATCAAAACAGGCCTGTGACACTGACATGTGGGTTCATGAATTGGGAATGGCAGCATCGGATCTTTCTTAAACATGGAAGCTGTGGTTGGTGACTATGTAGCACAAAGGAAACATGGTATATCCTAGTCCTGACAAAGGGTCAGGGTTTGCAAGGTAGCCTCATACCCTGGAAGGTTTACACACACACACACACACACAGAGAGAGAGAGAGAGAAAGAGAGAGAGAGAGAGAGAGAGGGAGGGAGAGAGAGAGAGAGAGAGATCTACAGAATGTTAATAAGAGAAAAAAGTTAAGATGCAAATTCCCAGATAGACACTCAACTTCAGAGGAGTGAGCACAGCAGCTGTAGACTTTCAGACTAATTCTTAATCTTAATTCTTATGGCCTGAGCCATTGCTGTTCTGTTTAGGAAATTTCTTCCCTGCCAATGAGTTCGAGGCTCTTTCCCACTTTCTCTTCTCTTAGATTGAGTGTATCTGGCTGTATGTTGAGGTCCTTGATCCACTTGGACTTGAGCTTCGTGTAACGTGACAAATATTTTTATTTTTGTCGATACCAACTCAAATTAGACCAGCACCGCTGATTGAAGATGCTTTCTTTTTTCCCACTGTCTATGAGGAAAACATCTGCTCTGAGGACCCTGAGTATTTGAAACCTGATAAGGATAGCTGGTAAGGCAGGAGTTAGGAAGTTAAATGCAGGTTTGTAAGATTAAATAGACGTTCTTATTTAACGTCTTTAATAACCTTTACTACCTATTAACCTTGACAAGGTAATACTGCCGAGCATTGTTTTTAAAAGTTAGTTCTCACTGAAAGCATGATGGGACTTTCTGCTAGTTAACTACACCGCGGATACATCTGACACACAACCTCATCCTGTTCTCAAAATGCTGAGGTGGATGTAGCCATCACTTAAGGTGCTGGAAGACGCTGACAGTGTGCAAGCCTGTGCAGCTGGGTGATGGTGGGAGGGGATTCATGTCCCACTACTAGGGCTTGCCTTAGCATTTAATGTCTTTAATATGGAGGGTTGGGGTAGATCCCAAACCTACATAGGTTCAATTCTTTCAGGCCTCATCTGTGTAACTATAATCATCATTCTACATACTATTTCGGTTTGTTGTGAAGTTAAATATGGCAAAACAAAACTCTGTAGGACACTGACAGGCATACAAGTGACTGAGACAAACCAGGGTACATTTCTTGGATTGTTTGTTTATTCGGTTGATTGGGAGGGTAAGTGAGTGGAGGTGGGGGGTTTGTTTCAGTCCTTTGGGGAGATAGGGCATTGTTAATATAAGGATTTCAGAAAAAATAACAATATAACTTCATTCTTTTCCACCAGGGTTTTAATAATGTACAATCCAGTTTATAATTATTTTAACCCAAGCATTCTCTGCTTGTCTTAGCGCCTCTTTTTCTATCAGACTCCAGATCTGCTGTTACTCAGAGAATGTTGGTTTATTTGCTCTCTTCACATGGCTTCCATCCAGGCAACATTCATAAAAGGAAAAACTAAAGTTACAAACTCACTAAATCTACTCTAAACAGGAGGTCATGCATGCGTATCCAAATGCATGGGAAATTGAGTCGCTGCTAAAAACGACATAGTATTTATTAAAGGAAACATTTTCAAGCCTAACAGCTAAGTATAAAGCCAGATGAACAATCACTGCCTTAGATCTCTCTGTTAGTGTTTTCCTAAGTACCAGCTTGCTCTTCCTGTGGCTCAGCAAACATTTGCTTATCTGAGAATTAAGGGACCAATGGGATAGATAACCTAATAAGGCGAGCACTTAAGCTAGACTTGAGAAGTTCCCGGGTCAGAATCATTTCCTTCGTGATGGAGAGCATTGAGAATAGGCAATCTGTTGTAATGCTAGATCTTATTACATTGTATTTTGAAAAAGCCTATCTGGTTTAGTGAAACTAGACTGATATAATCTTTCTGATAATTTCATGCCTGTCACTTGAATATGTGTTATCAGCAATCTGACAAACTGCCACAATTTTTTTTAAAAAGTTGTTAGTCTGCAGTTTATGTAATAGCAAAAGTTTACTTAAAATGTAGTTAGTGAACAGTTGCTTTCTACCGTAAGGATGTATACAGGCGAGCTAAATCCAATGATCTTTTATTAAACTTTACCAAACTATGTTGATAGTATATTTACATCTAGTCTTCTTTCATTAAATATTGAATATACAAGCCTCACTTTAATTATAACTGCTTTAATAAATTATAAGTGTGCTATTGTCTCTTTTAAAACTGAAGAAAATCAAATTTATGAGGTGATTCTTAAAAGAAGCAAAAGGGATAATTCATGGGGTAACCCTAGTACTGAACTTAATGCACAGCCCTGTGCTAAGGGGTTGCTAGTGAACAGTTGGGGTGAGCAGTCATTGATTGCTTTCTAGTGACAAAAGCAAGAAGCATATTAGTGCTTTTGAGTTTTGGGGAGAGACGGGGGTTCGTTTGTTTTTCTCATTCAATGTTTTGCTGGGATATATGCTAGCATGTACCAGGTGTTTTGAGGTATTAAAATCTTCTAAAGAAAATACAAAATTAGGTTCCAGTGTATTAAGGCCCAAAAGTAATTTAAGGGCAGTACATTTTGTATTTTATTTTTACCATGGTGTGTTGACACGAAATTACAATAAACCAACTAAGTTATTGTTGTAATGGTGCTATACACAAATAAGGAGGATCTAGGAGAGGAGCAATGTAGGCAAACTGAGAGACTCACAGAAGTTAGTGGCCTCTCACCATTCAGGTCATTCATGGATATTGGGAGGATTCTTAGAAGAATTTACTGCCATTCTAAACAAAGAGGAAAAAACTAAAGGCTAATGTGCACGAATAAGGAGACAAGTGTGGGGGTTGGGGATTTGGCTCAGTAGTAGAGCGCTTGCCTAGGAAGTGTAAGGTCCTGGGTTCGATCCCCAGCCCCGAAAAAAAGAAAAAAAAAAGGAGACAAGTGTGTGTATAAGTTCAGGCTTATATGGATTTCCTGCTGAACTGACTCTGGTCACATGCACCTGCAATCTCAGCTCTTAGGAAGTAGAGGCAGGAGGATTCCAGTGAGTTCAGGACCAGCTCAGCCTACACAGTAGGTTTCAGGCCATCCAGGACTTCAGACAAGACCGTGGTTCTTCTAAATGTAGTAGCCGAAGCTGAGCGAGTGAACAGGAAGGTTGGTGTTAAAGGTCCTAGGATGTCATGCAGAAAGAAACATTGAGAATCTGAAACTATCAAAGAAACGGTAGACTTGGAAATTAGAAAGATAAAAAAGTTGAGGGAAGATAGCAAGCAATCTAAAAGGGGGAGGAATGAATAAAATAGCCAAGCTAAGAGAATCATATGGAGCCTGGTCGGTGACATAATGAGCCAAGGAAAATAAAGATGGACCTGAAACATATAGATACTCATCATGCACTGCTTGATTGAGACATCTCAGCATGTAATGAACACATGGAGAGTCTTTTGTCTTTCTCAAACAGTTTCTGATTATAGGCCATTTTCCCCTGGGAAGCAGATTCCCTTTGCAATGTCTCTGTGTGGTTTCAATTTATAGATTTACAGGCAAGGGTTCTTCTTGCTGTTGCTTTGAGATGGCATCTCACGCAGTAAGGCTGGCCTTGAACTCACTCCATTAACTAATGTTGGCATCGAACTCTTGGTCCTCCTTGCTCTACCACCCAAGTGCTGGAGTTACAGATACGCAAGCACCACTGTACCTAGTGCTTGCCTGTCTTTCTTATTCTTCCCTGTGTCTTCTCCTTCTGCTCTTTTCTTCAAGGTCATCTGTCAGTGACAGTGTGGGAGAGAGGTGGCATTTGTGACCTTGAGTGACTAACAAGTGTGCAGGTATATTAATTATCCTCTTTCTCTTGGCCTCTAACTATCCTCTAATTATCCTCTAGCTCTCAGGGCACAATGCTGTTTTATCCTTTCATGTAAATTACATTTGGGGAAATTTCATATCTGGAAGTTGTAACAAAACAATCCCTTCCAGTCTTTTGACATGGAAAAGTTGAATTCTGCTGTCTCCTCTTCCCTTAAAGCTCCCTTTTCTTTGTGTTTTCCCAGGAGTGCTTTTCATCCCCACAGTTTTTTCCAATGGCCTCTCAACCATTTAATACCAAGAGCCATTGATGGATGGTGGTGATGGAGCCCAAATTGTGACTTAAACAGCCTCTAGTATAACTAGGGAAAGTCTAAATATTCAACCCTTAGCATTGGAGGAAAACTGCCTGCCTCTGTTCTTATTTACTCTCCCCATTCTGGATCCTTAGCTCACACTCGAACAGCTTCTAATCTAGTGGTTAACGACCGTAGTGTAGTCTCCATCATAAGTTGCAATCTTCTTAGGGGAAAGGCATAAGGATTGAATTTAATGAGTTATAAGAAGAATTAAATAAATGTTGGCTTTGCTCCAAACTCTCTCCTCAAGGCATGTGTTAAGATCTTAGACCATGGTGAAATAGAAATGGGGAAGTGATTGGGTCTAAAGGATGGGTTAACGGCTCTTAAAGTGGACTACAACATCACCTCATGCTCCTTCATTTCCCAGGGTTGTAAGAAAGTCCTGTCATCTGTAAGCCAGCTGGTCTGTAACACTTTGCCAAGCTAACCTGGGCTATAATACCCTTCATAGCTCTAAAACATGACACTGGACCCTTATCCTAGCTTCTTCTTTACTATTGATGAAGACCATCAAGTGATGTGTCATGAGCTTGGAAAACCAAAGCTCCCAGCTTAGGAAACTGTGTATTTCCATGGCAACGCCTTGCTCTTCTGATGACCTCCAGGCACTGGAGAAGACTGCAATCTCTGTGTCATCTCGGCTTATGGCTTTTGGAAAAACAGTGATAAGGTGAAGAATTGTACAAGAAGACCTCAAATTTTGATCTGAGTAAGAGGCAGCAACATATGCCAGAGTAAATTATATTCCAAAGTAAAGATGGTGGAGGCCGCTGAGCCTTCCATTTCAGGTGTCTATTTCAGGATATTCTTGAGTTAACCAGGTAGAGATACTGAGTGTCAGTGGTGTCCAGGTATTTATTTCTATGGAGAGAGAACACTGGGCGATAGATACAAATTTTAGGGTCACTGGCTTTCAAGTGGAGCAATGCATAACAGTTTTTAAAATACAGGTTATTTCTAAACTAAAAATAACAATACTTTCCCCAAATTTGACATGTTTGACTAGCATTATAATTACTATACTACAGAAGGATATAGCCACATCTTTATGTGCAGCGTTATATCTGCATATTAAAGGAAAATGAAAAGGAGCTGGAGAAAGAAGGAAGGAGAAAAGGAGCAGGAGGAGGAGCGGAGGAGGGAAGAGGAAGAAGGAGAAGGAGGAGGAAGAAGCAGGGTTAGCATTATTATTGAAGTTTGAGTGTACTTATTTTCCATAAGAAAAAGGCAAGCAAAAGCACATGTTTTATGACAGTCTGTTTATTACTTCATTAGCACCGCCTTAACAAAATACCACACACTGAGTGGCTGAAACTGCACAGGATATAGTTGGCCATTTGGCTAGCAGGCAGGGTTGGTTTCTCCTGTGGCTGGCTCTTTGGCAGGCAAGGGGCTGCCTTCACTGTACGTCTTTATGGATCTTTTCCCCTCTGTGTACAACTTCTTGTATCCTTTCTCTGTGTGTCCCAGCCCCTTCTTGTAAAGACAACAGCCAAGTTGAATTAGGACCCAACTAGTGGCTCCTTTTTAATTTGATAACCTTTTAAAAAGTCTTATTTTCCAAAAAAAGGCTGCATTCTCAGGCACTGGGAATTTGGATTTTTTTTTCCACTTTCTTTTTTTTTTCTTTTTCTTTTATTGGATATTTTCTTTATTTACGTTTCAAATGTTATCCCCTTTCCTGGTTTCACCTCCAGAAATTCCTTATCCCCCCCCCACTCCCCCTGCTTCTCTGAGGGTGCTCCCCCACCCACCTACCCACTCCCTCCCACTTCCCTGCCCTGGCATTTTCTTACGCTGGGGCATCGAGCCTTCAGAGGACCAAGAGCCTCTCCCCCCATTGATGCCTCTGTACTTGTCAGGCTCTGGCAGTTGGATTTCAACTATGCATTGTAAGGGGCCCAAGATGTCTCGTAAGAGCATATTTCTCTGTGGCAGTTCAGAGTACATTAGAGGTAGAGCACGTACTTCTAACTCTTTGTCACCAAAATAGAAACAGTCAACAGTTACCAATTCCAGGCTCCACAGAGAGTTGATCCTGCACTTTGCTGACAAACTGTTCCAGTCTCTTCTTATCTTGCTCAAAGTACAAGCAAAAAAAAATGTATTATCTCTCACAGCCTATTCTCAATACCTTCATCTCTTTAAATTTACCTTCCACTCTTCTACTGGGGATCTCTACCCCAGCACCCTAGAACGCTCCATCATGCCTTACTTCTTCAACATCTACGGACTTGTTACTTTCAGCCATTGATGTGCTTCTTTCTACTTCCTCTCCTCCTCCAACCTATCTCTTTTCGTAAGTAATTATCTCATGGGAGCCTCCCTGTGAGCTCTGTAGCTTCCAATCCTCCAGCCTAGTTTTGCATTTTTGTTCCCCTGTGGCATTTGTTGCTGGTACATTTTGTTTTTTATTTACCATGATGTCTCTCCCTCAAGTCCACCTAGTACATTTTCGTCAGCTTCATTGATTGATGGGTCCGCTTCAGAACACTGGCCTCGAAGTTGCAGATGCCCAATGAACATCTTGACCAAAATGAATAAAAGGACAATGAGGTTTGATTTGGATTCGTTCTCTTTCAACTTCTCTTCTTCTTCTGATGAAAGGCAAGGCTGAGAGGCCAAAGTGGTCAAAGGGAAAGGTCTTGGGGAGAGAAACAATTAGGCCACACTGCCTGTTAATGATTGATCTTGGAAAGTCCAACTAAGCCTCAGGCTACCTCAGTGAAACTGAAAGTAACAGCCATCTTTAAAGAGTGATGGATGGACGTAGGTTAAATAGTTATTGGAGTGCTCAGTACATTGTAACTCTAAACCCAAGCCTGAGCTGAAACCTGAATTGATTAGCTAGCTTAACTCGCTTATCCGGGAAGCCCACCGATACCCTAAGGCCAGGACGTAAAGAGCCTATCCTTACACTATCAGGATCAAATCATGTGTTTCTGTCTTTTGTTTCACAGCATAGAGATCATCACCAAAACCAGTAAAGTTAGTCTAATTTTCAAAACTTAATTTGGCTTTGAAGTGAAAAAGCAATTAAAAAATCCCAGAGGGTTTTTTTCTCTACCAATAATGCCTATGTTTTTTTGAGTTGTACATATTGTTTTATTGCTTCACTGTCCTTATTTTCTTCACATTTCCAAAAATTGTTTAAAGGATGGTATGAGTTGAAAGAGATCGTTAAAATATTGCTGTTGGTAACCCAGGTTCTACAAGTAATGGGGGTAAAACCCAAACTGGGACTTACCCAAAGATACATGTAAAAAAATTATCTCTCTTGTATTAAAAGACAAGAAAAACACCTGATGTGTAAAAGGAAAGAAATACATGCAGTGAAAATGCGTGAGTCACAGAGTTGGGGTAAGATGGCCATAAGACCATGTCTGAAAGCCCAGTTCCTTCCACTAACTCTGAGTCTTTCTTTTACTGTTGATGGATTCCATTCTGGTGAGACTGAACTTTGGTCTCCCACTGAGAAGGTGCCATGTTGGTTAATGGTCCCCCCAGTAACAGTAAGTATGGAGTAGTAAGTGGTGTTCTGTGAAGGTTCCTCCTGACTTATATTGACCTGTATTCATGAGGTCGTATCTGAATTTATTACCCAACAAACTACCACAGACGATTCTGAAGGATGAAAACTCACACAGCATCCTCCATCTCCGGGCAATGCCTACAGAATGACCATTCTTCTAAAGATTTTATATTTCCCAAGAGACTTCCTCCTCTAGCTTCTTCCTGAATGAGGAAGTGCCTATAATCTCACCTCTTAAATTACACTTTAAGGCCTCACAAACCACAGCAAAGGAAGGAACAGAGTCAGCACTAATTTCATAAGCTATCTATAAGGGAATTAATTGCAAACTGACTTACTTTTCTTTTTAGAAAGAAGTTGTAAAACAGCCTTATAAATTGTGGAGGAGGAGGGATAACTGTTTTCTCAAAAGGAGGGAGAATGGCAGTAAAATGTTAAAATGGCATGGATTAAACTTGACTGGACTCTCCTATAAAATTAAGCCAAGCAAAAGAAGTAACAAACATCATTCTAAAGAAAAATCAATTTCTCTCTCTCTCTCTCTCTCTCTCTCTCTCTCTCTCTCTCTCTCAGAGGGACCTTACATATGATCAAAGAAACTTAAATATACCAAAACACAGTATTAAAGGTTGAATGTAGTATTCTTCAAAATAATACTTTTAAACTATTGACATGTATTTATTGTACATAGTGATAAGTTTCATGTTACATATCCAAGTATATCATGTACTTTTAGCACATTGATACTCTCCCATATCACCACTAGCCCTCTTTCCCTAGTTTTATTTTATTATATATATATGTATATATATATTAAGATTCACATTTAAGAGAAAATATTAGTCCTGAATCTGACTTATTTAATTTAATGTGATAAGTTCCAGTTGTGCCCATTGTCCTGGCATTGACAACACCATTCCTTTTAGGGTTAGAAAAACATACACTTGCAAATCAAAACAACCCTGAGATTTCACCTCACACCAGTGAGAATGGCTAAGATCAAAAACTCAGGTGACAGCAGATGCTGGCGAGGATGCGGAGAAAGAGGAACACTCCTCCATTGTTGGTGGGATTGCAAACTGGTACAACCATTCTGGAAATCAGTCTGGAGGTTCCTCAGAAAATTGGACATTGAACTGCCTGAGGATCCAGCTATACCTCTCTTGGGCATATACCCAAAAGTTGCTCCAACATATAAAAAAGACACGTGCTCCACTATGTTCATCACAGCCTTATTTATAATAGCCAGAAGCTGGAAAGAACCCAGATGCCCTTCAACAGAGGAATGGATACAGAAAATGTGGTACATCTACACAGTGGAATATTACTCAGCTATCAAAAACAACGGCTTTATGAAATTCGTAGGCAAATGGTTGGAACTGGAAAATATCATCCTGAGTGAGCTAACCCAATCACAGAAAGACATACATGGTATGCACTCATTGATAAGTGGCTATTAGCCCAAATGCTTGAATTACCCTAGATGCCTAGAACAAATGAAACTCAAGACGGATGATCAAAATGTGAATGCTTCACTCCTTCTCTAAAAGGGGAACAAGAATGCCCTTGGCAGGGAAGAGAGAGGCAAAGATTAAAACAGAGACTGAAGGAACACCCATTCAGAGCCTGCCCCACATGTGGCCCATACATATACAGCCACCCAATTAGACAAGATGGATGAAGCAAAGAAGTGCAGACCGACAGGAGCCGGATGTAGATCGCTCCTGAGAGACACAGCCAGAATACAGCAAATACAGAGGCGAATGCCAGCAGCAAACCACTGAACTGAGAATAGGACCCCCGTTGAAGGAATCAGAGAAAGAACTGGAAGAGCTTAAAGGGGCTCGAGACCCCATATGTACAACAATGCCAAGCAACCAGAGCTTCCAGGGACTAAGCCACTACCTAAAGATTATACATGGACTGACCCTGGACTCTGACCTCATAGGTAGCAATGAATATCCTAGTAAGAGCACCAGTGGAAGGGGAAGCCCTGGGTCCTGCTAAGACTGAACCCCCAGTGAACTAGACTGTTGGGGGGAGGGCGGCAATGGGAGGAGGGTTGGGAGGGGAACACCCATAAGGAAGGGGAGGGGGGAGGGGGATGTTTGCCCGGAAACCAAAGAATTATTATTAAGTATTAAATAAATTTAAAAAAAAGAAATAGGCTGAGCAAGTCTTGGGGAACAAGCCAGTAAGCCAATCTTCTCTTCCTGTTTCAGTTGAGGAGTTCAGGTTCCTGTCCTGGCTTCCTGCCTTGATGTCCCTGATGATTGATGTAACCTGTAAACCAAATAAATGCTTTCTTAGTTGGTTGTTTCAAAAGAAAAAGAAAAAGAAAAACATACACTGTGCACAAACATGTCACTTTCTCTATCTATTCACCTACTGACAGATACCTAGACTTGTCCTCTAAGGTGCCAATTACAAGTAATGGTGCAATCGATATAGATTGAGTTCTTTTGTTTTTGAGGATAGTTTTCACTATCCTGGGGTTTTTTGTTTTTCCAAATGAATTTGTAAGCTGCTCGTTCTAACTCTATGAAGAATTGGATTGGAATGTTAATGGTGATTGCATTGAATCTGTAGATCGCTTTTGGTAAAATGGCCATCTTTACTCTATTAATCCTGCCAATCCATGAGCATGGAAGATCTTTCCATCTTCTGAAATCTTCTTCAATTTCTTTCTTCAGAGACTTGAAGTTCTTATCATACAGATCTTTCACTTGTTTAGTTCAAGTCACACCAAGATACTTTATGTTATTTGGGACAATTATTAAGGGTGTCATTTCCCTAATTTTTTTCTCAGCCTGTTTATCCTTTAAGTAGAGGAAGGCTACTGATTTATTTGAGTTAATTTTATACCCAGACACTTTGCTGAAGTTGTTTATCAACTCTAGGAGTTCTCTGGTGGAATTTTTGGGGTCACTTAAGTATACTATCATATCATCTGCAAATAGTGATATTTTTACTTCTTCCTTTCCAATGTATCCCTTTGACCTCCTTATGTTGTCTGATTGCTCTGGTCAGAACTTTGAGAACTATATTGAATAAATAAGGAGAGAGTAGGCAGCCTTGTCTAATCCCTGATTTTAGTGGGATTGCTTCAAGTTTCTCTCCACTTAATTTAATGTTGGCTACTGATTTGCTGTATATGGCTTTTACTATGTTTAGGTATGGGCCTTGAATTCCTATTCTTTCCAGGACTTTTATCATGAAGGGGTGTTGAATTTTGTCAAATGCTTTCTCAGCATCTAATGAAATGATCTTGTGGGTTTTTTTCTTTGAGTTTGTTTATATAGTGGATTATGTTGGTGGATTTCCATATATTGAAACATCCCTGCATCCCTGGAATGAAGCCTACTTGATCATGGTGGATGATTGTTTTGATATGTTCTTGGATTCAGTTTGCAAGACATAAGGGAAATTGGTCTGAAGTTCTCTTTCTTTGTTGAGTCTTTGTGTAGTTTAGGTATAAGTGTAATTGTGCCTTCATAGAAGGAATTGCATAGTTCTCCTTCTGTTTCTATTTCGTCAAATAGTTTGGATAGTATTGGTATGGGGTCTTCAATGAAGGTCTAATAAAATTCTGCACTGAACCCATCTGGTCCTGAGCTCTTTTTGGTAGGAGGCTTTAAATAACTGCTTCTATTTCTTTAGAAGTTATGGAATTGTTTATATGGTTTATCTAATCCTGATTTAACTTTTGTACCTGGGATCTGTGTAGAAAATTGTCCATTTCATCCAGATTTTCCAGTTTTTTTGAATATGGGCTTTCGTAGTAGGATCTGATGACTTTTTAATTTTCTCAGATACTGTTGGATCTTTTCATTCCTGATTTTGTTAATTTGGACACACTCTCTGTGCCCTCTGGTTAGTCTGGCTAAGGGTTTATCTATCTTGTTAATTTTCTCAAAGAACCAGTCCCTGATTTTGTTGATTCTTTGTATAGTCCTTTTTGTTTCAACTTGGTTGATTTCAGCCCTGATTTGATTATTTCCTGCCTTCTACTCCTCCTGGGTGTATTTGCTTCTTTTTGTTCTAGAGCTTTTAGGTGTGCTATCAAGCTGCTAATGTATGCTCTCTCCAATTTTGGGTGGTTTTTGTTTTGTTTTGGGGTTTTTTTTCTTTTGGAAGCACTCAGAGTTATGAGTTTTGCTCTTAGCACTGCTTTCATTGTGCCCCCATAAGTCTGGGTCTGTTGCGTTTTCATTTTCATTAAACTCTAAAAAGTTTTTAATTTTTTTCTTTATTTCTTCCTTGACCAAGTTATCATTGAGTAGAATGTTGTTCAACTTCCATATATATGTGAACTTTCTGTCATTATTATTGTTGTTGAAGACCAGCCTCAGTCCATGGTCATCTGATAGGGTGCATGGGATTATTTCCATCTTTTTTTATGTGTTGAGGCCTGTTTTGTGACTGATTATATGGTCAGTTTTGGAAAAGGTACCATGAGGTGCAGAGAAGAAGGCATATCCTTTTGTTTTAGGATGAAATGTTCTATAAATATCTGTTAAGTCCATTTGATTCATAACTTCTGTTAGTTTCTCTATGTTTCTGTCTAATTTCTGTTTCTATGATCTGTCCATTGATGAGAGTGGGGTGTTGAAATCTCTGACTATTATTGTGTGAGGTGCAATGTGTGTTTTGAGCTTTAGTAAGGTTTCTTTTATGAATGTAGGTGCCCTTGAATTTGGAGCATAGATATTTAGGATTGAGAGTTCATCTTGGTAAATGTTTCCTTTGATGAATATGAAGTCTCCTTCCTTATCTTTTTTGATTGAAATTTTTGGTTGAAAGTCAATTTTATTCCATATTAGAATGGCTACTCCAGCTTGTTTCTTTGGACCATTTGCTTGGAAAATTGTTTTCCAGCCTTTTACTCTGAGATAGTGTCTGTCTTTGTCATTGAAGTGTGCTTCTCATATGCAGCAAAATGCTGGACCCTCTTTATGTATTCAGTATTCTATGTCTTTTTATTGGGGAATTGAGTCCACTGATATTAAGAGATATGAAGGAATAGTGATTGTTGCTTCCTGTTATTTTTGTTGTTAGAAGTAAAATTATGTTTGTGTGGCTCTCTTCTTTTGGGTTCTTTGCAAGGGTTCTTCTTTCTTGCTTTTTCTGGGTTGTACTTTCCTTCCATGTGTTGGAGTTCTCCATCTATTATCCTTTGTAGCACTGGATTTGTGAAAAGATATTGTGTAAATTTGGTTTTGTCATGGAATATCTTGGTTTCTCCATCTATGTTAATTTAGAGTTTTGCTGGATATAGTAACTTGGGCTGGCATTTGTGTTCTCTTAGCATCTATATGACATCTGCCCAGAATCATCTGGCTTTCATAGTCTCTGGTGAGAAGTCTGGTGTAATTCTGATAGGTCTGCTTTTATATGTTACTTGACCTTTTCTTCTTACTGCTTTTAATATTCTTTCTTTGTTTTGTGTATTTGGTGTTTTAACTATTATGTGACAGGAAGAATTTCTTTTCTGGTCCAATCTATTTGGAGTTCTGTAGGCTTCTTGTTTATTTATGGGCATCTCTTTCTTTAGGTTAAGGAAGTTTTCTTCTATGATTTTGTTGAAGATATTTACTGGCCCTTCAAGTTGGGAGTCTTTGCTCTTTTCTATACCTATTATCCTTAGGATTGATCTTCTCATTGTGTCCTGGATTTCCTGGATGTTTTGGGTTAGGAGCTTCTTGCATTTTGCATTTTCTTTGACCATTGTGTCAATGTTTTCTATGGTATCTTCTACCCCTGAGATTCTCTCTTCTATCTCTTGTATTCTGTTGGTGATGCTTGCATCTATGACTCCTGATCTCTTCCCTTGATTTTCTATCTACAGGATTGTCTCCCTTTGTGATTTCTTTTTTGTTTCTATTTCCATTTTTAAATCCTGGATGGTTTTATTCAATTCCTTCACCTGTTTGGTTATTTTCCTGTAATTCCTTAAGGGATTTTTGTGTTTCTTCTTTAAGGGCTTCTACTTGTTTACCTGCGTTGTCCTGTGTTTCTTTAACGGAGTTATTTATGTCCTTCTTAAAGTCCTCTATCATCATCATGAGATGTGATTTTAAATCCAAATCTTGCTTTTCTGATTTGTTGGGATATGTGGGCAGAAGTAGTTGTCTCCTCTGAGCTCTCAGGATTGTCTGCTCTTCTGAGAATCCAGCTCTCTCCCTGATGGAATTTGGGTACAGAGAGCTTCATTTTGCTTCTTAATGATAGCCATTCTGGCTGAGGTAAAATGAAAATGCAATGTTCCCTTCCTTAATATGAAGTAGCTCTCCTTATTTTTTTCTACTATTTGTTCAAAGTCTTCTCTATCAGACATCAGAATACTATGTCAACTTGTTTGCAGCTTCCATTCACTTGGTAGATTATTTTCTGTTCTTTGACTCTCTGTCTGTGAGTGTTTTTCAGAGAGATGCTTGAGTTAGTTTTCTAATTCAGTTTGGCAGTCTGTGTCTCTCTATAAATGAGGTGAGGCCATTTGTCATCATTATCTTAATTATTACTATTAAGAAATGAGCCTAACTCCTGGGGTTTTACTCATACTTCTCTGGGCGGATAGATTATTGCTTGACCTTCACATTTCCCCTATTAATATTAGGCATTTGCTGTTTGGCCATGTTGGATATTAGAAAAGTCCTTTCTTTTTTTTTATTTATTTTTTTTTATTAACTTGAGTATTTCTTATATACATTTCGAGTGTTATTCCCTTTCCCGGTTTCCGGGCAAACATCCCCCTCCACCCTCCCCTTCCTTATGGGTGTTCCCCTCCCAACCCTCCCCCCATAGACTAGTTCACTGGGGGTTCAGTCTTAGCAGGACCCAGGGCTTCCCCTTCCACTGGTGCTCTTATTAGGATATTCATTGCTACCTATGGGGTCAGAGTCCAGGGTCAGTCCATGTATAGTCTTTAGGTAGTGGCTTAGTCCCTGGAAGCTCTGGTTGCTTGGCATTGTTGTACTTTTGGGGTCTCGAGACCCTTCAAGCTCTTACAGTTCTTTCTCTGATTCCTTCAACGGGGGTCCTATTCTCAGTTCAGTGGTTTGCTGCTGGCATTCGCCTCTGTATTTGCTGTATTCTGGCTGTGTCTCTCAGGAGCGATCTACATCCGGCTCCTGTCGGTCTGCACTTCTTTGCTTCATCCATCTTGTCTAATTGGGTGGCTGTATATGTATGGGCCACATGTGGGGCAGGCTCTGAATGGGTGTTCCTTCAGTCTCTGTTTTAATCTTTGCCTCTCCCTTCCCTGCCAAGGGTATTCTTTTTCCTCATTTAAAGAAGGAGTGAAGCATTCACATTTTGATCATCCGTCTTGAGTTTCGTTTGTTCTAGGGATCTAGGGTAATTCAAGCATTTGGGCTAATAGCCACTTATCAATGAGTGCATACCATGTATGTCTTTCTGTGATTGGGTTAGCTCACTCAAGATGATATTTTCCAGTTCCAACCATTTGCCTACGAATTTCATAAACTCGTTGTTTTTGATAGCTGAGTAATATTCCATTGTGTAGATGTACCACATTTTCTGTATCCATTCCTCTGTTGAGGGGCATCTGGGTTCTTTCCATTTTCTGGCTATTATAAATAAGGCTGCGATGAACATAGTGGGGCACGTGTCTCTTTTATATGTTGAGGCATCTTTTGGGTATATGCCCAAGAGACGTATAGCTGGATCCTCAGGCAGTTCAATGTCCAATTTTCTGAGGAACCTCCAGACTGATTTCCAGAATGGTTGTACCAGTCTGCAATCCCACCAACAATGGAGGAGTGTTCCTCTTTCTCCACACCCTCGCCAGCATCTGCTGTCACCTGAGTTTTTGATCTTAGCCAATCGCACTGGTGTGAGGTGAAATCTCAGGGTTGTTTTGATTTGCATTTCCCTTATGACTAAAGATGTTGAACATTTCTTTAGGTGTTTCTCAGCCATTCGGCATTCCTCAGCTGTGAATTCTTTGTTTAGCTCCGAACCCCATTTTTTAATAGGGTTATTTGTTTCCCTGCGCTCTAACTTCTTGAGTTCTTTGTATATTTTGGATATAAGGCCTCTATCTGTTGTAGGATTGGTAAAGATCTTTTCCCAATCTGTTGGTTGCCGTTTTGTCCTAACCACAGTGTCCTTTGCCTTACAGAAGCTTTGCAGTTTTATGAGATCCCATTTGTCGATTCTTGATCTTAGAGCATAAGCCATTGGTGTTTTGTTCAGGAAATTTTTTCCAGTGCCCATGTGTTCTAGATGCTTCCCTAGTTTTTCTTCTATTAGTTTGAGTGTGTCTGCTTTGATGTGGAGGTCCTTGATCCACTTGGACTTAAGCTTTGTACAGGGTGATAAGCATGGATCGATCTGCATTCTTCTACATGTTGCCCTCCAGTTGAACCAGCACCATTTGCTGAAAATGCTATCTTTTTTCCATTGGATGGTTTTGGCTCCTTTGTCAAAAATCAAGTGACCATAGGTGTGTGGGTTCATTTCTGGGTCTTCAATTCTATTCCATTGGTCTATCTGTCTGTCTCTGTACCAATACCATGCAGTTTTTATCACTATTGCTCTGTAATACTGCTTGAGTTCAGGGATAGTGATTCCCCCTGAAGTCCTTTTATTGTTGAGGATAGCTTTAGCTATCCTGGGTTTTTTGTTATTCCAGATGAATTTGCAAATTGTTCTGTCTAACTCTTTGAAGAATTGGATTGGTATTTTGATGGGGATTGCATTGAATCTGTAGATTGCTTTTGGTAAAATGGCCATTTTTACTATATTAATCCTGCCAATCCATGAGCATGGGAGATCTTTCCATCTTCTGAGGTCTTCTTCAATTTCTTTCCTCAGTGTCTTGAAGTTCTTATTGTACAGATCTTTTACTTGCTTGGTTAAAGTCACACCGAGGTACTTTATATTATTTGGGTCTATTATGAAGGGTGTCGTTTCCCTAATTTCTTTCTCGGCTTGTTTCTCTTTTGTATAGAGGAAGGCAACTGATTTATTTGAGTTAATTTTATACCCAGCCACTTTGCTGAAGTTGTTTATCAGCTTTAGTAGTTCTCTGGTGGAACTTTTGGGATCACTTAAATATACTATCATGTCATCTGCAAATAGTGATATTTTGACCTCTTCTTTTCCGATCTGTATCCCTTTGATCTCCTTTTGTTGTCTGATTGCTCTGGCTAGAACTTCAAGAACTATATTGAATAAGTAGGGAGAGAGTGGGCAGCCTTGTCTAGTCCCTGATTTTAGTGGGATTGCTTCAAGTTTCTCTCCATTTAGTTTAATGTTAGCAACTGGTTTGCTGTATATGGCTTTTACTATGTTTAGGTATGGGCCTTGAATTCCTATTCTTTCCAGGACTTTTATCATGAAGGGGTGTTGAATTTTGTCAAATGCTTTCTCAGCATCTAATGAAATGATCATGTGGTTCTGTTCTTTCAGTTTGTTTATATAATGGATCACGTTGATGGTTTTCCGTATATTAAACCATCCCTGCATGCCTGGGATGAAGCCTACTTGATCATGGTGGATGATTGTTTTGATGTGCTCTTGAATTCGGTTTGCCAGAATTTTATTGAGTATTTTTGCGTCGATATTCATAAGGGAAATTGGTCTGAAGTTCTCTTTCTTTGTTGTGTCTTTGTGTGGTTTAGGTATAAGAGTAATTGTGGCTTCGTAGAAGGAATTCGGTAGGGCTCCATCTGTTTCAGTTTTGTGGAATAGTTTGGATAATATTGGTATGAGGTCTTCTATGAAGGTTTGATAGAATTCTGCACTAAACCCGTCTGGACCTGGGCTCTTTTTGGTTGGGAGACCTTTAATGACTGCTTCTATTTCCTTAGGAGTTATGGGGTTGTTTAACTGGTTTATCTGTTCCTGATTTAACTTCGATACCTGGTATCTGTCTAGGAAATTGTCCATTTCCTGAAGATTTTCAAATTTTGTTGAATATAGGTTTTTATAGTAAGATCTGATGATTTTTTGAATTTCCTCCGAATCTGTAGTTATGTCTCCCTTTTCATTTCTGATTTTGTTAATTTGGACACACTCTCTGTGTCCTCTCGTTAGTCTGGCTAAGGGTTTATCTATCTTGTTGATTTTCTCAAAGAACCAACTTTTGGTTCTGTTGATTCTTTCTATGGTCCTTTTTGTTTCTACTTGGTTGATTTCAGCTCTGAGTTTGATTATTTCCTGCCTTCTACTCCTCCTGGGTGTATTTGCTTCTTTTTGTTCTAGAGCTTTTAGGTGTGCTGTCAAGCTGCTGACATATGCTCTTTCCTGTTTCTTTCTGCAGGCACTCAGCGCTATGAGTTTTCCTCTTAGCACAGCTTTCATTGTGTCCCATAAGTTTGAGTATGTTGTATCTTCATTTTCATTAAATTCTAAAAAGTTTTTAATTTCTTTCTTTATTTCTTCCTTGACCAGGTTATCATTGAGTAGAGCATTGTTCAATTTCCACGTATATGTGGGCATTCTTCCCTTATTGTTATTGAAGACCAGTTTTAGGCCGTGGTGGTCCGATAGCACGCATGGGATTATTTCTATCTTTCTGTACCTGTTGAGGCCCGTTTTTTTGACCAATTATATGGTCAATTTTGGAGAAAGTACCATGAGGAGCTGAGAAGAAGGTATATCCTTTTGCTTTAGGATAGAATGTTCTATAAATATCCGTTAAGTCCATTTGGCTCATGACTTCTCTTAGTCTGTCTACATCACTGTTTAATTTCTGTTTCCATGATCTGTCCATTGATGAGAGTGGGGTGTTGAAATCTCCCACTATTATTGTGTGAGGTGCAATGTGTGTTTTGAGCTTTAGTAAGGTTTCTTTTACGTATGTAAGTGCCCTTGTATTTGGGGCATAGATATTTAGGATTGAGAGTTCATCTTGGTTGATTTTTCCTTTGATGAATATGAAGTGTCCTTCCTTATCTTTTTTGATGACTTTTAGTTGGAAATTGATTTTATTTGATATTAGAATGGCTACTCCAGCTTGCTTCTTCTGACCATTTGCTTGGAAAGTTGTTTTCCAGCCTTTCACTCTGAGGTAGTGTCTGTCTTTGTCTCTGAGGTGTGTTTCCTGTAGGCAGCAGAATGCAGGGTCCTCGTTGCGTATCCAGTTTGTTAATCTATGTCTTTTTATTGGGGAGTTGAGGCCATTGATATTGAGAGATATTAAGGAATAGTGATTATTGCTTCCCGTTATATTCATATTTGGATGTGAGGTTATGTTTGTGTGCTTTCATTCTCTTTGTTTTGTTGCCAAGACGATTAGTTTCTTGCTTCTTCTAGGGTATAGCTTGCCTCCTTATGTTGGGCTTTACCATTTATTATCCTTTGTAGTGCTGGATTTGTAGAAAGATATTGTGTAAATTTGGTTTTGTCATGGAATATCTTGGTTTCTCCACCAATGTTAATTGAGAGTTTTGCTGGATACAGTAACCTGGGCTGGCATTTGTGTTCTCTTAGGGTCTGTATAACATCAGTCCAGGATCTTCTGGCCTTCATAGTTTCTGGCGAGAAGTCTGGTGTGATTCTGATAGGTCTCCCTTTATATGTTACTTGACCTTTTTCCCTTACTGCTTTTAATATTCTTTCTTTATTTTGTGCGTTTGGTGTTTTGACAATTATGTGACGGGAGGTGTTTCTTTTCTGGTCCAATCTATTTGGAGTTCTGTAGGCTTCTTGTATGTCTATGGGTATCTCTTTTTTTAGGTTAGGGAAGTTTTCTTCTATGATTTTGTTGAAGATATTTACTGGTCCTTTGAGCTGGGAGTCTTCACTCTCTTCTATACCTATTATCCTTAGGTTTGATCTTCTCATTGAGTCCTGGATTTCCTGTATGTTTTGGACCAGTAGCTTTTTCCGCTTTACATTATCTTTGACAGTTGAGTCAATGATTTCTATGGAATCTTCTGCTCCCGAGATTCTCTCTTCCATCTCTTGTATTCTGTTGGTGAAGCTTGTATCTACAGCTCCTTGTCTCTTCTTTTGGTTTTCTATATCCAGGGTTGTTTCCATGTGTTCTTTCTTGATTGCTTCTATTTCCATTTTTAATTCCTTCAACTGTTTGATTGTGTTTTCCTGGAATTCTTTCAGGGATTTTTGCGATTCCTCTCTGTAGGCTTTTACTTGTTTATTAATGTTTTCCTGTGCTTCCCTAAGTGTGTTCATGTCTTTCTTGAAGTCCTCCAGCATCATGATCAAATATGATTTTGAAACTAGATCTTGCTTTTCTGGTGTGTTTGGATATTCCATGTTTGTTTTGGTGGGAGAATTGGGCTCCGATAGTGGCATGTAGTCTTGGTTTCTATTGCTTGGGTTCCTGCGCTTGCCTCTCGCCATCAGATTATCTCTAGTGTTACTTTGTTCTGCTATTTCTGACAGTGGCTAGACTGTCCTATAAGCCTGTGTGTCAGGAGTGCTGTAGACCTGTTTTCCTCTCTTTCAGTCAGTTATGGGGACAGAGTGTTCTGCTTTCGGGCGTGTAGTTTTTCCTCTCTACAGGTCTTCAGCTGTTCCTCTGGGCCTGTGTCTTGAGTTCACCAGGCAGCTTTCTTGCAGCAGAAAATTTGGTCTTACCTGTGGTCCCGAGGCTCAGGTTTGCTCGTGGGGTGCTGCCCAGGGGCTCTCTGCAGCGGCAGCAACCAGGAAGACCTGTGCCGCCCCTTCCGGGAGCTTCAGTGCACCAGGGTTCCAGATGGTCTTTGGCTTTTTCCTCTGGCGTCTGAGATGTGTGTGCAGGGAGCAGTCTCTTCTGGTTTCCCAGGCTTGTCTGCCTCTCTGAAGGTTTAGCTCTCCCTCCCACAGGATTTGGGTGCAGAGAACTGTTTATCCGGTCTGTTTCCTTCAGGGTCCGGCGGTGTCTCTGGCAGGGGTCCTGCCGCTCCTGGGCCCTCCCCCACGGGAGCCCAGAGGCCTTATACAGTTTCCTCTTGGGCCAGGGATGTGGGCAGGGGTGAGCAGTGTTGGTGGTCTCTTCCGCTCTGCAGCCTCAGGAGTGCCCACCTGACCAGGCGGTTGGGTCTCTCTCTCACCGGGTCTGGGAGCAGAGAGCTGCTGCGGGCCGGGATCCGCGGGTCATAAAAGTCCTTTCTGGTTTCCTTTCATTCAACTATTCTTCTTAAGACTGTATTCTTTCCTGGCTTCTTCTTATTGAGACTCTCTTTGTTAAGAATATTACATCATCAGAAGGTTCTTTGTCAATTTCAAAACAGAGTCACTAGTTTATCAATCTTGTTAAGTGATCATTTACTTCAATGGCTTGAACTATATCATGCATTAGAGAAAGGACTGAAAGAGCTGAAGGGGCTTGTGACTCCATAAGAAAAGCAATGCCAACCAACCAGAGCTCCCAGGGACTAAACCACTACCCAAAGACTATACATGGACAGACCCTGGGCTCCAACTGCATAGGTAGCAATGAATAGCCTAGTAAGTGCACCAGTGGAAGAGGAAGACCTTGGTCCTGCCAAGGTTGGACCCCCAGTGTAGGGGATTGTTGGGGGTCAGTAATGGGGGGTGGATGGGGAGAGGAACAACTATATAGAAGGGGAGGGGAGGGGTTAGGGGGCTGATGGACAGGAAACCGGAAAAGGGGATAACATTTGAAATGTAAATAAGAAATACCCAATTTAATAAAAATGGAAGAAAAAAAGAAATATATCATGTGCCTTTTAACATTGCCAGTGAGAGAACTGATGCTATTCTGATGTTTCTGTCACAAGAAAGCTGATATTTTCTTTTTCGGCTTTTAATAGAATTTGTTTGCTTTATGTATTTGACATGTTGACTAAAATACAACCTACAGAGATTTTTCGCCATAGTGTCTACTTGAAACTCTAAATGCCTCTTGTGTTTGGATGTCCATTTCCTTACCAATATTTGCGGATTTTTATGTCATAATTTCATTAGCTAGGTTTTCTTTACCTCATAATTCAGCTTCTTATATTTCATGGATTCTTAGACTTGGGTTTTTGATCATACCCCAGAGGTCTTGTTGTTATGATGCTTATTTATTCATTTTCTTTTTTTGAGAGAGAAAGTCTCACTATGTCATTTCAATTTTCTAGAACTTACTATGTAGTCCAGACTGTCCTCAAATTCAGAGATCTGCCTTCCTCTCACTCTTGAGTGCTAGAATTAATATTTCTTTTCCTTTTTAATGTATGAATGAACTTGACTTTCCTTTGACTTTCTCTTTCAACTTCAGGTTTTAGGGATTTTGTTTATTTGGGTGCCTAGTTTGGGTTTTTTGTTTGTTTGTTTTTGTTGTTGTTATTGATGATGATGATGATGATGATGGTTGTTTATTGGTTGATTGGTTGGTTGGTTTGGTTTTGTGCTTCATTGAGTCTACAGGTAATGCTTCCTAGTATGGTTCATATTTGATTCATTCAAGTTTTCATTTCACATATCTCTGATTTTTTTTCAAAACCTTAATTTCCTTGTTGAATTTTTCTTCCTTCAGTGTTGCTGACATTGATGTTTTGTTTTACCAATTTTCTCATGTACTTTGCTAACTTTTTCTTCTACATTCCCATCTTTCCTCTCCAGGTTGGTTTGACTTTATTCCACTTTTCTTTTAAACCTTCTTTCAGTTGATTGATCATTTTTACTAATAAATTTTTTTAAATCTTTATCTGGCATTTACAATAATATCATATGTTAAAGGATAATGTTTGAGTAGCTTCTTTCTGATTCCTCAAAAATTAAAAAGCAGCAGTTTGGGAAAAAAACTCACAGGAGAAAATATTAAGACAAAGTGTGGAGCAGAGACTGAAAGAAAGGCCATCCAGAGACTGACCCACCTGGGGGATCCATCCCATATACAGATATCAAACCCAGACAATATTGAGGATGCCAAGAAGTGCATGCTGACAGGAGCCTGATATAGCTGTCTCCTGAGAGGCTCTGCCAGAGCATGACCAATACAGAGGCGGACGTTTGCAGCCAACCATTGAACTGAGAACGGGGTCCCCAATGAAGGAGTAGAGAAAAAAACTGAAGGAGCTGAAGGCGTTTGCAACCCCATAAGAACAACAATATCAACCAAACAGACACCTCCACTCCGAGCTCCCAGGAACAAAGCCACCATCCCAAGAGAACACAGGAATAGACCTATGGCTCCAGCCACATATGTAGCAGAGGATGGCCTTGTCCAGCATCAATGGGAGGAGAGACCCTTGTTCCTGTGAAGGCTCAGTGCCCCAGTATAGGGGAATGTCAAGGTAGGAGGTGGGAGGGAGTTGTTGGATAGGTGACGGAGCACCCTCATAGAAGCAGGGAGATAGGATAGGAGGTTTCTGGAGGGAAAACAGGGAAGGGGGAAAACATTTAAATGTAAAATAATGATAATAATAATAATATCCAATTAAAAAAGAAAAACCAAAAAAGAAAGCAGCAGTTATATAAATGCATGGAAATATACATGGATGAGAAGTTCGTGGGTTCTTGCCTTTCCTATGGTTTAGACTGTTGCTTAGTCTGCATTGGACAGGTGCCTCCTGTCTACAGAGGTATCTTGTCCATATTGGTAGCTTTCCTGTTTGATTATTATTGCCCTCTGATGGCTGTACTTAGTTATGCAGTCTTTGAGGCTGAAACACTGTCTGAGATTATTCTGCCTAAGATGACTAACTTTCTAAATGGAGAATGCCTTTCACATACCCTAGAAGCGTGAGAGATAACCACTACACTATTATACATATGTGTGGGATGATGTCACAAGATAGAATGAGGCCTGTCATTGGATGAGAAGGAAGGATGGGAAGGAGAAAACTTTGAAGGAAGAGGAGGAGATGGGAATGGAAGAGGGGAGGAGACAGCAGAGTAGCTGTGAGACAACATGGAGGCTGACGTTAAGATCCCACGCTGTACCTTTACAGGTTGTTATGAATGTTCTTAAGGGATGAATGTGTACAGGGCTTTGTATGTTTAGGTGGGCAATTACATCTTAATAATTGGATCAAAGGTTATTGGGTTGTGTGTTCTTTCATGTGGAGAATTGAATTTGGGAGAGTGTGTGGGACGCCACGGAGATGGGATGTGTGTTTCTGGCAGCTGCCTTGGGAACTAGATAGGTAGAGAGATTGCTGTCAGGCTCAGAGAGAGGCCTTCAGCAGTATGATATGGGATGGAGCAAAGTGGGCGAGAGGTTTTGCTGACTGAGACTTAAGATATCTAGCAGATACCTTGGGGCACTATGGTGTGGACCTAGTGGGAGATAAAGGACAGCATTTTATTTTTTATATTTTTACAACAACACATATGGACTAGGAATCTGTCTTCATAGTCTCAATCTCTCTTGAGCTTTAATTGCCCTAAGGGAGAGAAGCTTCTATTGCTATTAAGTATGTCCTAGAACTTAACATTTGACAACCTCTGCGGCAGTGAAGACACTCCAGAAGTTGAACCATCTGTTTGTGTGGTGCTCAAAGCTATTCAACCCCAAGGTTATTTTCAATTGAAGTCACTAGGGACAGGCCTGCCCCTATGCACTTTTTGACCTGAGTTGAACCTCTTGGTGCTTGTCAATATTTTGTTCTCTTGACCTCCCTGGTCCTTTCCTCATTCACAGGCTGCCACGAGCCAAACTAATCTGTGGTTGATTCTTTTTCCCGCAATCTCAGGTAGTCTCTAACAATACATCCTGTCTCACTATAACCCCTGGCTATGCACTCCTATTTATATAGAGTGACAAACAGTCATGCAATGGTGCCACATGCCTTTAATTCCAGGAGGCAGAGGCAGGTGAATCCTGAGCTCAAGGCAAGCCAGATCTAGAGAGTGAGTGCCAGGATGGCCAAGCCTATACCAAGAATCCCTGACACAAACAAACAAAAGTCCTAACTGTATCTTCAGAACCTTATGAGATATCTGTATATTCAAATTGGAATTTTTTTAACCAAATGGGAATAAAGAAAAATACTGGCATTGTTTCAGAAATGATGATCTTTTGAAGGCCTTTTCATGGACTTAAAAGCGTTTAGAAATTATTGGTGATAAGCAACCTCCTAAGTAGCCTGACACTTTCCATCTTAAATGTGTGCACAACTAAAGCATGAAAAGTGAGCTCATTGTGAAAACTGGCCAGCAGACCTCAGGAAGTTCAACTGCAAGCTGGACTTTTAACTGAGAATTGAAAATCTGAGGGCAGGGTTCAGTTGGGCTGATATTTTCAGGGGTCAGCAAGGACAGAGTCTACTTCAGAGTCATTGTCAGTTTTGGTTTACTTAAAATCATGGTCTTAGTTGATAGCTGCTAAAACCTGCTGGCCTGACCTCTTCCTCTTGATTTGTTTTGAACTTTGAGACAGCGCAGCCGACTCACACACATGGTTATGAGGCGAACGCAGGTGGTCCACAGATGACCTGCCAGACCTCTCCTGAAGGGCTGATATCTCAGAGTTTAAGCCACAAGCTTGTGATTATGGTAGAAGAGTACTGACTTGCAAAGTGTTGAGGTTTCCTGAGTTTACTTTGGGAGCTTGTGCAGCCCTGGCTACTTTATGATAGTTCCAGTTATTCGCTGTGCCTAACGTTTTTATACTTTGGCTTATGCAAGTCATAAAATTTACCATAAATGGGTTAAATGGCTTAGTAGTAACAGTAGTAGTTGTTGTTGTTGTTGTTGTTGTATTTTAAGACTCTCACATTTTTCCAACTTTCCAGTATTTTGTAGAATTATTTTTCCCTTTGGATCACAGTTCCTGACATTCTTCTTTCTTCTAACCTCTCTTTAAAAAATAAAACTGAACACATGTCTACAATTCAAGTACTAGAGAGGCTGAGATAGGAGGATCATGAGATGGAGCCTGGCCTAGACTACATATCAAGACCCTTACCTCGAGAACAAAGAGACAATAATAATCAAAATGCAGTGAAACAGATAGAGGTCTTTAAAGAAGAAATGAGTAAATCCCTTGATGAAATACAGGAAAATACAATTAAACAGGTGAAGAAAATGAATAAAACTGTTCAAAACATGAAGACAGAAATAGTAGCAATAAAGAAAATACAACCTGAGGGAAATCCTGGAAATAGAAAACTAGGAAAGAAAACAGGAACAACAGACACAAGTAACACAAAGTACAAGAAATGGAAGAAAGAGTCTCAGGAGCAGAAGATATGATAGAAGAAATTGATACATCAAGCAAGAAAATGTTAAATCTAAAAAATTCCTGATACAAAACATCCAGAAAATCTGGATGCTGTGAAAATACCTAACCTATGAATAATAGAAGAAGGTGGAGAGTCCCAGCTCCAAGGCCCAGAAAATATGATCAACAAAATCATAGAAGATAATTTTCCCAACCTAAAGAAAGAGAGGCTTGGGGGTTGGGGATTTAGCTCAGTGGTAGAGCACTTGCCTAGCAAGCTCAAGGCCCTGGGTTCGGTCCCCAGCTCCGGAAAAAAAAAGGAAGGAAAAAAAATAAAGAAAGAAAGAGAGGCTTATAAACATACAAGAAGCTTACAGAACACCAATTAGATTGGACCAGAAAAGAAACTCTTCCCACCACATAGTAATTGAAACACAAAATCTACAGAACAAAGAAAGAATATTAAAAGCTACAATGGAAAAAGTCCAAGTAACATACAAAGGCAGACCTGTCAGAATTACATGACTTCTCAACAGAGACTCTAAAACCTACAAAGACCTGGACAGATGTCCTACAGCCTCTAAGAAACCACAGATGCCAACCGTGGCTACTATAACCAGCAAAACTCTCAATCACCACAGATGGAAAAACCAAGACATTACAAGGAAAAAAAACAAATTTAAACAATTTCTATCCACAATCCAGACCCACAGAAAATACAATCCAAGGAAAATTCCAACCCAAGGTGGCTGACTACACATAAGAAAAACACAGGAAAAAAATAATTCCATACCAGTGAAAATAAAATAAGGGATGTAAACACACTCTCACATACACATGCGCGCCCACACACACACACACACACACACATACACACACACTCACCACCAACACCATCATTACCAATACCATCTCTGACTCTTAAAATCTTTTCTCCTCTTCTTCTACATAGATCCCTGAGCCTTGAGGAGAGTAGCATAACAAAGATATCCCATTTACAACTGAACATTTCAAGGTCTTTTACTTTCTTCATGTTGCCCAGTTGTTGGTTTCTGTGTTGTACTTGGCAGAATAATAGTATTGGGTTTTCCCCTGAGGCTGTCACTCAGTCTCAGATTCTTGCCCTCATTAACAATATCAGACTGTCTTAGTTATGGTTTTACTGCTGTGAACAGACACCAGGACCAAGGCAAATCTTATAAGGACAACATTTAATTGGGTCTGGCTTACTGTCAGAAGGGTCAGCTCATTATCATCAAAGCAGGAACATGGTGGCATCCAGGCAGGCATGGTGCAGGAGCTGAGAGTTCTACATCTTCATCTGAAGGCTGGTAGGAGAAGACTGGCTTCCAGGCAGCTGGGATGAGTGTCTTAAAGTCCATGCTCACAGTGACACACCTACTCCAACAGGGCCACATCTTCTAATAGTGCCACTCCCTGGGCCGAGCATATACAAACCATGACACAGATATAAGTTAAATCTGATGGGGTCGGCCTTAAACCCAATCAAAAAGTGGTTAGCTACTCCACTAACATTCATGCCACTACTGTACAGACAGGAATATCTTGAAGTCCAGTTATTATTATAGTTAACAGAGTTGGTAAGCCGATTGAGACCAATGATTACATCTATCCTCTATGTAGCATGTTCTAATACAATAAACACTAGCGAGTAGGGGTGATGCTTCTGTTTGAATGACAGCTATATTTCTCCAGGTTCTGCATCATGAGTATGTGGTGTCTTCAGCAATAGAGTCTTACTATCAAATTGTAGCGCGTAACCAAGAGGATTGGCAATCGCTTGTAGTGTTTGAGGGGTCTATGGGAACCGTTAGGCCAATGACTCTACAAAGCTAGCACGATCTCAGTACTGGAGATTCTACTGGGTTGCACATGATGTCTAGTTGGAGTGTTGGCCTCCCCCCATATATGGTAACATCATATAAATTCTTTTACATATTTAAGAAAAGTTTGAAATAGGTTTTTTACGTGACCTTTCAGAAGGCCTTTAGTGTTAGTTACTGTTCCCCATATTACCCCTCTTCTCTGCCATCCCATCCCCTACCATTTTTAATTCTCTTGTTCTAACTTTCCCTTTATTTCTTAATAACATTATCTACTATATCCTCCTCCTTGGAATATTCCTTCCTCCTTCCCAGTCACTTACTACTCTACCTAACTTTTGTGGATATTCTAAATGAAACACACATATCTGAAACTTGAAAACTAACATCCACATATATGAGAAAATATACAATGTTTATCTTTCTGACTCTGGTTCACCTCATCAAGAATGATTATCTTGCTCGATTTAAGGCTAAATAACACTCTATTCTCTTAAGTGTACCATTTTCATTATCAGCTCATCAGTTGATACACATCTTGGCGGATTCCAATTTCTGACTATTGTGAAATGGGTGAGCAATGAACACAGATAAGAAAGTATCTCCATGGGAAGACGTATGGGCCCTTGTTATAAGCCCAAAGTGGTATATCTAGGTCTTGTAGTAGATCTACAAGCCGAGGAAGGTTCACGCTGATTTCCACAGTGGCTATACCAGTTTGCACTCCTGCCAGCAATGAATAGTGTCCCCTTTTCCCTACATCCTCACCAGTGTCTTCCGTCATATGTTTTATTGATCTTGAGCATTATGAATAAGGTAAGATGAAATCTCACATAGTTCTAATTTGCATGTCCTTGGTTGCTAACAAAGTTGAACATTTTTTGTGTGCTTCTTAGCCATTTGTGGTTCGTTTCTTGAGAGCCCTCTCTTTAGTTTTATTCCCCATTTTTAACTGAGTTATTTCCTTCATGTTTGTTGCATGTAATTTTAAAAATCCACGTTAACTCTGGCCAGGCTCTAGAATCAGTAGCCACAGGTTCCTCCTTGCCTGATACCTTATGGCCCTGGTTCACGCATCTGGCTTGTTAATCTGCCCAAACCCAGAGAATACCTGGAGCTACCGTTCCACAGGCCGTCCACCCGCTGTGGCTGGTCTTCAGGCCGCCCCTGACTGCTCCACGATTTCATCTTCTCTCTTGCCTACCTAAATCGTTGCAAATGGAAAACACCAGACAGTCTTAATGTTTAATACCAGCCAGATTTATATCAATAAATCTCCAACCACAATATGACCATGCAAAGAACACACAAGTCAGGTATAATATTTATATAAGCTGCTTGCCTAGATTGGGCAAATCTACCACTACACAACTCTATTCCCCAGCTATGAGGTGCACTGCTACTCTTCTTCCCTCCATCTCGTCTTCTCTCTTTCTTCCTTCTCTAAAACTTCCAGTCCTGCCTTTCCTATCCACTGCCCAATCACAGACTCTAGCCTTTATTTGATCAGTTAAAATGGGAAGCAGATTCACATGCAATCACCTCAATACATGATCTGTGTCTCTTCGGGGGTTAGGGGTTGAGGGGGCAGGATTAGCATCAAAACACAAACAGCACCAAGGTAATCCATGACAGATGTTCAGCATTTTGGGGTTTTGTTTGGTTTGGTTTATTTTATTGGTTTGTTATTTGCTTTTTACTTCTTTGTATATTCTATATACTAAACCCTCTATCAGTTGTATAATTGGTTTTTTTAAAAAGCCCATTTTGTAGGTTTTTTTCCTCTTTCTGATATGATCTATTATCTGCTATACAGAGGCTTTTTTTAGTTTCATTGGGTCCCATTTGTTAATTGTGGGTCTTAATGTCTTTGCCATTGGGACTTGGTTGAGAAAGTCCTTTCTTGTACCCGTAAGTGCAAGTGAATTTCCTATTTTCTATTCTATTGGATTCAGGGTATTAGGTCTTATGTTGAGGCCCCTGATCCATTTGGAGTTGATATTTATGCAGTGTGATGAATGCATTTTCTTTTTTCTACATGCAGCCATTGAGTCTGACCAGCAACATTTGTTGAAGATTTTTTTTTTGGTGTTCATTTCTGGATTCTTTGGCAAAAATAGATGTTTGTAGGCATACCAAGTATTATGGTGTTTTTATTACTATGGATCTGTAGTACAACAAATTTTAGAACAGTAATAGCTCCAGGGTTATTTTAGCTATACTGGGATGTTTTATACATTCATGTGAATTTTTTAATTTTTTTTTTATTTTATGCCTGTGAGAACACTGTAGACACTTCAGGCACACCAGAAGAGGGCATCAGATCCATTACAGATGACTGTGAGCCACCTGTATCTGAAGAGATGCTCATGTGCTTTCTGTCTCTTGTGTGGTAGATCACACATATTAATTCATGTTGAAACAGCCCTGCATTTATGGCATGAAGCCAACCTATTCATTGTAAAAAATCTTTTCCATATGTCCTTGAATTTGGTTTACAAATATCTTGTTGAGAATTTTTGAATCTATGATCATAAGGGATATTAATCTATTCTTTACTTTTTGTTTGAGCCTTTGGTTTTTAATATCAAGGCAATACCATCTTTACAAAAAGAATTGAACGTCTTCTTTTAGTTTGTACTTTGCAGAATAATTTAAAGAATATTAGTTTTAATTATTTTTGAAAATCAATAAACTTATATGTTGAATCTGTCTAGTCCTGGGCTTTGGGGGGCGGGGGCAGTTGGTCATTGCCTCCATTTCACTGAGGGTTAAGAGTCAGATTAATTGGGGTTGGGGATTTAGCTCAGTGGTAGAGCGCTTGCCTAGCGAGCACAGGCCCTGGGTTCGGTCCCCAGCTCCGGAAAAAAAAAAAAAAAGAGTCAGATTAATTGTTTACTTTTTTAACCTTTTGTTGGTTACATATATAACAAGTCAGCCATTTCTTTCAGATTTTCTAGTTTGGTACAATACAGATTTAAAAATAAAATAAAAAAATATATCCTTTAAAGTCTTTTAATTTCCTTAGTGTCTGTTGTAATGTCTCCTTTTCCTCTCTAGGTTCATTCATTTGGATCCTGTCTCTTTTCCTTTGGTTAACTTGACTTAACGTTTGTCAGTCTTGCTAATTTTCTTCAAAGAGCCAAATTTCCATTTTATTCACTCTATTTTAATTATTTCTCCCATAAATTCTTTTTAGAATTGTTTCTTCCTTTTTATCTGACGCTTTCAAGGATATCACTAAGTTATTTATATAAGATTTCACCATTTTTTTTTTGGTTCTTTTTTTCAGAGCTGGGGACCGAACCCAGGGCCTTGCGCTTCCTAGGTAAGCGCTCTACCACTGAGCTAAATCCCCAGCCCCTCACCATGTTTTTTTTATGTAAGTACTTGGTGCTATGAACTTTCCTCTTAGAACTGCCTTCATGTGTCCCGTAGATATTGGAATGTTGTGCTTTCATTTTCATTCAATTCTAAAAAGTTTTTAATTTCCTTTTGATGTTGACTCAATTTTCAGACAGAATTGGGTTGTGTTGTTTAGCATTCATGATTTTTATCTATTTGCAGCCATTTCTTTGTTGCTGATATCCAGCTCTAGGGCATAGTGGTCAGGTATGATTCTCTATGTTATTTGATTTTCCTATATTTGTTTACTACACATTGTTAAAATCATTTTAACTCACTATCTGGGATTTCGAAGACTGCACTTTAATTGGAGTCCATTGCTATGGAATTGGCAATTTTGGGCAGAGTTCGTGTTTCTTATATATTCCTATACATAAATATGAAAATTATGAATTTGGAATTATGTCATTGGACAAATTTTTTCATATTATTTACCTGAAATATTTACAATATTCAGCTGAAACTGAGATACAGTAGCATTATGGTATAATTTCTGAACTGGTGGTATAGCTCAGTAATTCGACTCTCAGGCCACATACATGATCAGGACACCAGGCAAGCAAGTCAGCACCAGTCTGCAAGTCCTAACTGTGGAAGCAACACTGCTGATGCATAGGTCTGTTATGGAAAAATACTATTAGCCAATTTTAACAGTTGCCCCTTCGAGCCCAATAACTTTATGAGAAATAAATAAACAAGGATAATACAGTGTATAGTAAGAAATTACTTACCAAGGGTAGGAATGGAAGGGGAGAAATCAGTATATGATGAGAAATTAGTATTAGTAATTAGAAGAAGACAGAATGAAAGAAATAAAAAATGACAAACAATAAAGAAGAGGGGAAGATATAAATCAGCAACAGTGAAAACAGAAAGAAACTTTTTGTGTGCTATTAGAAAACTTAAAAACAAACAAACAAACAAAGAACCCTCAGCTCTCCTCCAAAGAGTGAGGCAGTGAACACCCCTGCCTATCTTGCAACCTATAGCAGAGCCTGTCTAAAAGTAGTAAAAATCCAAAAGGTAGAGAGAGATAAGATAGGACAAAGATTATCCACAGAGTCATATATTAAATACGGGAAGTATATAAGGAACATATGAAAAGGCTAGGATATCATCATCTTCTTTTCCAACTTTAAGTTAATAATTCTATAACTGTAAGAAAACCAAAAAAGAAAGATAATGTCTAAATACTTGTGTGTAATATATGAATACATAATATAGTGTATACTATATACAATAATGTATATAATACCTTATAATGTGTATTTACCATAATATGTATATAATAGTGTCCTTATTCAAATGTTTGGAAGCAGCACCCCTCCATTAAAAACTAAGCACGAGGGGTTGGGGTTTAGCTCAGTAGTAGAGCGCTTGCCTAGCAAGCGCAAGGCCCTGGGTTCAGTCCCCAGCTCCAAAAAAAAAGAAAAGAAAAAAAAAACTAAGCACAAGAGAAGTAACTTAAAATAGTCGGAACAGACTGGAGAATTTGGAGAGCGGTGAAGATATCTCTCAGACCCAACTGCAGCAAACCCAGCTTTGTTCTTTTGTCAACTTCATTATTTACGGCCTGCACTCTCACAGCACTTACAACTGCACCGTTTCTCACCCATCAAATATAAGGAATATAACAGTTGCCATGGGTAATCCTGAGGGACTCTGTCATCTAAAAACAAACTATCAGTCAGGGCCCATGATCAGTAATTAAAATTACCAGTCAAGTCTACAATATAACATAAAATATAGGTTAGAAGAAACTGTCCTCTTTCCCCCAGGAAATCTTTAAATGTCCCTCCAATGTGTACAGGAAAAGAAGGAGCCGTGCCCCACAATATCTTCCAGTATTTAGTAAAGGGAAGCACAGGACAGCAGTTGTGTAACCAAAGCAAGTTCTTTGGCTGACTTTAACTTTTGGCAACCTCTAATTTATATGTGCTTTCTTTTAGATTCTTTTTAAAAGTCTGTCCGATTTTGTCTGATTATGGAATATCATCTTTAGGGGTCAAGAGGTTCTTCGGAGATTTTGAAAGTGTTTCCAATCATCTCTGATATGTTTGAGATACACTTTCATACCTAACTTCAATTTTTCCCTTTATTTATCCTCCCAACGTCCTGATTTCTGCCCCCCTTGTCCTCTCACTGCCCCCTCACATAGTTACCCCTCCTATCCCGTCTGCCCTTCCCCCCTGAGAGGGTGGAGGCCCTAACTTGTTTTGTTTTTTTTTTTTAAATATCCCCTCCTTCCTAATTGCTTTCATGGGTCTTCTTATTTACCTTGAGATTCTCAAATGCTGCGAGTCCCTCTCAGAGTCCTTGCACCGCTCCTTGTACCCTACCTATACTCCTTTCTTCCATCTCTTGGCCAAAGGATCGATCCATTCTGCTGGCCCTCCTTCTTGTTTTCATTGGGACATTTTGTTTAAGAGATTGAAGTTAGGACCTCCAGATTCTGAGAGCCACTTGGCTATGAAATTGATTCGTAAACAAAATGTAAAAGATCAATAATTTCTACTTTTTTTTTCATCTTTATTAACTTGGGTATTTCTTATTTACATTTCGATCGTTATTCCCTTTCCCGATTTCCGGGCCAACATCCCCCTAACCCCTCCCACTCCCCTTCTCTATGGGTGTTTCTCTCCCCATCCTCCCCCCATTGCCGCCCTCCCCCCAACAATCACGTTCACTGGGGCTTCAGTCTTGGCAGGACCAAGGGCTTCCCCTTCCACTGGTGCTCTTACTAGGCTATTCATTGCTACCTATGAGGTTGGAGCCCTGGGTCAGTCCATGTATAGTCTTTGGGTAGTGGCTTAGTCCCTGGAAGCTCTGGTTGCTTGGCATTGTTGTTCATATGGGGTCTCAAGCCCCTTCAAGATAGAATAATAGTATCTTTTAAAAGAGTAGGACATTAGAAAGAAACAAGCCTTGGAAAGCGGGCACAGGCCTAACTGTCGCAGATCTTGTATGTGTCCCAGCTTCTGACGAGGTGATAACCCAGACATATCCATGAATTCTAGGCACCTCGGTTTCTTTTTTATTTTTCCTTCCACATCAGAGCATCAATTTTCTTTTTTAAGACAAGTGGTCTATGATAGTCTAATTATTGGAATTAGTTCAGACAAATACTCAGATTGATTTCAATGTGTTCTAGACTAATGGGTTTTAGAAAGGGAAAAACATTCATCTCCACTTTTTAGAGTTTCTGGTTCTTTATTCAGGAGATTAATCTGAGTTAGTAAATATACAAAATTGGAGAAAGAATCCCTTGTGTACTGTATGGAAGAATCACCTGTCAATAAAAACTGATGGCCTATTAGCTGAGGCAGGAAATAGGAGATGGGAGTTCTGGTAGGCAGAGAGGAACTCTGGGATAGAATCAGGTGTGGGAAGAGATTATCCTCTGAGGAGAGGTAACGGGCCATGTAGCAGAACTTAGACTAGTTTAAATGAGATAATTGAGTTACAAGCTATCAGGAACGAGCCAAAGCTTATGGCCAGGCATTTATTCATCAGTAATAAGTCTCATAATCATTATTTCTGAAACTGGGGCAGAGGGAGAAAAGCCCACAGTTACACAAAACTTAACAAATACCCAACATTTTTTTTTCAGTTTCATTTTCTATAACCTGAGTCCATGATCTGTCACACCAATAATTCCATTTTTGTCAATGGTTTCTCCAGATAAATTACTTTCCGCATGGTGCTCCCATATATCCCAGCTGTTGATTTCTTTGACTAAAGTCTAATCCAAAATCACAAAAATATTTCTTTAGCAAGCATTGCTCTCAAGAAATGCTCTCAAGCATTTCTGGGTGTCTCTGCCTTTGCCAAGAGACAGCTTTGTGATGGCATAGCAGCAGCTAGCTACATCTATACGAGCTTTCATGTTAAAGGCACTGTCTGGGTGCTAAGCAAATGTAATTCTCCCAGAAGACATCTGAACAAACCTTTTCTTTAAGACTAGATACCATAATCCTCTGCCTAGGCCCATGCTCTTGGCTATAACACTTTTACCAAGATCCTCACCCTTTATTGCTTTTATATGTTTCATGGTACCAAGAATAAAAATAAAAGTGTGTGTGTGTGCGTGTGTGTGTGTGTGTGTGTGTGTGTGTGTGTGTGTGTACATGCGTGCACTTGCACACACATGCACGCATGCACATAGGCATGCACATTAATAGATAAATAGTAACTGACAATACTGAAATGACAAATTTACACAGATGTGAATACTTCTAATGATTTTTAACTATGGAAAAGGTCAAGGGGTGATCACAAAATAGAGAGTGAAATGCTCTGTCTTGCCACCTTTGCGTGATACCTGAGACTTACAGGAAGAACCAAACAAGCTAACACTTGGATTTCCGGCTATGCCTACTTTTACCCTATATTGCAGATATAACTTTTATACTAGTCCTGGACTCTTCTTTTCATAGTTGGCAAGAAACCAGGGTCTTCAGGGTGAGGGACAAAAACAGAAATTATAAGAAGATAATTACACGTTCGACAACAGCAAGAACAATCCCTCCAAGGCCTGCTGTCATGAGTAGGACGGCATGAATCATGAGGTAAAAAGTGGCATCAGGGTTAAGTGGCTAACCACAGAAAAATGCACGGGATACACCAACGAGCCAGTGAGTGAGGCGTAGAACCCGCAAATGCACAGAATACATTATTTTTAAAGCCACTTACCTGGGAATGAGAGATAGTAAGTGCAAAAATGAGACCATGAAAATTTCTTACTCTGTGACTATATTAAGAAATGCTGGCAAGGTGCTGTTCTAAGAATAAAAACTAAAAATGAAAAAGGGAAGCCACAGCCAGACGGACGTTCAGTTTAGAGCCAACCCCAGGTTATCTTCTCAGTCCATTCTTTTTCTTTTGTGCTTAATAGCATTAATACAAAGCAAATAGTATTTCTTGAAGTCGTTCATCTTTTCCTCCCCTCCCTCCAACCCACCCAGTTCCCCCACTGATGGCTGGAGAGAATGTGTATTTAATACTGAGGTCGGCTGTTTTGTAAGATGTTCAAGGGAGATTTTTCTGTTAAAAATAATGTAGAAAAATGACTGAAGAAGTTTATGCAATGTGATGTGTTGAGTTTTCCTTAAGTTTGATGTACATCATCAGGTTAATTGTTAAAACTCTACTTGAATTTATTGGGGCTTCCCTAGTTTTTATTCTTGCTATTTTAAGTTATATATGATGGCAGGTGTCCACAGAGTCCAGAGACAATGGATCCTCCTGTAGCTGCATATGGTCTGAACCATGTAAATGAGGGCTCTGGGTCTGAACTAGGGTCCTCTGAAAGAGGAGGAAATCCTCCTCACCATCAAACCATCTCTGTGGCCTCTAAAGCTCTGATAGCTTCATGAACAACAGGACAGGTATTCCTGGAAATGTCAGCTCAGTGGTTGCTGCACTAAAAAAACCTCCCTGCTCGTCTTGATCTTTAAAAACTCAGTGCCATTTAAGAGATGATTGGATTCTTATTTCTTTTTTATTATTGTCAATGCAGGTGATTCAGATTTTCGGCTTTTTTCGGATTAGTCAAAGTTCACTCCCATAATAGGCAGTTACGTGCCATTCACAAACACTATTCAAAAGAAAATTCCAAAGGCTTTGGAAACTATTAAAACTGAATACAGCTAGATATTTGTGAAATTGATACATAAAGGAATATTATATGCCCCAAGAAATGGTCTGTGAGTTAACCAAGACACACAATATCATGAGTGAAAGCTATTAAGTTAATTGAAAGTCGACAATATTCTCATTTCATTTTTTATTCATGATAATTTCATTTAGCTAGCTTTATACACAATAAAAATATTATAGAAAATAAAGGTCAAATGTACAATTATGTCTAAACTACAGTCATTTTTTTTTACATTGATTCCACTGGTGTTTGCACATCTTAGTCATTTGAATTCCAAAAAATTCTACATAAAGGAATTTGCTACAGGAGAAAAATCACCAAATACCTGTTATTTTTTAATGTATGTAAACGCATGTGCAAGCATGTGTTTATAATTTTAAGTTTAGAAAATGTAAATATGAGCATTATTTACATTTTTTATAAAGGCCAATTTTGAAGTTATAACACGGGAAGAACTTTAAATTGACAAGAACAGAGACTGCTCCTGATCTTAGCCAAAGTGCTGGGAAATAACGGGACGAGTTCTAAAAGTGTAATTGTAGGAATAAAACACATTAGTACCTTTTTGTACTAAAAATACTCCATTGTTAACGTATATCTCACCAGTTCATAAATAGGATTACATTGTAAAGTTAATAGTGTGAAAGCTGACCTATGAGAATGTTGTAAACTTATCCACAAATTTAATATTAGAACTACAATGTAATAAACAAGATTCTTGTAACCACTTAGCACTGTTTCTCAGTGAACTTATTTTATGCCGTGGCTCATAATATTGAAAATTACTTCAAGGAGGTTGTTAAATAAATGAACGATCTTCAACGTGATGATATTTGTGTGAAAGAAGGTAGATTAAAGGGGAATCACATACTATCTTTATTTGTAGATAAATATGTGAGAGAATAATATCCCCAAAATAGTAATCCTTGAGTCTTTCTATACTTCACTTTCTCTTCTTTAAACTCCAATGGCACTGTGCTCCTACAAGGAAGAAATACACATTCAAAGAAACTGCTGGTCTAAGTTCAAGACCTGAGTTTATTTCTCACAAGAGATAATAGCAATAAATTAGCTTATAGTTCCAGAGTGACAGGATTCATAACAGTGGGGAAAGAGTCTCAACCTGCAGGTGGCAAGAACAGGAAGCTGACTGGTCACATATTCATCCACACACGGAAGCAGAAACAGTGGGAAGTAGGAGTGTAAAACCTTAAAGCTCACTCTCAATGACAAACTTCCTCCAACAAGGCTCCACCCACTAAGGGTTTCATAAGCCATTCAACCAGCATCAACAACTGGGGGTTTAGTGTTCAAATACAGGAGCCCATGGGGGATATTTTACAGCCAAGCCATCACAATGAGGAAAAATATCTAACCAAAACTTTAGAAATAAAAAAGCTCAAAAAAAGGGGTTGGGGATTTAGCTCAGTGGTAGAGCGCTTGCCTAGGAAGCGCAAGGCCCTGGGTTCGGTCCCCAGCTCTGAAAAAAAGAACCAAAAAAAAAAAAAAAAGAAAGAAAAAAGCTCAGAAAAACACTTAATAGAATCCCTGTGATGGTTTGTATATGCTCCACTTCGGGAGTGGTACTATTAGAAGGTATGACCCTGTTGAAGTAGGTGTGGCCTTGTTGGGGTAGGTGTGTCACTGTGGGTGTGAGCTATCAGGGTGTGGGCCTGTAAATTAGTCTTTCACTAGCAGCCTTCAGATGAAGATGTAGAACTTTCAGCTCCTCCTGCACCATGCCTGTCTGGAGGCTGCTGTGCATCTGCCTTGGTGATAACGGATTGAACCTCTAACCTGTAAGCCAGCCCTAATTAAATGTTGTCCTTTATAAGACTTGCCTTGGTCACGGTGTCTGTTCACAGCAGTGAAACCCTAAGACAATCACTGATTTAATGGTTCAAGTGTAAGACAGAATATTAGGAATTCAGGCAGGACAGATTAGAATATTCAGACACCAACAAACACAAATTGTAAGACATATGTACAAACTGTAGCATTCCTATGGAAACCATCATAAGACGACAACATTTGTGAATGATGGAGTATAATAGAATGTCAGGATAAAGATCTGAGCAGTATATTAAATAAAGAAATAGCAGAAAATTCAAAAGTAATGAAAGACAGGACTGTCCACATTAAAGATGTGTTCAGAACACCAACCAACAAGACGGAAAAGGACCAAAAAGACAATCCAATATCATATTATAGTTAAAACTCTAAACAGAGAGAACAAAGCTTCTTGAAAGCTGTGTGAGGTAAAATTGTCATAATTGAAGGGGAAAAAAAAAACTTTCCACTGTGAAGCAAAGTAAAGGAAATGGTGACTAAGCCAGCACCACGGTACATAGTTGAAGGGATCCTTTGTAGTGAAGAGAAAAATAAACAAATCCAGGAAGCCATGGAAAAGAACAGATTGTGTTCAAACAGTAGTTAAACAAATGAAAAATGGGAACTTGTGGAACACTACAGAATGTAAAGAATTAAACACCTACAAAATGACTTTGAGTCAAGGATCATGGCACATGTGTTCATTCCCAGCACTCAGGAGGCAGAAATAAGAGAATCTCTGATTTGAAGTCACTGTGGTCTACATATCAAGTTCTAGGGTGACCAACCCTACATAAGGAGACTTTGAATCAAAACAGCAAATAAAGTAACTTTAAAAGTTAAAGATCTAAATTTTCCCAATGAAAAGGGAGTCTAGCAGATTAGATTTAAAGAGCAGAATCTGTTTGCCATCTCCGAGAAATATACCTCATCTCAAGCCAAGTACAGCCTTGGTGTGGCAGACTGGAAGACAGTTTTCTAAGCCAATGAAATGAGGAATCAACTCTTCTCATACCTGACAAAGTAGACTTCAAGAAATATTAGACACAACAGATAAGGATCACTTCATACTTACTAAGAAAATCTATCAAGAAGATATTACAATTCTAAAACTAACAGAACTAAACATAATGTTATAAAATAAACACTACTGATAGAAAGACACAAATTAAAGTTGACACCATAACACTGAATATCTTCAAGACCCCTTTCTTATAGATACCCATGCAGGTCACCTGCACGACAGCAACAGCAAATTTTCCAGAGACCTTTGTGTTAAAGGACATCACAGATTCAGGCAGCTGTAGAGTAGATTAACCAAATCCTGTATAAACACATTCTCTTAATCTGGAGCTTCCTCAGAAAACTGAAAATAGGCCTATTTAAAGACCCAGCAATACCACTCTTGGGCAAAAAGATGCCCACCATGCCACAGGGGCACATGTTCCACTATGATCATAGCAGCCTTATTTGTGATAGCCAGAAGCTAGAAACAACCCAGATGCCCCACAACAGAAGGATGGATACAGAAAATGTGGTTCACTACACAGTGGGATACTACTCAGCTATTAAGAAGGAGGACATCATGAGTTTTGCAGGCAAATGGATGGAACTAGAAAATGTTATCCTGAGTGAGGTAACAGACTCAAAAGGACACACATCGCTAATAAATGGATATTAGCCAAAAAGGTACAGAATACCCAGGGCACGACCCACAGGACTCAAGAAGGCTAACAAGCCAAAGGACCCAAGTGAGGATGCCTCAGTCCCACTTGGGAGGGAGAAGAAAGCAGTCAGACTGGGGTAGAGGGAGGGAAGGAACTGGGTGAGAGAAGGGATAGGGAGGAGAAGGGGGGAACATGATCAGGTATTGAGGGGAACAGGACTGGAATCCTGAGGGCTAGAAGGAAGAATGCAAACAGTCAACCTCGAGAGATGGGGGTGGGGCTCTAGAATGTACTTACTGGAGACCTGGGAGGTGAGAGACTCTCAGGACTCAAAGGGAGGGACTTTAGATGAAGTGCTCTACAGTGGGGTGGGGGAACTTGTAGAGTCAGCCCCCAGTGAAGGGAAGGCTAGGACATCAAGTGGAGAGATGGGGTTGTCCTTGCACAGTCAAAAGCTCTGACCCAAAATTGTTCCTGTTCAAAGGAACTGCAGAAACCAAAATGGAGAAGAGCATGAGAGAAAGGAAGTTCAGTGACAAGGCCAAATTGGAATCTAGCTCAAGGGGAGGCCCGGGGCCCTTACACTGTTAATGAGGCTATCTGTGGAGTGCTTACAGACAGGAGCCTAGCATGGCTGCCCTCTGAGAGGCAACAAACAGCTGACAGAGCCAGATGCAGGTACTTAACACCCAACCAATGGACAGAAGCCTGGGACCCCTATGGTTGAATTGGGGAAAATCTGGAAGAAGCTGAGGAGGAGGGCATCCCCATAGGAAGACCAGCAGTCTCAACTGACCTGGACCCCCGAGATCTCTCAGACACTGAGCCACCAACCAGGCAGCAAACACCCACTGATATGAGACCCCAGACACATAAACAGCAGAAGACTTCGTGTCTGGACTCAGTCTGAGAAGGTATACCTAACTCTTGAGCGATTGAGGCCCAGCGACTGGGAAGGCCTGGTGAGGTGGGGGGGGTGGGAGGATGGGGATATCCTCTTGGAGAGGGAGTTGGGGAAGGTATAGGATGGGAAGCGGTTGGGGGCAGACCAGGAGGGGGACAATATCTGGATTGTAAAAAGATTAAAGAATAAAAATAAATTAAAAAAAAACTTCTCTTTAAAATAGGTTATGAAATAATATTCAAATAGTCTTAACAAATATAAGAAAATAAAATTAATATATGTTTGCATTCTATCATATCTGACCACAATAGAATCAACAAAAGCCAACAGCACAAAAAATGTAGAACATTTTCAAATTAACAGGGCTTGAGAACCATTCTATGAAATGGGGATTGAGTCATGAAAGAAATCCAGAATGAATTTGATCTAAATCCCAGAACTGGATGAAAATGAAAATGCAGCATACCAAAACCTATAACATACAATGAAAGTAATTCTAGGAGGGATGCTTATGGCTCCACTCTACATTAAGAAACCAGCAGCCACCAAAACTACACAATATTGCTGATGCCACGAAGTGCATGCTGACAGGAGCCTGATATAGCTGTCTCCTGAGAGGTTCAGCCAGAGCCTAACAAATACAGAGGTGAATGCTAGCAGCCAACCATTGAACTGAGAACAGGGTCTCCATCGGAGGAATTATAGAAAGGATTGAAGGAGCTGAAGGGGTTTGCAACCCCATAAGAATGATACCAACCAACCAGAGCTCCCAGGGACTAAACCATCACCCAAAGAGTAGGCATGGACAGACCCATGGCTTCAGCTGCATATGTAGCAGAGGATGGCCTTGTTGGGCACCAATGGGAGGAGGAGAAGCCCTTGGTCCTGCCAAGGCTGGAACCCCACCCCCCCAGTGTAGGGGAATGTCAGGGTGGAGAGGTGGGAAGGGAAGGTGGTTGGGAGGGGGAACACCCTCACAGAAGAAGGGGGAGGTAGATGGTATAGGGGGCTTATGGTCAGGAAACTGGGAAATGGAATAACATTTGAAATGTAAATAAAAAATATCCAATAAAAATATATCCGAAAGAAAGAAAGAGAAAGAAAGAAAGAAAGGAAGGAAGGAAGGAAGGAAGGAAGGAAGGAAGAAAGAAAGAAAGAAAGAAAGAAAGAAAGAAAGAAAGAAAGAAAGAAAGAAAGAAAGAGAGAAAGAGAGAGAGAGAAAGAAAGAGAGAAAAGGAAAGGAAAGAAAAGAAAAGAAAGAAAGAAAGCAGATAGAGGCTAGATCAGTGACTCGGTTAAGGGTGCATATTGTTCTTGTAGAGGACCTAGATTCAACTCCTCGCTCTTCATAAGGTGGCTCACCACCACTTGTAACTCCAGTTCCAGGAGCTCTGACTGGACGTCTGATCTCATTGGGCTTCTGCATGTACATGGTGCACATAGATACAGTCAGGTCCATATGCATACAAATAAAATTAAACCAAGAATAAATTTGTAAAAAATCATAGATATCTAAAACAAATGACTTAATGATACACTTCAGGGTCTTAGAAGGGATAGAACAAGCCAAACTGAAAATACATAGATGAGAAGAAATATTTAAGATGAAGGAAAAGGGATGGAGAAATAACTCCATTGTTAAAAGCACGTCCGGTTTTGCAGAGGACCTGGGTTCAGTTTCCAGAGCACCCATGGTGCCTCATAATCAACTGTAACTCCATGAGTACAGGTAAAATATTCACAGACATAAAGTAAGATAAATAAGTATTTAAAAATTAAAGAACACAGTAGAAATTAATGAGTAGAAATGTGGTGGTTTCATCCCAAAAGTACACAGCGATAGACCTATGGCTCCATCTGCATGTGTAGCAGAGGATAGCCTTGTTGGGAATCAGTGAGAGGAGAAGCCCTTGGTCCTGTCAAGGCTGATGCCCCAGTGTAGAGGAATGTCAGAGTGGGAGGGAGTGGGTGTGTAGGGGAGCACCCTCACAGAAGCAGAGAGATGGGGGATGGGATAGCAGGTTTCTGGAGGGGAAACTGGGAAAGGGATAACATTTAAAATGTAAATTTTAAAAATCCAATAAAAGAAAAAGAAAGAAATGTGGTGGTTTGGATGAGACAGGCCCCCATAGGCTCACATATTTGAATGCCTAGTCATGAGATACTGCAAGTGTTTTCCAAGGATTAGAAGGATTAGGAGGCATGGCCTTGCTGGAGGAGGTGTCACTGGGAGTGGGCTTCCGGATTTAAAAAGCCTACGCTGTGTCCAGTGCCCCCCACTTCTCTCTCTATAAAACTCTCAGCTGCTTCTTTTTTTTTTTTTTTTTTATTAACTTGAGTATTTCTTATATACATTTCGAGTGTTATTCCCTTTCCCGGTTTCCGGGCAAACATCCCCCTCCCCCCTCCCCTTCCTTATGGGTGTTCCCCTCCCAACCCTCCCCCCATTGCCGCCCTCCCCCCAACAGTCTAGTTCACTGGGGGTTCAGTCTTAGCAGGACCCAGGGCTTCCCCTTCCACTCTCAGCTGCTTCTTTAACACCTTACCTGTCTACTTCCCACCATGAAATGAACTAACCCTCCAAAGCTGTAAGCAAGCCTCCAATCCAACGCTTTCTTTCATGAGTCCTTGGTCATGGTGTATCCTCATAGCAATAGAAGAGTAGCTAAGGCAGAGAACACAATAATAATATAATAAGTAATACAAAAAGATCAATAACACAGTAGTCTCTTGAAAAAAATAAGATTGACAAATCATTAACCAGATTAACCTACAGAAAGAGAAACTCCAATTTAACAAAATTAGGTTTGAAGATAGACACATTATAGGAGATCGTAATGAAATTCAGATATTTATGGCACAACTTAAAGTATTTATTCTAATAAATTGGAAAACCAGAAAGAAATGGATTAATTTCCAGATTCATATGATATACCACAATTAAGCCAAATGAGCTAAAGCCGTTAAACTGGGGATAAGATTGAAACAGTTTAGGAGATGAACGCTAAAGTTAAAAGTCTCAAGTTTGGGGCAGGAAAGACGGCTCCACAGTGAAGAGCAATTGTTGCTCTGGTTTTCAGCATCGCACGCAGTGCTTCAGAGCCACCTCTAACTCCAGTCCCAGGGGATTCCAGACTTCTTACCTCCTCTGGCACCAGACAGGAACATACACGTTGACACAATACATGCATAAAATTAATCTAAAAAATAATAATTTATATTGCGGTAAATATTAGAAAATGAAGCGGGGGCACCAGGCACCACACCACACTACTTCCTAATACTCTCTGTCCCCAGCGATCTCTGCCTCCGTGGCTAGCCCCACGTTGGCCCCACTCTCTGGCCCCAGCAGCAGTCTCTCCGTCTCCAAAGCTAGCCCCATCGGCGGCCATCTTTCCCGTGGCTCTCTGCGGTGAACTCTGCTCACCTTCCCAGCATCCCTGTAGAATCAAAACTCTAGGAGCTTGTAATTTATCAGATTTATATCAGTAAATTCTCACCCCACAAAACGTCCACACAATAAACTCAGAACCAATTGATATTGATATAAACTGCCTACCTAGATAAGACAAATTGTCTTATAATAATTTATCCCTTGTAAGATTTTCATTTAAGGCCATGTGGATCTGGGTAGTCCTTCTCTTTCTCCATCTTGGTTCTTCTTCTTCCTCTTTCTCCTTTCTCTCTCTCCTTTCTTTTTCACTGCTCAGTCACAGTCCTTGCCTTGTCTTGTGCCTGCCCTCACCTGCATTTGGAATCTACATCAATTCCAAATTTAAACGTTTTTGGCTTGAACATAAGAAGCATGGGCTAGGAGAATCCATTTTTGATTCCTACAATTTCTTAGGAGATGACTAGGTGAAAGCACTGGGTCAAGATAGCTCTATTGTCTGGCTCCTATGCTTAAACAAGTAAATGCCAAGTGGGAACATACCACCTCTCTTCTGAGGTATGGGGTGCTTCTTTTTTAAATTATTGCATAGATTTTCTTTACTGGTTACTTTATTTATTTAGATTTCAAATGTTATCCCCCTTCCCAGTTTCTTCTCCACAAATCCCCTATCCCATCCACCCTTACCCTGCTTCTATAGGCATGCTTTCCCACCCACTCCTGCCTAACCATCCTAGGATTCCTGTACATTGGGGCAGTGAGCCTTCACAGGACCAAGGGCCACTCCTCCCATTGATGCCCCCCTTCAGCTCCTTCAGTCCTTTCCCTAACTCCTCCTTTGGGGTACCTGTGATCAGTACAAGGGCCTCTCAGGAGACATCCATATCAGGCTCCTGTCAGCAAGCACTTCTTGGCATCAGCAATAGTGTCTGGGTTTGGTGTCTGCATGTGAGATGGATCCCCAGGTGGGGCAGTCTCTGGAATGGCCTTTCCTTCAGTCCCTGCTCCACTCTTTGCCCCTGTATTTCCTTCAGACAGGAGAAATACTGGGTTAAAATTTTTGAGAAAGGCGGGTGGCCCCATGGGATGCTTTTAAGTTGAACATACCTCTTATTCAGCTAATGCCTTTTATATAGTTTCACAACTTTGTCATTGTGATTAATAGTATCTTTCTCATAAGGACACAACAGTTCTACCAGCTAAGACCTGGGGTGTGGAGGGTGTGTGAGCGTGCTTGTCTATATGACTCTATCCTTTCCCTAGAGAGCCCATTATAAGATAGAAAAAGAAATACATGACAGTGGAAGTCAGTGTTAGATTGAAAGGATGGGTTTTAGAAATGCTTGTGACAGAGCTGTAATGAGATGACACTTGGCTGGATTTCTGAGTATTGTTTCTGCCTAACTTCTGGCCCCATAAACTTTCTAAGCAAGAAGACACAAAGGAAAACTGCGGCCCCTCCTTCCTTCGTAGGTACCCAGCTCCTCATTACCCTCGGTCTGGGGTTCACTGGACCTGCCCCAATTACTTGCTAGAGATGGACATAAAGCTTGTCTTTCGTTTAACCCTACTGTTGCCAACAGTTGTTTGCATGACGAAAGACAAAGCTTTGTCTAAAACTCTAAATTCCTCTAGGCCTACATGAACAGATGAATTCCAGACACGCATGCACTACATTCAGAGGTCAAGTCCTGAATCACTTTTTCCTGGGGATTCTGGGGGAAATGTAAGGATGAGGCACAACAAAGCGAATTGCATCCAAGAGTAGGGACTTTTAAGGCAGAAGGGCAGGAGACTAGCAAAGGAGGTCTAATTACAGCTCTGGGCGCTGGTCCCATCAAAATACCAACTTCATGTCTTGGGAGTCCATGTCATGGGCTGTGAAAGTGAAGAGTAAGCTCTTCCCTGGGGACATACTAAAATATAACGGCATCCGTGTGTATTTTTATCTTGACTTGTACTACTCAATGTTGGAGCATTAACCATGAACAGTTGTTAAGCACTTAATGTTACTGAGGAGCTGAAAGGCCAAAGTAAGTTGATCTGATTCCATTTTAATTACTATAAATTTAAATTTTGAAACTGTGGAAATTTTTTATTTATTATAATTATAGTGTTCTGGGAATGTTACCTTTCCCTTCAATCAGGTAGCGTGTGGGACTGGTTCGTATTGAGTAAGACACGTAAATGTGACATCCATCTTGTTAGGGAACTATCAGATTATAGTGACGCTTACATAAGATATCTTGTATTTTAAGTGAAATTATTTGAATAAAAAGTTATTTTATAGTTAAAACAAACATTGGCAATCTTCCATTTTAATATGAAAACAAGTGTCTGGCAATGATTCATTTGAAAATAAAGATCCACACTGAAGAACAGAAATCAAGAAGCATGGTATGGGATTCAATTGGTAGAATGCTTGCCCAGAACACGTAAACTTCACACAGTGATGTACTCATAGGTCCAGTACTCAGGAAGTAGAAACAGATACATCATAAATTCAAAGTCATCTTGGCAACTCAGAAACCTAAAGGTCAGAGTGGGATACATGAAATTGTGTCTCAAACATATAAACAAAGCTAATAATAATAATAATTGAATGTACATATCCTTTGTCTTACACAAAGAATTATTTACAATGTAAAAGTTCTTTAGATGGTCAGATACAAAAGAATCGGCATGTACATGCTAAACTCAATACTTTCTGTCTCAATAGTCCAAAAAAATAACAAATTTGGTCCAGTGGAATTAGAACTTGACATGTCTAGTAAGAAATATTTAACTAGCCTCATTAGTATCTGAGCTCTGACTTAACACACTATAAAATAGCTCCTTGCATGAAACAAGAAAATCCATTTTTAAAAAACAACTAATTATTACAAACTTTAAGTCACATGACTTACATGATACCCATATAGAACAGTAGCATCAGAGCGGGACCTGCAGTCAGTGGTAGAACGCTTGCCTAGAGCAGTCCTGACTCAGAATCACTAAAGAGAGTTTCATCAAATTAAGAGTTTCAGAGTCAATTTTGGGTGATGCTTTTAAAATGTTTGGTTCTAGAGAGCAGCTGCACAATTTGAAAATAAATGGGCTATAAATATTTCCATCTTAGACCCTGCCTTAATGTCTCATACTTCTTCAGTTTAATTTCCATTTCGGTAGTCAGCATCTGTATGAATTTCAAAACACAAAATTCCTGGAGTCTCTAAGTGCTGGACAAAGGTGTGGCTTCTCTAAGCCTGAGTGTCTAAAAGCCTCAATCCCAATATCCCTTTAGATAAGATTTCCAAAGAAGAAGGATTCTAGAGCATTCATTAAAAACTAAACCAAATAGGACAAAAAAAAAAAATGTATCAGCTAAGAATCAGCCTAGAAAATGCTTATGAAGATTACCATGCACAAAAAGACCAAAGTCAGTGGAATCAGAACACTCTGGAAGAGTGGAACATTACATAACAAATTAAGATTGAGATTGTTCTAAAAGGTATGAGCACGTGTAAACAACAGAAAGACCCACATGGACAATCTTGAATGGACATGGCATTTTTGTGAATTATTTCATATTAGGACTCTAGGCAAGAGAATCCCTTCTGTTACGAGTTTACTGTTTATTTCTTTGCTTTTCCACAGAAGTGGTTTTTTTAAAGTAATATTTTGCAATATTCTCATGTAAATATTCATAACCACATTGTGCTATTTACAGCAATCATGCCACTTGCTAATTTTTAATCAGAAATCACATGTCTAAAATAATATCTCTGACCTTTTCTCTTTAGAAACCGAGGCATATTAGTCTGAAATGGCTGCCTCGCTAAATGTCATCATTCGGGTGTCTTCTCTTGGAATATGTGGATTAGGGATGGGGAGCCAGCCCAGTAAGCAAAGCATTTGCCAAGAAACATCAGAACCCGAGTTCAAGCCCAACAGCAGCAGTCTTAGGGCTCCTGTGAAAAGACAGAAGACCAAGGCCTGGAATCCCCAGACTCTCAGAGACCAGCCAGGCTGGCACACACAGAAGCAATTGAAGAGATCCTGTCTCAAACAAGATGGACGGGGAGGACTGACCTACAGCTCAGATTATCCTCTGACTACCAAGAGTACACCACGGCATGAGCATGTGCGTCTCGTGCAATCAGAGAGAAAGAAGAGAGACAGAGACATAGAAAAGGAATCATACACACAGATTACACATATGGAAATATAGATGTGGAAAATGGTGCTCTCTCTCATGAAATTGTTGAAAATATTAAAGGAAATAATGTGCCTGACACTGAGGTAGAGCTGTGCAGAAACAGCTCATGCACCGTTAACTTGGGCAAAATCCACTCTATGTCCCATGAAAACGAGGAAGGCAGTATCAATCAAATTGGTCCATTTGTCACATCTGCTGTGCCTCCTACAATGGGACCATCAGTGAACATAATTGTGAATTTAAGCACAGGCTTTTTAATACCTCCCACCTTAGGAATAAGCGGGTTATTGAACAAAATAATGGGCCGTACTTTTCAACATTTCACAAGGGAGTACACTTGAGTTATCCTAGACAATTCATTATAAATGAAGGTTTTTGTTACGTGCTATTTCCAGAACCTAGGGGGTTTTTTTCAAATCTTCATTTTTTTATTAGATATTTTTATTTACATTTCAAATGTTAACCCCTTTCCCAGTTTCCCGTCCATAATCCCCCTATCCCATCCCCCTTCTTCTATGAGGGTGTTCCCCCGCCCAACCACCCACCCCTTCCTGCCTCCCTGCCCTGGCATTCCCCTACACTGGCAGGGGGTGGTGGGAGGTGTCCAGCCTTGGCTGAACCAAGGGCCTCTCCTCCCATTGGTGCCCAACAGAGACATCCTCTGGATGCTCTCTGGATGCATATGCAGCTGGAGCCATGGGTCTGTTCATGTGTACTCTTTAGGTGGTGGTTTATTCCCTGGGAGCTCTGGTTGGTTGGTATTGTTGTTCTTATGGGGCTGCAAACCCTCAGCTCCTTCAATCCTTTCTCTAACTCCTCCATTCAGGACCTCTTTCTCAGTTCAATGGTTTGCTGCAAGCATTCACCTCTGTATTTATCATGCTCTGGCAGAGCCTCTCAGGAGACAGCTATATCAGGCTCCTGTCAACATGCACTTCTTGGCATCATCAATATTGTCTGGGATTGGGGGCTGTGTGTATATGGGCTGGATCCCCCGGTGGGGCAGGCTCTGAATGGCCATTCCTTCAGTCTCTGCTACAAACTTTGTCTCCATATCTCCTCCTATGAATATTTTTGTTCCCCCTTTTAAGAAGGACTGAAGCATCTGCTCTTTGGTCATCCTTCTTGAGCTTCATGTCATCTATGGATTGTATCTTGGGTAATTCAAACTTCAGGGCTAATATCTACTTATCAGTGAGTGCATACCATGTATGGGAGGAGAAGGCCTTGGTCCTGTCAATGATGGATTCCCCCCCCCCCAGTGTAGGGGAATTTCAGTGTGAGGGGTGGGAAGGGGTGGGTGGTTGGGCAGGGAAAACGCCCTCATAGAAGAAGAGGGAGGGGGGATGAGATGGGGGCTTATGGACAGGAAACCAGGAGAGGGATAACATTTGAAATGCAAATAAAAAATATCCAATAAAAAAAGAATATAACTGAAACTGTGCTTTTGAAACACTAAAATTAGCCAAGACTTGTAAGACACTAAACTTAAATTTTTAATATTTAAAAGCATTTCTTTTCAAACTTTGTTACTGTGTGAGCCTAAATAAAGCAGGCTGTCTCTTAGAAAGCAGAGTGAGCAACCAGAAGTCCTCACTCGTGAAAGGGATAACTGAAAAACAGACTTTTATCATCACAGAGAAACTAGTATGCTTTACTCTGACCACCGACTTCCAAGCACTTAACGAATGAAGGAAGACCCTGATTCAATTCAATAGGAGCTTGGCAGTGAAGCAGTCCCCAATGTACCAGCTTGGTAGGACTGACAATGCCACACAGTGTGAGCACTGGACCCCCCACCCCCAGGGTACCGCTAGGAGAGTTATTTTTAGTTATCTGATGATATATTTCTCCTGATCCACAATATTTTGTTCTTTCCCTCTGCGTTCTCGTCTAACCACAAAATGAATGCTCAATAAATCATTTCATCCTTTGCCACTTAACATGCTTCTCCGTGCATTTTCCCCCCTAATCTCCATTTGCTGGCAGTTCAGACGTGTCGTTTATTTTAATGTAGGGAGGCAAATAGTTTTTAATTGCCCTGCAAACATTTACATCCTATGCATCCTGTGATTATAGCAATTACACTTATCAGTTTGCCAGCCCCCGCTGAAGAAACCACGACATTAGCATGAGGAAATCATAAAAGCGAAGTGTGCGCCTCTGTCTCTGATTTTACACAAGGACAATTGCCATCCTTCGTAAACTCACAGGACGGAATGACTTTCCTCCTCGGAGCGATTAGTCTTTTCCTGCTGTGGATGGGCAGCCACTATGACAGGACACAACTGTGACCTCGGAAATAATAAGCTCGACCTATTACAATGCCCCATCCTGTAAATGCTCCAGTTGTGTCTATAATTGCCTTAATATGCGTGATCTGCTGGGCTTGCCCATGGCCAGTGGCCGTTGGAAAGATTACATTCAGGACCAATGCAAATTCCGTTAGGAATGCTTCTCGATTACGAAGTGAGTGGGGCAGCAGCAACCATAGTTAATATTGGGGTTCATCTAAGAAACACTTCTGGAATTCTTCACGAGATGGTGGTGTTATTTATTCTGATTCAGTTATTGGTTTTTTTGGAAGGTTTCAGATTTTGTCTGATTGTCTTATAACATGTATAAGAAGAACAGAATTGCTTATGCACAAGGAAACATTGCTGGTAATTTGAGTATAAGATTAAACTATACAATTCTGTGCCTAAGAGGTTACCTGGAATTGTCCTAGTCTTAACCAATTTCACATTGAATCTGGAAATAGCTATAGCAAGGTTAGATTGGTTTGGGAGTATTGTGTGTTTCTGACAAGGTACAACATGATCTGTCTTGTAAGGAATGAACTTAATCTGCACAAAGCAAACAATGGAATAAGAATATATTGGTTCGGGGCTGGGGATTTAGCTCAGTGGTAGAGCGCTTACCTAGGAAGCGCAAGGCCCTGGGTTTGGTCCCCAGCTCCGAAAAAAAAAAGAACCACAAAAATAAGACAGACAGATGAGCAAAGGCTCCACACTATATCATCAAAGCTCGGTTCTGCTTCAACATGGGGCAAAGTAGTAACTTCCCCAGTTACAGTTTGGACTCTTCCTCTAGGGAAGCTGCATACCTAATGCCTGTCTGCATGGGGCAACAGTGACCTCCAGTGCTAACACAGCTGATGTGAAGAGTTCAAATAGCATCACATCTCCATGAAGGAGCAAGTCCTGTGACAAGCGAAACGTGATTAAGACAAATGTCCTCCCCAGTAGCTGCTTCACCTCACAGGTGAATGGCGCACACAGGGAGAAGCGCCACCCACCGTGGTACCACAGGGGCTTATGTTTTGCTTCAGCGTCACTTCTAGAAAGCACCCGACTCTCCGCACACTCTCGTTTTATGTCTTCATCCTGTCTTTGGTCTTGGCTTCTGTGAGATAGTGGCTGACCCTTGAACTCTCAGCACTCTGTTAGTTTATCTCTCGGTTCCCTCTGTTTATCAGCGAAGTGGAGTCGGTGACGTCATCCCACGATTTGCCCGCAAACACCTCAGCCTCAGCATTTTTTATCCTGGTAGAAGATAAACTGTCAGAAATGTCACTGAAAAGGTAGAAAAGTCCAAACGGTAACTGGGAGAGTTGCTGCCTTGCCGCATGTTTGAAGCAGCACCGAGCTTTGATGGTACAGTGTGGAGCCTTTGCTCATGTGTCTGTTTTGTTTTAACAACAAATACCCCCCTCTCGAAGGCTATCAATCTAGCATCCACTGACCGTGTGCTACAGGCAGGCACAGCGCTTACTCCTGTGCACATGCTGACTTTAGTTTTAACACTGCCCATAGCAGGCAAGTGTTTTCTCCATTTTATGCATAAAGAAATGGAAGCTTCAGAGGAACTCAATAATGCCCTATGCTCATAGAACTGTTATGTGGCAATTGCCACATTTGAACCAATATATTCTTACACCATTGCTCCTTTGTTACAAGTACAATTCAGAATCCCAACGGAATCACCAGGCAGGAGTGAACATACTCTAAGAGGTACTTGGACCTCTGGTAAGGTTATTGAAATGATAGGACTACTCTAGGGATCTCGTGCTAGAGAAAGGAAGAGACTTAAAGCTGGGGCCAGTCCAAAGAGGAAGTTGTCTCCCAGAAGGATATTTAGTGTTCCAACAATTCGGCATATCACCTTTCAAAGAAGAAACTGGGGCCATTATGATGGGAGAGACTGCATCTTGACCAGAAGTCAAGCATTCCTTCTACCTTCTATTTAAACATAAACCTCATGTCAAGACCCTAAAGATGGACTTGGGGTTGGGATGAGTGTTACTAGTCTTCTTTGTTCTGCTTCCCAATGTAGCCACATTGAAAAAACTCAGTTCTCTGGCTTTCACAACTGCTTGCCCTTTTAGCTAATCTACTGAAAACAAGTGATGAGGTCTAGCTCATTAGGACTACTGGCACCCAGCCTGGGACCCTAACAACACCTATAACACTAAACAACACAAATAGCATTGCTCAAGACCCTTGGACACTGCATAGCTGGGCTTCACTTACTGATATGAACTGTAGCTTCTAAAGACAGTTTTATATTGCTCAGAATATTAACATATATGACACAGACATCCATAGGTTCCCAGCTACATTTTACTATCTTTTGACACCAGTGGCCATATTATTTTCTTGTTCTTTGTCATTGGGTAGAGCAGAGTTTAGGATATGTGTAAAGTGTTCCTTTATTATTTGTTTTTTTTTAATATTATTTGTTTATTATATATGAGTACACTGCAGCTGTCTTCAGACACACCAGAAGAGGGCATCAGATCTCATTACAGATGGTTGTGAGCCACCATGTGGTTGCTGGGATTTGAACTCAGGACCTCTGGAAGAGCAGTCAGTGCTCTTATCCGCTGAGCCATCTCTCCAGCCCCCTATTATTTGTTTTAAATGGCCAGATGAGTGATATAAGTAACGTGACCCCACCCTCAAGTTTAGATCTTTTATTTTCTTAAAACTTTATGGAGATTAATGGGATCATGTTTTCTAAGAAAAGAAAGTCTTGGAGCAGTTGCCATTGAATTCTTTGTGATCTGGGTCTCTGCGGAAGATGGAGATTGACTCTTGTAGATCTTGGATTACTTGAACTGGCTGATCCCGTGCCTTGGATGGGCGTGCCCCACAGAAGTGAGGTGGAAGAACTATGGCAGTTTGTTTATGTGTTTTTCTGTGAAATCTGGCAAGTAGGGAAATCTTTTCCTTCTCTAGAGACAGAAAAGAAACGTTATACAGAATCACCAGTTAATGTTTTCTCAGAACTCCATTCTTCTCTCTGCAAAAATCAACTAGTCCTCATCTTCCCAGGAAGAGAAGCTTGGATGGTTTCTCTTCAAACTAAAGAAAGTTCCTGGAGGTTTTCAAACCCTGTGGTGGGGAAGGGCTAAGACTGAAGAGAACCAAGTATGCTTGAGAGTGCAGTCTCACATCATAAGGAAATGGGAAGGCTTTAACCAAGGCTCTCTCTCCCCCCCCCTCTGTCCTCCTCCCTCTCCCTCCCTGCCTTTCTCTCTCCTCCTCCTCTCTCCCCCCCTCTCTCCCTCCCCCTTCCCCTCCCTCTCTTCCCCTTTCCCTCCCTCCTCCCTTCCCTAGGTGAGACATGACTCCAGAGACAGGGCAACGGAAGCCCACAGTCACACAAAGCTTCCGCTGAGCCAGCGGCTCCAGGCTCTCGTTTGGATTATTTTGAAGAATGAAAAAAATTAATGGGTCACAGAGAATAATTAGGAAAAATGTCTAAGGAAGCTTAAGGAAAAGAAAGAAAAGGCAGTGCTCCTGTAGATTCAGAGTGAGTCCCAGAAAATAGGTACCTCTGAGCTGAGGCTTTTTGTGGTAGAAACCAGAGTGAGGTCTAGGGAGGAAGTTGGTGACTCAACCATGAGGTGTCTGGATTCCTCTCAACATCAAGAGTGGTCACCCTATAGGAAAAAGTTAACAAACTAAACCTCCTTTTGGCAAGAACAGGACTGACAGAGTCAAGGGTTTTTCTAACTTTTAGTCAAGAGCAAAATCTGCTAGCTTTCAAGGTCCCTGCCCTAAAACCATGTATCCATCAGCAAGATGACCAGGTGAGCAAAAATTAGTCTTTTTCTGCCTAAGTAGATGTTTGCAAGGTAAATATGTGTGATTTAGGACTGAGAAAAACACTTACTTCTGCCATGATGTCAGGAGGTTTTGCTGAAAACTGGGTCAATAGATCATAGTTCCAAGAGTGGCAGACAACAGCTAGTAACTTTCTTACAATGATAAGTGAATAAATATGTAAGTAGCCTTTCTAAAGTGCTTTAACTGGAAGGGTCCAAGGTAGAGTCCAGAAGCATTAACACCCAACTGCTAACTGACCACGTGTCACTACTGAAATTTCATTAAATAAAATTAGAAATTTAATTCTTCATTCTTACTGCCTGCATTTTAAATGTGTGATGGCCGCTTCTATCTTATGGTCACCATAAATCAAAGTGTACAAATGCAAAATTATACCTAGCAATACTGAAATGCTCTTTTGGACAATTTTGTTCTAGTGTATAAGATTTAAGGAAGGAATGTCGAGAATGTTTTTAAAGTTCCTCACCCTATTACGGTATCTCTCTCAGCTCAATAGTAAGAAAATACTCAGAACTCTGGAGTTAAAAGGGGATTCTGGTACAGACCACTGTATTTGGCTAGTGAACATTACTTTCTGTGTTTCATAACTGTAACAACTTAATCTTATGCTCATATGCTCCAAGAACACAGGAGAGAATTAGACTTTCTCTGAAAACTGACTTCATCAGTCTACTCTCTGGTTAGTGGTAGTCTCACATTGGGGGGGGGATTCCTAAGATTTGGAGCAGATTTTCACAATAAAGAAGGGGTAGAGGAAAAGGAGGGGGAGGAGAAGGAATAACAGGGAAAGAAATAAACAGAAAGACAGACAGACAGACAGAGAGAGAGAGAGAGAGAGAGAGAGAGAGAGAAGTGAAGGAAAAAAATCTTTCTTTCACAGCCAAAGTTGATGGGAATAGATATGTTAAACAAGAATGTAAGTCAAAATGATGTTTTTGCACTCTGAAAATGACAAGTTTAAAATACAGTTTCTGTTTTCTAAAGACTCATTTAATAACTGCACTGCATCACAAGCTGTCTCTCCTGCCATTGCCATGAATAATCTTTTACAGCTTCTTTTCAGTGAGGGTATTTTGAATTGTCAAGGTATAAGCCACATCTTGCTATTAAACATTTCATTAATTTCTAGCCTGGATGTCATTTTTATTACAACTAACATTCTTGCACAGCCTTTCCAGAATTGGCCCAGTCTGTCTACTGAAGTTCTCCTAGAAGTGTGATCTTCTCACCAAAGCACTTGCCTGTTGCACTTTGAGTTTCATTCCAGTGGCTCAGATCCTAATGTTAGGTGGTGAACAATCCATATGCACGAGGAAGCCATCATGTCGAGAACTGAATGTTCCTTTATCGATAGCTGCGTGAGTCTATACTTTCTAAAAATGTTTAGAGTAACAGTAGCATTGCTATTGCTGTTTGTTTCAGAGTGTAGTCCATTGCAAATGTTAGACAGTGGAAGACATAGAGGGGTCAAAAATGGAATACACTTACAATTTCATGCTGGTGTGAGGGGCAGCATTTAACAAACAGGAGCTTCTTGGTCTCAACGATGTAAGAATTCTCTCTCATCATCACTTCAGGGGATGTGTTTCTGACAATGTGTTTAGTCAGCACAGTTGAGTGTCAACTTTATTTTCTACTCCAGAAACTCTGGAGCAACAGGACGTACAAGATAGACACAACAGAGAGAAAACTGGTGTGGGCCCCTCTTATTTTTAAAGTCCCATTTAGATAATCCGCATCTCCGATTAATCTACTGGGTTTGCACTATGTTTCAGGTTAGAATAACATGCTTTTGTTATAACAATACTAGCGTTGTTCAGTCTTTGCTTACTGAATGAAACCTTAATGTGCCCTCAACTCCAGTATATTCCCCTTCCTCAGAAACCGCTACAGTGAGTCAGGTTCTTTATCCTGAGGCCCCAGTAAAGCTATTCTTTTTTTTTTTTTTTGGTTCTTTTTTTTCGGAGTTGGGGACCGAACCCAGGGCCTTGCGCTTCCTAGGCAAGCGCTCTACCACTGAGCTAAATCCCCAGCCAGTAAAGCTATTCTTTTGCTCTTGCTTTGGTTTATGCTTTGTTTTGTTTTGTTTTGTTTTGTTTTTTCTCCCAGCTCACACTTTCGACAGACACTAAAGAGAAACCTCTGAAAACAATAAGACAGGCAAATGCAAGCCGAGCAAGATGCCCAAAGGAAAGAGAAGAAGGTGGCCCCGGCCTCTACCTTCGTCAAAAAACAGGAGGCCAAAAAGGTGGTCAATCCTTTGAGAAAAATCCCAAGAACTTCGGCATTGGGCAGATTATCCAGCCCAAAAGAGATCGAACACATTTAATCAAATGGCCCTGCTACATCAGGCTGCAGCAACAAATAGCCATCCTATAAGCGGCTCAAAGTGCCTCCTGTCATCAACCAGTTCCCCCAGGCCCTGGGCAGGTAAAGAGCGATTAGGCTGCTTAAGCTTGCCCACAAGTACAGGCCAGAGACAAAGCAGGAGAAGAAGCAGAGGCTGCTGGCCCATGCTCAGAAGAAAGCTGCTGGCAATGGGGACGTCCCAACAAAGAGACCACCTGTCCTCCAACCAATACAGTCAATACAATCAATACAGTCTAATCAATACAGTCACCACCTCGTTGAAGAACAAGAAGGCTCAGCTGGTGGTGGTTGCTCCTGATGTAGACCCCATTGAGCTGGTGGTTTTCCTGCCTGCCCTGTGTCGAAAGATGGGAGTGCCCTACTGCACCATCAAGAGAAAGGCCAGGCTGGGGCACCTGGTCCACAGGAAGACGTGCACCACTGTTGCCTTCACACAGGTTAATAGGATCAGCCGCCACTGGGGAGGCAACGTCCCGGGTCCTAAGTCTGTGGCTCACATTGCCAACCTGAAAAAGGCAAAGGCTAAAGAACTGGCCACTAAACTGGGTTAGATGTACACTACATTTTCTGTACATAAATATAATTACAAAATTATCTTCCAAAAAAAGAGATAGGCAAATGCAAAACTCTGAGATATCCATCTGCTCTGATGTTTACTCTGTAAAGTTGAATAACTTACTTTGCTTCTCTGACCCAAAATTCCTCACCTGTAAAATTAGAATAACACTTGACAGTGTCATGCAATTGTAATTTCTTTTTTTTTAAAGATTTATTTACTTATTTTATGTATGTGAGTACATTGTCACTTGTCTTCAGACACACCAGAAGAGGGCATCAGATCTCATTACAGATGGTTGGGAGCCACCATGTGGTTGCTGGGAGTTGAACTCAGGACCTCTGGAAGACCAGTCAGTGCTCTTAACCACTGAGTCATCTCTCCAGCCCATAATTGTAATTTCTTATAATAGTGTCCATCCTTCAAAAAATATCACAAAGCGTCCATTAATAAAACCAGAAGACCCCTCTAAAAACCTTCTTTTCCCCTATGAATGGATTCGGAGCATTGGTGTATAGCACTGTTGATTTGTTTTCCCTGTTCATACATTTTATATGTTGTCACCTTTTTTTTTATATAATGGACTTCACATCACAGTATAAATTTGCAGTTTCTCCTTCTTACCTTAGATCAAACATTTAAGATTGTCTTTCCAGGTCTGTCTATTATCAATATTAAATTGAGTAGCACAGTCGGAGCACTCTATTATGAACTATAAATGATAATAAGAATTTATAGGGGCTGGAGAGATGGCTCAGTGGTTAAGAGCACTGGCTGCTCTTCCAGAGGGCCTGGATTCACATCTCAGAACCCACATGGCAGCTCACAGCTGTCTGTAGTTCCAGTTCCAGGGGGTCCAACACCCTCACACAAACACAGTGTACTTAAATAAATAAATGTATATATTTAACATATATATTTAATTATCTAGAATCCCCTTCAATTCACACATACACACACACACACACACACACACACATCTCTCTCTCACACACACAACTATTACCCTCATACTCCATACTTGGCTGAAGAGATTAAGCCATCCTCCCCAAGTCCTAAGAGTAGAGGCAGAGGCAGTAACAAACTGGCCTTCTTGAAGCTTTCTGTGGACAGCTTCTCCTTTCTACCCTGCTCAATTCATGGACAGACTAAAACCTTGGCTTCCCCTTGAAATAGCTATCCCCCAGTGAATTGCTGCTTCTGTACTGAGAGCCACTTCTGCTGGGGGCTTGATTTCCTACAGTTCCTCAACAGTTCTAGTTGCTTGAGCTTCCACCTCTGTTTTACATGTGAGAAAGTCTGGAGGATGAGATTATAGTCTCCTGATTGCAAAGTTCCTAAGGGACAGGTCAGATAGGTCAGAGTTCATTACACAGCTCTCTTGTCAAGCGTGTCTATCACGATGTCTCCCCTAGCATTGGCTCAGGTCCAGAAAGGTTTTTTAATGAACATTTCCACTGACTGTATGTTAGTGCGTGCATGCATGTGTGCGTGTGTGTGAGTGTGCATGCGTGCGTGCATGCGTGTGTGTGCACGTGCATGAATGCATGTGTGCGTGCGTGTGTGTGTGTGTGTGTGTGTGTGTGTGTGTGTGTGTGCGTGCACGTGCGTGCCCGTATCCAGGGCAATGTAGAGAATGATCATTGAAACGTTGCATCAAAGAAACAGCAAGGCATGCGCACAGGGGCTACCCTCTCCTGCACTTTCCATTTACAAGAGCAAAATTCCAAGAATCAAAGAGCCCGCCTATAGGAAAGCCTTATTTGCTGTTACAGTAAGGGGGTGCCGGCGGAAGCCCACTCATCCAGCATGCTTTCTCGGAGCATTAGCGTTCATCCTTCGCTGCCTGAAAAGTTTGTGCGGCTCTGTCAGTCTCATTTAAAAAAAAAAAAAAATGCTTCTGGAGAGGGCTCCAAGCTGTCTGCCCTGAAATGGAAGCTTACTGTTCTTATTTGTAAACTGTCAACTTGAGGCAGGAACTAACCATCAGTAAGATTTGCTCCTCTGAAAATGTGAAGTGATTGGAAGCCTGCAAACGTCTAACAGTCTAGCGTCTTGCATTCCTTCCAACGCTTTCCTGTTTTGTGCCTCTCATGCAGAACACAGCGCCCTCTTGGGGCTAGTCTTCCTTTGTGATTGACTTTATTCTCAGATGACTTACTTAACTGCTGTGTTTGCAGAATCAGCTCATGAAGGCAGGTTCGGGGGTGGGAGGGGAACAAATAGCGTTTTTAAAAAAGTCTTTTCCCCACTCTTCGAAGTTGCCATGGTATTTAAAATGAATACCTTCTGGAGTTTCCTCACATCTCAATACACAAATGCACCAGAGATGGACTCAATGTAATATTAAACAAGGATCAGATATAACGAGTTGGTACCTCCGCTTCATGTGTGGTCTCCTCGGTATTTACAAATGCGGGATGGCTTTCCTAGTCATTCATGCTGAAGCCTCCCAGAAGCACTCATTTAAAGACACGGGCCCACAGAGTAGGGAGGAAACACTAAGCAATGAATTTTAGAAAAGAGAGAGAGGGGAAAAAAAAACCCTCTAGGAAGCTCAACCTTGGTAATTATAGGGCAGCACTGAAGCTTGGGTCCACACTCACTTCAAATGTTTATTTGGCAAATGTGTGTGTCGGTGAGAATCCACAGTTAGGAAGTACGGTCTTAGAGTTGGCTCAGACCTCACAGTCGCCTGTTCCACAAGAGACAGCAGAGACGACGCCATCAGAACTCTGCTCAGGGGTCACCGCTGAGAAACTGGGAGAGCAGCACAGGCAAACAGGCACTTGAAGAGTTCCTTTTACATAGCAAGATGTCAGCAACAGAACTCTGACAAAGGACAAGTTTCAGGGTAATGTCAGCTTATTGTGAGGACTCCCGTTTTCCAGAATAGAAGATGCAGAACTACCTATGTTCCATGAGTTTGGCACAAAGCTCCCATCAGCCACCTCGTCTTTTTTTTTTTTTTTGCCATCTTACAGATCACTTGAAAGTCTGATCTAAAACTGATGCATTTCATTGTGCATTTTTTAGAAGACACATATACTTTTTTCAGGTTCAGTGATTAGCAAATACGAGTGTTTGTTAAATAAATGGATTAATTGAGACGTGAGGAAAGACCAGTGAGGAGGCTCAGTAGCTAAGGATACTGGGTGACAAGCTTGAGAAGCTGCATTCAATCCCTAGGTCTCCTGTTGAAACAGAGAACTGACTCCTGCAAGTTGTCCTCTGGCTTCCACAAGCACACTGTGGTGTATGAATGTGGTACACACGAGCGCACACATATACACAAAATGAGTGTCATTTTTAACAATGCATGAACAGGGATGATTTAATTTATGTATTTAATATATGTTAAATATATGTATTGCTGGAGTTATGGGCCAAAGCCTTGACTCCAACAGTCTGAACAAGCTATTTAATCCTCAGTGTGTGCTGGTTAAAAAGACAAGCAATTGTGGAAGGAGAGGAAGATTTGTTCAATGCAGTCACAGTTAGGAGAGGAACCAAATAAGGTCCAACGGCTCTCCATGCCTACCTCTGGGATTCTGACATGAAATTGAAGCTTAGAGAGAAGCAAATGACCCTGATCAAGATATGCTCTTGCCTCTCATTGGCTTTCCCATTTTCTTGGTCCCTGGCTCTTGTCTGTCCTGAGAGTTGTCTGTCCTATATGGAATTCCTGTCAGAAAGATAGAAGAGATGTTCCTCTGACTGTCACCAGTGTGTCCTTGCTGCATGCGAGTCCTGGGAATTTTCCAATTCTTTCGTGTCCGTTGTCTCAATAGCCTGATCCCAAACGGAGGGACCCAAGTGTCTTTCTTTAGTATTCGTTCACTCCTGCTGGAATGGTCACAATTCCTCTGTTTTTTAGACCTCGACCTTGCGGGATTTGTCTGGAAATTTGCCTGAGTCTGAAACAAGTTTCATAACCAGAAGACATTCTCTTATTGTGAGAAATGTGAGAAAGCCATACCGAAGAACAATTTCTCCATAATCTTCGGCTCAAGCTATTATTGGAAAGGATGGTTCACTCGAGAAAGCATCTCACCGTGAAGCACAAGCTTCGAGTCCAATGCTACAGTTATAGGCGTGCGCTCCTACGTCAAGCGGGACCTGGTTTTGATTCAGACGGCTATCTTGTTTGTCTTTGTTTAAATGAGAGATGCTCCCATTAGTAGGTCATGGTGACATAGGTCTTTAATCCCAGCACTTGGGAGGGAGGAGGGAAGAAGATCTCTGAGTTTGAGGCCAAGCCTAGTCTGTAGAGAACTTGTCTCAAAATAACCAGAGAGAGAGGGGGGAGGAAGTAAGGAAGGAGGAAGGGAGGGAGAAAAGTAGGGAGGGAGGGAGGGAAGGAGGGAGGGAGGGAGGGAGGGAGGGAGGGAGATTGTTTCCACAGACTAGTGTACTTGAATACTTGGTCCTCAGTCTGTGGTACTGTTTGGGGGTGGTTATAGAAGGTTTGCGATGGGGAGCCTTGTTGAAGTACATCACTTGAGGGCAGGATTAAGAGTCTAGAGCCCAACCCCACTCCCAGCTTGCCCACTCTGCTTTCTGTGCACAGCTGAGATGTGATTCCTCTTGCTGCTCTGACTGACTGTCATGTACACGCGGCCGTCATGGACTCTCCACCTAGAACAATAAGTCAGAATAAAACCTCCATCCCTTAGAATGCTTGTTGACAGTGTCTCATCGTTAGAGAATCAGCACAAGACATAACTGAAGAGCCAGCTGCTACCTGTGTCTCCACAACCCCTCACGGCTGAGAAGAGACCTACCTGGTCCTGCCCTGGAGCTCTAATCAGCAGATGCCAATGAGTCAGCACAAATAGAACACTTTATGGCCAATTTTAAGAAACTAAAAGATAACAAAGGATTCCGACATGAGATTGAAGTCTATGTCTGACTCTTAAGTCAGACCTGCCCGGAGTCTTTTTTATTTATTTATTTAATTCTGTCTGTCCTGTAAGTCATATCCTAGCATCTCAAGAAAAAAACGCAATTCAGGTTCTTTAGTTAGAAGTTATGATTCTGCAAAATGTCCACGGGCATTAACAAAGTTCTACAAAAATCCAACCAACAACAACAACAACCAACAGATTTAAGGAAAATTAGCCTCAAAATTAAGTACTTACATCACACATACCTTGGTATCAACCGACAGCCCCCTTATTGAACATAAGACCGCCTTAACAAGAGGTCTGTACTAGATTTGTGGCTAACTACTCAATGCTAATGAAGTCATGGCTATTGGAGGGGAATCTTCAGTTACTCCTTTGCCCAACCATTATCGGTAGGAATTGTCTAGCATCCCTATATCCCAAGGAATCTGGTGCAAAACTGCTGTGTCCTAGAAAGCACAAAGCTTATAAAGAAATTCAAATTATAAGATCTGAACAGGAGTATCAATTATACCAACCAAAGGCCCCATAAAGGACAAGAGTACAGGAAGGACACGATGATAACTGCCTGAGAAGGTCCTGTTTGCATCTCCCAGGAGTAACATCTCATGGGCTGTTAAGAACAAACATAAACCATTGGGAATGCAGTAAAGCACAAAGGCACAGTGTGAGAAGGAACCCAGTGGTATAAAACATCAGGAGAAATGTAACGTGAGGTTGAAGTTGCTGAGTACCAGCCATGCCAAGAGAAAAACAATGAGACTAAGGCGTGGAGCAAGGTCACAGCCACAGACGGACACGCAAACAGGCGTATGTTTGTATCTGAGAGCTGAGGACATTCCTCTTCTCAGTCGTTTGGGGCTTTGTGCATGGCAGTCCTTCAACAATTTGCAAGTTGTCATCAGCTTCTTCTTTATGATGCCCTTGAGGCTGTAAGGATTCAGAAGGTAAAGTTATCTTTTTTTTTTAAAGTAACTTCAAGTTTCTCTTTCAGTGAGAGTCAAGTAGACCCTATCCACACTGAAAGTATATCAGCAGATGTTATAAGACATCTGTCTTAGTCACTGTTCTACTCCTGTGCTGAAACACCATTACCAGGAGAACTTATAAAGGAAGAAGCATTGGGGCATCATGAAGCCCATGATGGGGAGTGTGGGACAGGCAGACACTGGGGAAGCAGCTGAGAGCTTACATCCTGATCGTCAGACAGCAGGCAGAGGGATGGATGGAGGGAGGGAAGGAGAGAGGGAAGGAGGAAGAGAAGGGAAGGGGAGACTGAGGGCTGGGCCTGGGCTTTTGAAACCTTAAATCTTACCCCCAGTAACACACTTCCTTCACCAAGGCCACACAAACTAACCCTTTCAAAACGGCTCTACTAATTGAACACCAAGAATTCAAAATTACAAATCTGTGGACGTTATTGCTATCCAAACCACCATGACATTTGTACCTTAACCAAAAAATATGGATGCAATCTTAATTTCAATCTCTTTTTAAGAATATTCCCCATTCTTCATACTAGATCAGGAAAAGTTGATGGACTTGGTTTTATCTCTCACGGTAGATGTTACGGGATGTCTCAGTTCCTTGTCCTCTTATCCTTGGAGACTGGGCTTTGCTATGCATCACAGGCTGGGCACAAACTCACTCTGTAATCCAGGCTGGTCTGGAATTTGCGATCCTGTCACATTTTTCCCAAGTGGAGTGTTAGAATTATGGATATGTGTCACTAGAGGTAATCACAGAAATCAGGTCTAGAGGTTCAGGACAGCTTCTCAAAGGAGGAACACGGAAAATAGCTGAGACCAGTATCCACTGAAGAGATGGGGTTCAATTTTAATGTTCCTCTCTGCCTCGTCTCCCTGTACAAACTACGGGTCTCTTTGTCATTTTATTTCTTCAACTGGAAAGTGGGGTTTTGAAAGTAATAGCGACTAACATTCAGGAGTACTGAGAGGTTGGTGGCAATGGCTGTAATACTTTTAAAATGGTGTCTGGGGTAGAATAGGGAAAGCTGGAGACTCTTTCTGGTCAGGATAAGTCAGTCTTTGTCAGGAGCAGAAGGGGAGCCATGGAGAGGCATAGCATTTGCAAGGTTCAGAATGCTTGAAAATGAGGAATGCTTAAAGAGTTCAGGAGTCCAAGGGAGTTGAGGCACATGGTTCCCATCTCTGGGCCTGAGGCTCAGGCTCTCATGGAAAGTCAGGCAGTTGTTAGATTGGGTCTGAACCTGTGATCCTACTACAGTGAAATTATTTCTATGAAACAGCCACACACAATGCATTTCCTAACTTGTATTGAAATAAATACTTCTTCTTGTCTTTACAATCTTTTTATTATAAACTACGACAGATTTTTTAAAAAGTATTTAACCACGTGAACTCAATTCAGTCATTCCATTGTTTTGCATTTTATTAATTGTTTCTTTTCCTACTTTTAAAAGTATATTTATAATCTTTAAAGATTATGAAAAGAGTAAAGAGAGAAATCTTGGAGACAGTTCCAGCCCAAAGAGGCTTATGTCTCTATCCTCCGCCTCGGAAACAAGTTCACCTTTTTAGATTTCTATGGTTCCTTTAGCCAAAAACATTGTCCAAAAAATAAGAGAAGACTCCTGTGTATAAGCAAGATTGTTTTAACTGTTTTCCTTAAAAAGGAACAATTGTCCCTCAGAGAGACTCGAGAAAACCTTTGGAACAACTGTTAGTTCTTGCTTCTCAAGTATGTCTGTGAGCAAATGTGCTAAAGCCCACCATCTCCAGCGTCCTCTGCAACCATCCCTGCAGGAAGCAAGCCCCTCAGCCAAGCTAGAGGAAGCTCTCTTGTGTAATGAGGTCTAAAGCTGGGTGGTGGTGGTGCACGCCTCTGATCCCAGCACTCAGGAGGCAGAGACAGGTGAATCTCTGTAAGTTTGAGGACAACCTGATCTACAGAGTGAGTTCCAGGACAGTCAAGGCCACACAAAGAAACCCTGTTTTGAAGAGGAACCCCCCCCAAAAAAGGAAAAAGAAAGAAAAAGAAATAGACTACTACTACATAGTTTCCATCACTAAGATGCTGACTTATTCCTTCTCATTCTATTATATTATTTTATTTTATCGGATAAGTTCTTGCTACATTATAACGGGACTTTTTCAGACCCATCAGTGGTATAAATAGTGACGCAGAGTCTTTTCAAGATTTTAAAGCTTAGGCCTTTTGGTGAGAGCAGTCTCTAAGTCAGCTTTTATACTTAATCTGACTATCTTGCCACTCTGTCCTGCCATGTGGCTATCCTTGTTCCTCTCTGCTCCTCTGGGGCCAGAGCACCCTGTACCCTCCATGTCTGCCTCCTGACTTTCCCCTGTCTACTTTTCCCCCATCAAGCACCCTATCTCTATCTCTCTGCCTCTGTCTGTCTCTGTCTCTCTATCTCTCTGTCTCTGTCTCTGTCTCTGTCTCTCTCTCTCTCTCTCTCTCTCTCTCTCTCTCTCTCAGAAGCTCTGCCCTTCACTTCCTGTCCAGCCATGGGCCATTGGCCATCACCTCTTCATCAGAGCCAAATCAGATACAATTTCTAAATTGCCTCTAGGTTAGTGAAGAAAGATAATTATTTATAAAATACAAGAGCAGTGACAGGCTATAGAAATAACAATATCGAAATCCTGCCAGCATTTAGCTCTCTGCTGGTACAGAGTTAATAACTGAATATACAGAGACACACCTTCACACAATGTACCCCAACACTGCACAGTACCAATCCAGCTTCAAACTACATATAGCCTAGGTTGACATTAAACTCATAATTTTTCCGCACTGTATTTCTGGGTTCTGTGATGTCTGGCCTTGTTCTCTGCTCTTTACAGTTTCCAAAGCTTGGTAAGTCCAACAGTCTCAGGATTCTAGTTCTAGAGAATAACCAAGTATCCCTAAACTGAGATTTTCTGAAAGAAGGCCAAAATTGGAATACTGAAGTGAGCTAGCAGAATTTACTCCATATGTTCTTATTTCTAAAAGGAGCCTAATTAAACAAATTTATTGCCAATTGAGTTCTTGGAATTAGGTCTACACAACTGATACACGAGGTATGGACGCATATCTTTTGCTTTTGAAGTTATCTGCTTGTCTCAGCTTCCCCCTATGCTTCAGTGTCTACTAAACTTTTCCTGCTAAAGCCCACACGCCCATGGTGCCTAATCCAAGTGCATTCACTTTCATGAGAAAGTCCCAAAGCGTTTGCTCTGCCTTCAAACCTAGGAAATGACTGGCACATTCTATTCTATGTTTTTGTACAGATGAAGACAAACGTGACTCTTAGAAGGCAGTAGGTACTCAAACTGTTTTCCTCCGATTGCCATAGCAAAGGGCCAAAGGCCAGATAATAAGCAGAAGAAACTTAATGCCTCATGGATCTTGAAACCAAGGGCTAGCAAGGTTGTGCTCCCTCTAGTTACAGTCGACATAATACTTGAATATGTCTCTCCTGCCTTCTCATAGCCTCAGACTATACAGGTCCACCATTCCAATATGGATGTCCCAAGTTGATCCCTCTACGCTGGCCTCTCTTTTTCTAATTTCCTCTGTTTATAAGCATTCCAAGTCATATTGGATGAAAGCCCACCCTCACAAACCCATCTTAAATTTTATTGCCACTATAAAGATTTTATTACCCAAAACAGACAGAATTCAAGGCATGGGTCAAAACTTCAGCACATTTTTGGTCAGGTCATAAATAAATTCGTAACGGTAGTCCAGATTGATTAATGTCTGAGAATTCTTCAGGGTTCTAGGAGATGAGGTGGCAGAAGTGACTCTTGGCCAAACAATGAGTTTCGAGTTGCTCTAACTTGAAAGACTAGAAAATATTTGGAAGATAGGAGAGCTGACCGTGGTTAGGTTGTGGAAAATGCGTTTTCTCATTCATGACCCTTCATTGCTAGTCAATATTTACAGCTCGGAGAACTTGAATGCTTCAGTAATATCCCTTGGCTACTCAGCCCAGTAGGATAAGAACCTGCCCCCTGGCAGTTGGAAGGGACTACCAGTCACCACAGTCACCCTTGGCAGGATGTTTCCCCCAGAATGATAATGAACTGCTTGGAATAAGAGACCGACTGACAAAGCAAAATCAACTCAAGATGAAATTAAGTTTTAAGAACTCAAAAATGTCACATCAATATCATCCAAATAAGATTCGACCTCTGTTCAGACTTGAAGGGAGACATCAGTCAAAGCAGTTTCATCTTGATCACTTTGAGTTAAGTTGCTCCCTTTATGTCTCTAAAAGACCTTCTATTACCATCTGTCCTAATAGAGCGTACACGGATTCTGTATTATAAAGTAAGAAACCTCAGAACACCACTCTCCATTTAGACAAGTGAAATGCTAACCCTACGTCAGCAGATTGCAAATCCATGTTTCGATTCCTTTCTCTTTAGAAACCTATTACATTTAAACGAGAAGGCTCTGGGGGTATTTGCACAGTGAGTTGGAAATGAGGCTTGATACCTCTGGGGATATTAAAAAGTTCAACTCCTGAGTTCTCTGTTTTTCTTAGTTATACACAGCTCCATTAACCACAAGTAGTCCTTTTATTGTAGCTTTTTCTGTTGTTTTACAAGTATCAGTTGGCCACCAGAGAGTCACCCAGGAGTCAGCAGTTCCAGACTGACATGTGTGACAACGTCAGCTCCTAGAGGAAACACTGATCTTCACAGGCTGTGTGCTGAGTTGCTTTGTGAAAATGTCATACAGTGGGTTTCAAAGAACCCCATGCCTTTCAACCGACCTCACCCCACCACTGCCACCATTCTAACTGCTCTCAGTTGCAGGGCCACTAGAATATAATTGAGTTAAGAAACAAAAATATTTAATAAAGATGGAGAGAAAAATAAATAAACAAACAAACAACAAAAAAGAAACAAAAATAAAAATGTTCACTATTTGGCAATCTTTTGTTTAATAATATGTCACCAAAAGTATGTTGTAGTTCCCCAGGAGCAAAGGAACAGTAGACTTGTAGTAGTTTTTATTTCAAAATGTTTTATTTTTATACACCTCAGCACCCTAGTTTAGCTTGGCTTCACTGTTCTTATAGCTGTGTCAGAATGAGAAACAACAAAAACCTACAAACGTTTCATATACAAGTATGTTGCAATATTTTAGTAGCTCCCGTCGTGTGGCCTACATGAAATAAATGGAAGTTTTATTTTAATGTCTTGTATTTTATAGGAAAATGTTTATTAAGCCATTTATTCGTGTGACAAATAATTGTTGGTGTTCTCATATGTACCAGACATTATTTAGGTCCTGATTAGCAGAAAGCACACCAGCCAAGGTGCTTGCTCCAATGGATTTGTGTGTTGGTAGAGGTGTGTGTGACAGCTTGATACAAAAGTAACACCAACAACTCCATGCAGACACGAAGGACAGAAATCAAGGTGCTGGGAGGAAGAGTTATTGTGCCACCAACTGGAAGCGGCAGGTAAGCAATGTGCTCAGAGAGGCAGGTGCCCTCTAGGAGGACAAGAAGCCACATTGCAGTAGGGACTAAAGTTTTTTTAAATAATCTACATTTTAAAAATCACTCAAGTGGGAAGAGGGTGCATTACTTAGGATGTCAGTTGAGGACTGGTGTTCCACACACAGTGGCTTACCTAGGATAGAAGGTTTCACATTTGCCTCGTAACACCACATCCGGAAGTAACCTGGACCACCAGGGATAAGTTATAGTTCCTTGGTCTTCTTCTTTTTGATCATTATTATCCCCCACCCCTCAGATAGCTGGTCTTTGAAAAGTCTAAACAAAAGGAAGACAAAATCCCAAGGAACTGAAAGGGTCTCTGTCAGTTGACTCCTTCCCCCTTTAAACAGTGTATGTGTGGAAATGTCCCCTAAAACTTATACCTCATGGTTTTCCTAACTCAGGAGAAGATGAAGCACGTAAACTGGCTTCTGCATGGATACACTGGACGATTCAGGAGACAATCTTGTTCTCTGTTCTCATCTCTTGCTACGGCTGTGTCCCGCTTTAATCCACAAATCTTTCAATACAAGTGTGAACAAATAATAATGATCGTTATGGTCTCTCCAGTCTCCTGCTTGCTTGTGTATGATACATAATAAAATGGCAGTGAAAGTCATTTCATGATGGTGAGTCGCAGAATAACAATGAGAAGACGCAACGTTTAGCACGACGCACGACATAGTAAGGACTCGGTAAACTCCATACGTCCGTTTGACTGTAAACTTTACGAAGACAGGGATCAAGTGTACTGCATGCAAGAACTCAGTGAATTATTTGCCGGGTGCTGGATAAATAAATGCAAGAGATAAAGTCCCGGGAAGTTCAGGGGTTGTAACTGTGGTTGGACCACAGTGGGTAGAGTGTATACGTTTGTGTTAAAAATAAACAAAAGAGGAAAGAACAAGCAGCAGAGGCTTTACAAACATATAATTAGCCGCTCCCAGATTAAGCTCACCCTGCATTCTCTGGATTTTTGGAAGAAAAGTCATTGCTGGCAGTGTTGTCTCTGGAGCATCGCCAAGACTCGAAACATAAATTTGCTTCATAGGATGCGCTGGGGAGAGAGGATAACACAGAAGGAAAAACACTTTAACTGAGAAAACCCGAGGGTTTCTGAGTTCATTTAAAGACAAAAATGGAGCTATCTGTAACTTAGATATTTTTTCATCTTAGGGGATAATTAATAACTGATTTAAGGAAAACGGCATTATCAGCTGCTGGTAATCCTAAAAATTATACCCGGAGGAGGAGGAGATAGATGTTTTCATAATAACCATCACTACGCTCTTAGCCACCAAGCAGTTTGGTGAAGTCTTCGACTTGTATCCTTCCAATAGCCGCATAGAGAATATGAGTGAACATCTGCTAGGTTTTTTTTAAACCTACATCTAGATGTTAAGCTTGTTATTCTGCAGTCTTACTTTTTCATTTCTTTCTGTCATCGCTCATCTTCCAGAAATAAAGAATGATAGCTGACAAAAATTTATGAAAAGATCTAGTTCCAACGCCCAGCTACTGCTGCAGGGTTTGAAGCAGGAGAGAAATGGTCTCTTTTCAGTAGGATCCAGAAGCAAAGAGCTCGTGAGGGCCATGCAAATGAATTTATACTGTTTGCTTATTTAATACTTTTAACTGTGGAGTTAAAATATAATTACATTTTCATCCCTTGCTTTTCCTCTCTGTAACCACTCAGATCGAACTTACTACCTTTCAAATTTATGGCCTCTTTTTCCTTAATTATTATTGTATAATACATATATATAGTATATATTGTTCTATTTCCATATACTATCTATTATTATTTACTATATTCTATATTAACACATATATGCCTGGTTATATAAATGCAACCTGCTCAATCCCTATACGATTACTTGCATGTACATGAGGTCAGGGCTGACTACTTGGTATTGGACAGACAAGTGGTTGGGCGTGGCTCTAACCTTGGCTAAAGCTATTTCTTGACTATGAAAAGCCATTGGAAGAGTTTATGAAGGATACGATGTGTCCAGTTTTAAGGTTATAAGTACAATTCTGTCTGCGAGATATAGATGACCTGAGATAAGTTACAAAGAGAAGTGAACTAGGAAGCGTGGACACTGAAGTAGCCAAAAACAGTACAGGTGTGGCTGGGTGGTGTTCATTGCAGCACTCGGGGGCGGGGGGCAGAGGCAGGTGGAGCTCTGCGAGTTCAAGGCCAGCCTGGTCTACAGAGCGAGTTCCAGAACAGCCAGGGCTATACAGAGAAACCCAGTCTTGAAAAACCAAACAGCAAAAAAGTTGTAATGTTGCAGAATAGACACCTGTGGGTGAATGAATTTTCTTCTACAAGTAGAAGTTGCAGTGGTAAACAAGAATCAGGTACTAAGGAAGAAGGGGAAATAAATGAAAGTATAGATTTTTACAGGAGACAATTCAATTTAGCAATGGACACGGGGGTAGGTCTGTGGGGAATATAATAAGTGAAGTTTGGACAGGCAGAACATCCATTTACGCTCGATTCAAAGACGAATGGCCAATGACGTTTCTAGAGTAACCTAAGAGATGTATAGTAAACTGGGCTAGCAAAGGATTATTAGTTAATAAGTTAATAATAAGTTAATAGGTGCTTTGAGTTTCCGGAGTAAAGCAGCCATTTGGTCTAGGCAGCAAAGAAACTGATCTGTGCAGCTCTGTAGGCACAGAAGACCGAGGCGAAGGTGAGAAATATGATGGCGTCCAATTCTTAACTATTACATGTAAGACTGAAGGAGGAGGTGATGTCTAATTCTTTTAAAAAAGAAAAATCCAGGCACATCATCATCCCAAAGAGGTTGGGCTTTATCTTGTGGATAGTGGAAAGCCATGGAATGGTTGCAGTACCATCACAGTGGTGGCAGTTATGATGGATGGCGGGCCAGGAATCTGGCGGGAAAGGAGAGACTAATTAGCATGCTCTCATAATCGCTTGGTGGAAGATAATGTGAGTGTTTACTAAGATAGCAGCAGTGGGAAGGGATGTGAGGGCAGAGAAAAGATATATTTAGTTGGTTGGGTAAGAGGACAGAGAGAGGAGGGGTCAAAGATGACGACTGTCACCATTCAAGCCACAGGATGACAAAATCTCTTTAACAGTTATGAAAATGGAAGAAGAAAAGGGAACAGGGGCCTCAGATAGGGCCAAATAATTAGGCAGAAATGCTCAGAGGAAGTGTAGAATCTGCCTGAGGAGTACATTCAGAGTAAAGGGAGCTCAAGGAGGTGGAGAGGGTGTTAAGTTCTCCTGGCTGTCAAGTAAGTTAGGAACCAAAAGATCCCCCTCTGAATTAATGGTCAAGGCTCCGGGTGAAAGCAGTTTCACTGGGGTGGTAGAGACAAAAACCAGACTGAGGTGGGAGGAAGACTGAGGGGGGAAGTGGAGGTAGTCTAGACGCCCTCTTCAGAAAGCTTGGAAAATAATAAAAAGGAGACAGAAAGACTGAGGCAGAGAGAAAGAGGAAGGGAGAAAGGGAAGAAAATGAGCCTATAAAATAAAGCCAGCATTTCCCTTGATGGAGGTGCTATTGTATATGTGACATTATATAGGCATAGTCACACATGTATGACTATGTGTGTATGCATATACATGAATATAACCTATCACCCACATGAATATATATGCTAATTTCTATCTTCTATATTTAACTTGTTTTGAACTTACAGTATGAACAATTTTAAATTCTAAACAGAAGATTAATATTAAGTACTATCATTTACTATTCTAGTGAACAATTTAAAATGATAAAAGTGAGTAACAAAAATAATGTTACTTAAATGATATTAAATAGCAAGGGCTTACTAGACTGCTACTTTGACTTACAGAGGATTTCAATGCTGTTTTGTCAATTTAAAAAAATTAAATGAGGCAAAGGAGGAAATCCCCCAACTCCTTACATTTTCCCATATGTTGTTTATTCATTAACAATGGGATAATTATTTCCAGGCCACCTTTTACCCTCTGTAGGCCTCTGGATGTTTATTTTACATAGGCTTGTATCTTGCTGCTAAGAATTTCTTTAGAATAGGATTTGAGATCCCTGAGATCACCAGTCACCAAACCTTAGAGTCCACTCACCAAGCAAAACACTAAGAGTCTCATCTTGTAATAAAACAAAAATATTTCCCTTGTTGATGTTCAGATAATGTCAGTAATTTTAGAATAAATACATTTTCTAAGTTCATGTTCCTAACTTTTTCTCACTGCAACACCTAATCATATCTGTGTCCATCATGGATCTGACACTGTACAGGTCATAGGAGACACAAGGAAAAATATATATGTATATCCATGTATAATATATACATGTGCATATATAATATATACATATACATGTATATATATACACATTTCCAACACCTTTGCAGCCTCCAGCACTTCTAAACCACGAATCAGATCTGCAAATAGCTTCGATACAAATGCTCACCTTATCCAGCCCAAACTCAGGCACCCACACCATGTGATGCCCCTTGTCTGGCTTTGACGTTTCACACTGGATCACAGTGATTTACGGGAGTGTGTGACCTATGGAACTGGAAAAAAAAGTGGTTTGCATCAAATCGAGACCCAAGGATTTATTGAGCTGGTGCATATCAAGAGGGACTTGAAGATGAAGCAAGTCCCCTAAGTGAACAGAACAGGAGTTTGAGGAGATGGAGACGGGAAAGTCGGGCACGCACTGGACAACCACTTTCAGCTTTAGTTGCTATAAAGCTCTAGGTGAAATGGTCGAGAGTGGTTTCAAGACTCTCACTTGACATTACAGGTTCAAGTTCCTCCTGACAAGTGTCACAAACAGTTTCTCCTGAAGAGGAGGAGACCGAAAAGCAGAGCAAAACATCAAAGGCAGAGAAATCGGGGTCTGTTTCAGCCTCTCACTATAACCTGTCAGCTCTTATCTGCACGTAAGAAGTGTCTCTCTGAGCTGTGCTCAACCGTTTGCTCTGAGTCCCGGAGGCTTTGAGACAGCTCTCTGATCTCCTGTGTCTACATTTGACATAGGCATTGGGATGAATTTGTTCTGAAAGGAAAAGGAAGAGAAGAGGGAGGGAAGAGACAGGAAGTAGAAGGGAAGGGACAATTTTAAAAAGCAAGAAATGTCAATTACTTCCTTAAAGCTTTCTTTCCATTAAAATGTCTCTCCCAGTCATGAGCTCTCAAGACTTTTCTTGAGCTATCACACTATGAAGAGATCTGTTAAGATTAGTGAACTGTGTGTGTATGTGTGTGTGTGCATGTGTGCGTGCCTGTGTGTGTGCCTCTGTGTATGTGCTTTTGTGTGTGTGCATGTGTGTGTGATGTATGTGTGTGATGTATGTGTGTGTGTGCCTCTGTGTATGTGCTTTTGTATGTGTGTGCATGTGTGTGTGATGTATGTGTGTGTAATGTATGTGTGTGATGTATGTGTGTGTGTGCGTGTGTGTGCCTGTGTGTGCGTGTGTATGCCTGTGTGTGTGCCTGTGTATGTGTGTGTATGTGTGTGGTGTATGTGTGTGTATGTGTGTGTATGTGTGTGATGTATGTGTGTGTGATGTATGTGTGTGTGCGTGTATGATGCATGTGTGTGTGATGTGTGTGTGTGCCTGTGTGTGTGTGTGTGATGTATGTGTGTACTTTTACTAGTAAAATAACTGATGCAATTGAAAGAGATCCAGTTCAAAATGTCTTGCTCAGAAATTTCAGGACTGTTGAATTTAAACCTAGAAAAGCTAGAATCAGAAAGGATGGGGGCAAAGATCTTCTGCTGAGACATTTTTTTTTATTTCTATTGCTTCTTGTGCATTGATTTTATTTCTTTTTCTTCAATTGGTCTTTATGAGAAAAGGAAGCCAGTGTTTATATTTGTGACTACTTCAATAGAAACTTGTGTTCTATTTGCCACCAACAAGGAAAAAACAGAAATGGATGTACATTTTGACCTAGGTTGGGCCATCTGCCCATCCCCAAGTGAACATTATGTCTAAATTATACCCCTTCTTGTGGCCAGAATTATGTTGTCAGTTACAGAGCCTTACCACCCAAACCCAGACAATGGTCACTGTCCGCCCCATATAGTTTATGTGAAAATTAGCTGTCTATAAAAATACAGCCAGTCTGTATGGTGTGTGCCTGAGAGAGAGAGAGAGAGAGAGAGAGAGAGAGAGAGAGAGAGAGAGAGAGAGAGAGAAGTTTAAGTATGTATGTGAGTGTGTGTGCTCACCCACTTGTGTAAAGCAAAGGAACAAAAGAATTCATTACGGGGTTGGGGATTTAGCTCAGTGGTAGAGCACTTGCCTAGCAAGCACAAGGCCCTGGGTTCGGTCCCCAGCTCCGAAAAAAAAGAAAAAAAAAGAAGAATTCACTCATAAAGCATCTGTATTTGGGGAAATTCTGCTGTTCTTTAAATTTCTTTATAGGGTAATGTTATCTGTTTTCTTTATACCTTGATTAAGCAGAAATAACTTGTACAATTTCTCTGGTTCATTTCAGCCATAAGAAAATCTTACCTATTAATTAATCTCCAATGGACATAGATGATATGTTCTTCTCGTCCACTATTTGGGTGTGGTCCATTTTCATTTTTTTCCATTTTTATTGGTTATATTATTTATTTACATTTCAAGTGTTATCCCCCTTCCCAGTTTCCCCTCCACAAACACCCTATCCCCACCCCCTGCCGCTATGAGGCTGCTCCCCGACCTGCCCACCCACTCCCACCTCAGAGCCCTAGCATTCCCCTGCACTGGGTCATCGATGCCCCACAGGACCAAGGGGTTCCTCTCCCCCTGATGACAGATTAGGTCATTCTCTGCTACACATCTAGCTGGAGCCATAGGTCCACCTATGTGTACTCACTGGTTGGTGGTTTAGTTCCTGGGAGCTTTGGGGGGGTCTGGTTGGTTGATAGTGTTGTTCTTCCTATGGGGTTGCAAACCCTTTCAGCTCCTTCAATCTTTGCCCTAACTTCTCCATTGGGGTTCCTGCTTGTTTGGCTGTTTGGATCCTCATCTGTATTGGTCAGGCTCTGGTAGAGCTTCTCATGAGACAGCTGTACCAGGTTGCTGTCAGCAAGCACTTCTTGGCATTAGCAGTAGTGACTGGATTTGGTGTCAGCAGATGTGATGGATCCCTAGGTAGGGCAGTATCTAGATGGCCTTTCCTTCAGTCTCTGTTCCACACTTTGTCCCTGTATTTCCTTTTGACAGGAGGAATTCTGGATTAATATTTTTGAGGTGGGCGGGAGGTCCCATCCCCCAACCGGAGGCCTTGCCTACCCACTGGATATGGTCTCTACAGGTTCTCTCTCCCCTTTGTTGGGTGTTTTGACTAATGTCCTCCCTGTTGGGTCCTGGGAACCTCTGACTACTTGGACTTTCTAGTGGCCACCCCCAGTTCCCCCTCCCCCACTGCTGCTCTCCTCCTTTCAAATTCCTGACCCTCTGTACTTCTCCCCTATCTCCTCCCACATCTAACTATTTACATTTTTCCATAATGGTGAGATTTACGTACAGAGCAATAGTGACATGGTGACATGGATAGCCATGTTTTGCAACACTCGAATTTTACCTCACGGAGGAGTGCCAGGTGAAGGAGTACATGGGCAGGAACCTCCAATGTACGTTGGGTGTGTGTGTGTGTGTGTGTGTGTGTGTGTGTGTGTGTGTGTGTGCTGGATATAAGCATATACGTATATTCAAACATACGGCAAGCATGTGTCAAGTACTCATTTAACCCTTTAAAAAAAGAATAAATGGCATGGCAAAGAGTACATAATAAAGTCTACACGAGTACCAAAGGAAAGTGCTAGAAGAGAACACTAGTCGATGATTAGCTATAAACCTCATTCACCAAAGAAATACAAAACACTGTGACTTTGGGATTTGTCCTTGCAGGTGCACAGAAACAATTGACATCTCTCCACGGCAAGAATGTACAAACAAACATGGGGTTTTGTAGATGCTTGATCTTCATCCCAGTCAAACTTTCTAGGTCAGCACATGACATGAGGTCAATGTCCAGTCACCCTCAGCATTGGTTCCAGCTTTTTCTTAAAAGCTGTAAGATTGTTTTTTAAATCTACTCCTCGTACTACCCTCCCTGGACATGTAGTTTCCTCACACCAAAGTTCCAGGTTTATTTTCATTTAAATCTAGCCAGTCTAGCATGTGGGGCCCCTATTATGGTAAAGCCTTACAGCCTTCTCAAATGGCTTTACACTACTTCTCCCAGGAGCAGCATTAAGGAGGGGCAGCTGCCCAGGCTGCCGGACAGTTCCCCCATAGCCTCTTTGGCCCCATTGAGTGCTTATGAGAGGAGGGAAGGAGGACTTTGTCACAGCTTTCACCGTGTCTTACTCTGCCCTCGTAGCATCTTGCTCTCGGATGGGAGGATACTTGCAATTTATCACATTGCTGTCATCATTAAGAACTGCTCCATTCTTAGCCTCTTACATACACAGCGTTCAGTGTCAGGACCCGGCACCCTGTGGGTGAGCTCTTCCTTCAGTTCTGTGCTTTAAGAAGAAACGGTCATCTCACACAAGCTCCACTCTGGCTCGGCAAGCCTATGATGCTTGCGAGTGCTTCTTAAACACTCGTATTTGGATTTTTACTTTCATTACTCTTATTACTTCCCAAGCATACGAGGCCTAGACATGTGCGATGCGAGACCTCAGAGATTCCAGTTTCAGAATCGCCATTGGTTAGTCTCACATGCTCGCCTTCCCCCCTGGGCTTCCGTCACAGCAGACAGCTGTCGACATACACATAATAGCTGGGAGCACGCAGTTTGTGGTTAGACAGAACTGAATCGGAAATGGCAATGCAAATTATCACTTGGGAACTTGGGCCCATTACTCAACTCCTGGAGATTTTAGTTTCCTTATAACTAAAATAAGATAATAGGAACTTCTTTCCAGACAGTTACAAGGCCAAGACAATGTTCTCGAAACGCTCTGTGCACAGTACACACTCCATAAGTGATGGCTATCCTCCCTATGACCCTGAATTCCCATGCTTTCACGCTTTTCTCTTACATAGGATGCGACTTCTGCTGCAACTTCAAGCATCTAATGGGGGCTTTTACAACATATGTCCCAAGTACATATAAATGGTCGTATTTATTATATTCTCCATTCGTGAGAATTCCCCCATCTAATAAACACAAGAATCTCACTTCTGCTTGATCCCAAACATTTTTTGTTCTTTTCCATGTGTTTGTTTCCAAGCAAACACTTCATAAGAATATCATAAATTATCTTTAAATGAGGGCACTTTTAGGAAGAAATGCAGAATATATGCACAAAGATGTGTTTATCGATATATATATGGGGTGCACACACATATAGAAAGACTAAATGCCCTCTCGGTCTATAACGTACTGTTCATCTTTATTCTAATAGCTTTGTTTTCATGGGTCCTATGTTCTTCCAGTCCACCATTTGCTAATAAGCTTTCCTGTTATTAACTGATTTTATACAGTTATATTTTGAGGGCATATTTTCAACTTTGTTCATATTCATATTTACTTGTTAGTAACCAACTACAGCATGCCTAGTGATTTATTGAAGTAAATATGGATAATTACCTAGGTTTAGAAACTGTCACCAAATATTTTCCAAATTAGTAATGACTCATAGCCAATATCTCGTCAATAAGTGATTTCTTCAATGCTTTTAATTTATTTTCAAGATGCACTTAGTTTGTCTTGTAGGGATGTTTATTTTATTTTATGTGTATGTGGGTGTGGCCTGCACATGCCTATGGCCACCATATGTGTGCTAGTGTCTATGGAGGTCAAAAGATGGTGTCAGATCCCCTGGAACTAAAGTTAAGATTGCTTGCGAGCCACCATGAGAGTGCTGTGATCTGAACTCATGTCCTCTGCAAGAGTCTTCAGTGGGTTTAAAATAACTATCAGTTTATGTGTTGTTGAGGATTCAGTGAACAATGAATAGAAATGTTGAGGAGATGTTCAAAATAAACGATTCAAGTCATCCATAAGATCAAAAACTCACCGACTAACATTTCCTCTATTGGTGGAGAAGTGGCCGAGTGGTTAAGGACATTGCAGTCCATAGAGATAACCTGGGCTTCGTTCCCAGAACCCATGTGGTGGCTCACAGGGATCCACAGCTCCTGCTCCAGGGGATCGATCCAACACGCTCTCCTGGCCTCTGCAACACTGCACACACATGGTGCACACATGTGGGTTAAAATGCTCATACAAGTCAATAAATGTTTAAAAATGACTCTCTACTAATTGATCAAGGAAAATAGAGGTAAATAGAGGGACAAGATGAATGACTCCTGTGACTAGGTCCCTGTATTCTTAGCGATTGCATTTCTTACCTTCCTTTATGTCTTCTTTCTTCCATTTTCATTCATCATTTGTAGCAAACTTCATGATGTAATTATGTAAGAATCACAATCAATTTCTGGTTCTAGTTGTGGGGTGGAGGGGAGTCATGGAGAGTCGTTCTCCAGGTCTCAGGTTTCCACATGTACAAAGAGAACTTTACCTGCCTTGCCCTTGTGTTTTCCAGACACAATGGGTCATTCTGCCTTTTATCTTCAAAGTGTATAGTTATACTCCACAGAGCTAGTGCTCATGGAGAATACATTCTGCCAAAAAGCAGAATATGAAACCAAGATTAAACCAGGAAGCAAGAGTAAGAGCTAAAACTATTGGATCACCAATCAAAATGACTATGCTTCCAAAACACTCTCTACGTATTCCTTAATTACCCCAATTGAAAGTACTACTTCAGTCAAGTGAGGCTGAAACCTGGCAGATAAACATCTTTATAAGGAACTTTAGCTTTCACTTTTAACTGTTTACAAAGTATGATAGACATGTGTTATTTACACAGTACTGCAATTATAAACAACCTAGAAATTTCTGTAACAAAAAAGTAGAATGAATATATATATATATATATATATATATATATATATATATATGGTCCCAGGAACAACTTCAATGTGAGAAGATTCCTGAGAAGAACTAACTGTAGAAGATATAATGTGTGTGTGTGTGTGTGTATGTGTGTGTGTGTGTGTGTGTGTGTTGTGGTGGTGGTGGTGGTGGTTGTTTTGTTTATTTGTTTGTTTGTTTGCATTCCATAGGGCTCTATGCACATCATCTTGGTTGTCCTGGAACTTGATATGTAGACCTGGCTGACCTCAAACTCAGAGATCCTCCTGTCTCTTTCTCTACAGTGCTGAGATTAAAGGGATGCAGTCTAGAAGACGTAAGCAAATAGGGAAAATGTAATCCTAATGTAAAGATTAATAATAAAACACTATTTCCATCAGATTTTCAAATTATTTTCTTAAGGAAAACTTTATGGGAAAATCTCCATCATTATTATTTATTAAATCCTTTTGATGTTGTTACTCAAATTTAAATATTTGCTATATAATAGCGTGTGTCTCCCATAATCCCATAATATTGACAGTTTTATTAAATTCCCTTTTAAAAGATACAGAAGAAAGCTTTGGCAGTTGTGCAACTGTTTCCATATTGCTCAGTGGGACTGGTGGATGAAGAGATGGGGTGATATAGCAGGTAGCTGCTCAGAGAAGAGGAGAAGCAAGAGGGTAAAACTGAGGGCACAACATCCTGGGACAAGAACCCAGCCGTCCCACTGAAATCTATGAAAAGGAGTCGATGTCCCGCGCTACGTCTCGCCAGCAGGAACGACGCGGCACACACAGGATCCTACTGCAGAAAAGCTTTAATGCGTCTTGAGAGGGAGAGCATAAGCTTACAATGCGGAGACGCCGCGTGAGGAATAACCGTCCCTTATATAGGAAACTATCCTCGCCTAGGACGTGTCACTCTCTGACTGGTCGCTGCCAATTATGCCAGATGACGTACCAAAGCGTACGTGTCCCTTTGAGTAGGGAAGTTACCAGGCGCCTGCGTATTGCCCTTTTTACTAGGTGCGTTCTGCCGGATGCCGGTGCCAACTTGTAATGGAGTATGTGAGGACAGCTCCTCACAGGAGTCAACAGGTGATTGCATGTGATAAGAAGAGTCAAGATAAACATGTCTGGGCTGAGCTTTCTAGGCATCTAAGAGCGCAGAATATTTGCATGTGCATTGGTTACTTGGCTGTGGCTGTGAAAAAGCACCATGACCAAGGCAACTTAGAGAAGGAAGGGTTTATTTGGGGCTTATGGTGCCAGGGGGATGAGTCCATCACAGCAGGAGGCATGCCAACAAGCATGGTGACAAGACAGTGGAGAGCTCACATCCAGAACCATAAATAGGAAACAGAGAGGGCACTGGGAAATGGTGGGAGACATGGAACCCCCAAAGCCTGCTAGTACTGACACTTTCTCCAACAAGACCACCACTCCTAATCTTTTCTACACAGCTTCTCCAGTTGGGGAGAACATATCCAAATACCCAAGAGAACACCCCACACAAACCAACAGAGCACATTAAAATCCTCTCTGCTGTTACCAATCAATGAGTAAAAAATGTTTCGCAATAGAATTTGTTGTAAAAATTGTGTACAGATGTACAAAATAGTCAGGATGGATTCAACTCTACTAAAAATAGGTCACACAAGTTAACGGATAGTTTATCAGAAAAATTACTAGATAGACAAAGAAAATACGGTTTCATGTTACCTAATGTTTACATCAAATGTATTAAATATAGTAGAAATCAGTCACGGAGGTTACAGATCAACTAAAAATGGGCTCATGAAATGAGTGATCTTTAAGAAAAATGACCCAGCTATACCATTCTTGGGCACATACCCAAAAGATGCCCCACCATACCACAAAGACACGTGCTCCACCATGTTCACAGCAGCCTTATTTGTAATAGCCAGAAGCTGGAAACAACCCAGATGTCCCTCAACCAAAGAATGGATGCAGAAAATGTGGTTCATTTACGCAATGGAATCTTATTCAGGTGCCAAAAACGTGGACATCATGAATTTTGCAAGCAAATAGATGGAAATGTAAAATATCAACTTGAGTGAGGTAACTCAGACACAAGAGGATATGAATGGGTTGTATTCATTGATTGTTGGATATTAGCCAAAAAGTACAGAGTACCTAGGATACAACCCTCAGACTGTAAGAATGTAACAAGCAGGAAGTAAGGATGTATCCATTCCACTCAGAAGAGGGAAGGAAATATCATGGGAGGCAGAGGGAGGGACGAACAGGGTGGAGAGGGGAGGGGGGGGGAAAGGGGGAAGAGAAAATTTAAATAATTTTTAAAAAAGAAAGAACAATGTAACCAGGGACCAGCAAAGATTCAGCAGATAAAGACCCTTTCAAAGCTTGGGGGCCTGGGTTCAATTCCCAGAGCCCATCTGATGGAAGGAGGGAACCGGTCTCCATCGGTTGTCCTCTAACCTCCGTGTGTACAACATGGCATGTTTGCCCACACACATACATCATGCTGGCACACAAGGTAGTTTTTAAGGATTACTTCGAAAGGGGAGGGGGAGTTAACAGGAGAGATAGATAACTCAGTAGTTGTTACAGTTGTGTGGCTTAGTCTTCTTGTGGGACTCCTAACAGTGGGAGTAGGGGACGTCTCTGACTCTGTTTCCGGCTTTGGGGCCCTTTCCTCCTACTAGGTTTCTTGTCCAGTCTTAATTGAAAAGGAGATGCTTAATCTTCCTGCAACTTGATATGACATGGCTGGCTGGTATCCATGGGAGGCCTGCCTTTTTCTGAAGAGAAATGAAGGAGGAGTAGATGTGGGGGCTGGGGGGAAGGTCAGGAGAGAGACTGAGAGGAGAGGAGGGAGAGGAAACTATGGTAGGGATACAATATTTAAACCCAACCATAGGACTGAAGTCAGGAACCCCTGTCAGGTTAAATGAGGGAAAAGCTGGAAGAAGCTGAGGAGGAGGGTGACCCCAAGGAAGACCAGCAGTCTCAACTGACCTGGACCTCCGAGATCTCTGACACTGAGCCACCAACCAGGCAGCATACACCAGCTGGTCCAAGGTTCCCGACACATATACAGCAGAGGACTGACGAGTCTGGACTCAGTCAGAAGAAGCACCCAACCTTCCAGAGACCTGAGGCCCAAGGGAGTCGGAAGGCCTGGTGGGTTTGGGGAAGGGGTGGGGACATCCTCTTGGTGATGAGGGAGGAAGAATGGGATGAGGAACTGTCAGAGGAGCAGAAGAGGAGGGAGATAACGACTGGACTGAAGAAAAAAGATTAAAGATAATTACATTAAAAAAAGATTTTAAAAAAAGAGCACTTGAGGCACAATCTTGGGAACAGAAGGCTGGGGGCCCAGGATCTACAGAACAAGCTGGTCATCTGTAAAATGACAAATAACTAATGTCCAGCTCCAAGGGACCCGGGGGTCTAATGTCCTCTTCTAGACCACATCGACCCCATACTTATGTAAACCCACACTTCTGTACAACTTACACACACACACACACACGCACGCACGCACACACACACACACACACACTGGAAAGAGAAGAGAGAAGTAAAATGTAACGACTTTTGATTCTGTGATTCTATTTCATTTATCAATCGATCCATGTGTTACTCACTTGCCAAAATCTTACTGGTTAGCTTCTGTGCTGACACTAAGGAGAAAATCTTCATTATCAGAAAGAATAAGATAATATGTAGAATTCTATACCACTTTTTGTGTATAATATATTCATACAGGCATACATATACACAGAGAGAGAGAGTTTTCCTGTAGCAATTTATTCTTCTTAGTCAAGTCCACTAAAAATAAGTATTTGGAAAGCAAACGGATGTTCCATTTCATCTTATCAAATTTTTCAAAGAGCATTAAATTTTGAAGTTTTAATTTATAAATATCTCTGGGTGTGAAGTCAGAGCAAAAGCTCTCTATTCCTTTGAGCCAACTCATGCTTAAATAGAAACAATGATGTCATAGCGGGCAATGTATTCCATGGTGCATCTCACTAAGAACTAATCAGTTTTACTCATTTGGATTTACAAGTAAAATAACAGAGAAAGCTGCCTCTGTCTTCAATCCTTCAGTATAAAACTGTAAACACTGAAAACCGGAATGCATCTTATTTTTCTGAGAGCTTTCGCTGAGCCATTGTATTACCAACTTTTCTATATCACCGCCGTTCAACTGAGATTTTTAGAATCAGAGAAGATGCCCACAGAATGATCTGAAAGCAAGGTCAGCACCAAAAGTGGATTTTCCTTTGTGCTTCTCTCAACTGAGTCTCCGTGTCCATTTGAGTTGTATCAGGATAAGGCTTTATCTTGCTCAGTCATGAATCCTTACAAACTTCGTCCACCCTTTCTCCACTTAGTGTACTTTAGAGGGCACCATGGCTTGATGCTGTTGACTCATCTCCCAGTCACTGCAGCAGCATAGCTCTGATCAAACGTTCTTCACCATCTACAGGATAACATCCAAATTATTTGGAAAGATATTTCGAATCCCCTCCCTACAGTTACTGCTTCACCTTGTTCATCGCACCAAACCATCAAGTTACAACCTTAAATACATCTTTGATACAAATTAACACATTGTTACAAAACAATGCTGAACATACAAAGTGAGAAAATAAGGAACAGCTAATGCTGAGGCTTGAGGGATGAGGGTAGTTAACTGATGGGACACCCACTTATCGTTTTCATTCAAAGCAGCATGTCAGAATAAATAGTAAATATTGATATAACCAAGTTTCCAATATCTCTATTGACTTTGGAAATGCCATTTCATATTCTAGACAACGCCCCTTCTAGAACTATAGTAGAAGGAGAAATGTTAATATATCTGCATTCAAGAATTTTATTATGGCCTTACATATTTCACTAAGAAGTTTTACTTATTGTTGTGTCTTTTCTGCTCTAATTAGATTCCATTAAAGTGTCTTTCATTTCTAACATCAAATGCCACTTTCAGATTTTTTTTAAGAGTTTTATTTATTTATTTATTATTTTCTATGTATGAGTGTTCTATCTACACACACACACACACGTGTGTGCCAGAAGAGGGCATCAGACCCCATTTTTAGATGATAATGAGCCACCATGTGCTCGGAATTGAACTCAGGACTGCTGGAAGAGCAGCCAATGCTCTTAGCCATTGAACCATCTCTCCAGCCCAACCCCATTTTCAGTTTTCATCGTTGCATCTCTGAGTGTGGAGTGTCAGAATACCATGTCGCTGTGTAGATGCACTAAATGAACTTTTTTTTTATTAACTTGAGTATTTCTTATATACATTTCGAGTGTTATTCCCTTTCCCGGTTTCCGGGCAAACATCCCCCTCCCCCATCCCCCCTCCCCTTCTTTATGGGTGTTCCCCTCCCCATCCTCCCCCCCATTGCCGCCCTCCCCCCAACAATCACGTTCACTGGGGGTTCAGTCTTAGCAGGACCCAGGGCTTCCCCTTCCACTGGTGCTCTTACTAGGATATGCATTGCTACCTATGAGGTCAGAGTCCAGGGTCAGTCCATGTATAGTCTTTAGGTAGTGGCTTAGTCCCTGGAAGCTCTGGTTGCTTGGCATTGTTGTTCATATATAAGCAGGTTACTTTCCTGATGTTTCACTTTACGGAGCCAACCCCCTCCATCCTTTGAAGTTTTAAGAATACAACTCTACAACTTTAAAAACAAAAAACTGACAACCATGTGTCAAAATTGGCACTGGGTACAATTATAATTTCTGTGGCAAGTGCTATAGGTTTTGGCCTGTATCATGTTTTTAAGTCGAAGTCACATATAGTAAAGCATAGGTTTCTGATGCATTGTTTAGTAATACATATACTAAGTTTAAGAGCTTCTCTTTAACAATTCAGATCTTGTATAAAATTACACTACGCTATTTGGAGTCAGACTTTCCCTCTTACCTATAGAGTATTTTTATTACATCTGTATGCACAGTTGTGGAGAGGGGTCGCATGCAGTGGCCTGTGTGTGTAGACCAGAGGACAGTGACAGTAGTTGGTTCTCTCCATTCGCCGTGTGGCTTCTGGGATTGAAGTCAGGTCAGCCTCCCATTACACAGCTTTACTCACTGAGTCAGCCGTCTGGTCCTTCCTGGGAAGTAAGTCTAAAGGCTGCCAAGCTTCTGTAAAATTCGCATTGCACTTGCACACTTACTTACTAAGAACTTAGAATTTATCAGCATGGTGCTCTAATAGTGCCTAACTTTCACCACCATCAAGTATCTTAATATAGAAAGGCATGCACTACCTATAAAGCGATCCATGTTGGAAAAGAACCACATCAATTGTATCATCATCAGTAATAGAGTTAACCCAGACGTTTCGAATCTTTGTAACCAGGATATTCCTTTTTTTCTTTTTTTTTTATTGGATACTTTATATATTACATTTCAGATGTTAACCCCTTTCCCCCTCTTCTATCCCCTGCTTCTATGAAGATGTTCCCACTCCCACCCACCCACTCCCACCTCAACCCTGGCATTCCCCTTCACTGGGGCATCGAGCCTTCACGGAACCAAGGGCTTCTCTGCCTATGGGTGCCCGACAATGCTATCCTCTGCTACATATGCGTCTGGAGCCCTGGGTCCCTCCATGTGTACTCTTTGGATGGTGGTTAAGTCCCTGGGAGCTCTGGTGGGGTCTGGTTGGTTGATATTGTTGTTCTTCCTATGGGGTTGCAAATCCCTTCAGCTCCTTCCGTCTGCCTATTTTGCCTGTTCAATCTGCTGTTTCTGGCAGTCTGCTCCTTACAGCTGGCTGTGCTGGCATCCATTCTGACCACCATGCCCAGAACAGCTGCACGGCATTCTACACGTATAACAAAAACCGCTACCATAAACACATTGACCTCCAGATGACACCTGATGTGGGTGCTTTGTGTACATAATCACGGCCACAAACAGCCTGGTTTGGTCAAAGCCATGGAACAAGTGTGGGTTTGGTTACAACTTGAGTCCCCCAGTGTCTAGTTTGGGGTTACCTTAACATCAACTTCACCTACTTTTGTTTCTCTTCAGTAATTACTGTGAACATTGTCTCGACTTTATAGACTGTATTGTACATTTTACAGAATGAAATAATGCCACCAATCTAATGATGTTCCATTTTTATTGAAAATGTGTTTTTCATTCAGTATATTCTGATCAAGGTTTACCCTAATGTCATTCTCTTTATTAACTGCTTTACAACTGGGATACATGCATACATTTAAGAAAGACAGTACCATGTCTTCCTCGAGTGTCAATTTTACTCTATTATTTTAGTGGACAGTATGCCAAAACTAAACTGGGTTAAAATATTTCAAAGTATGTGACATTCATACGCAGTTTTAAAATATGAGCCTTCAGAAAGGCAATCCCTCCCTTCGTCCCACAGCACAACATCTCTCCTCCCTTGAAAGCCTTTCGACTCCTTATACCTACAGGCATCCAAAGACTCAAAGTTGGCATCTGCCTGTAACAGAGTATGTGTCTTCCTGGGTCTATCGTACCGCTTTAAGAATGACCATTTTCTGCATGCTGAAAGGGATCAGATATAGATCTCTCCTGAGAGACACAGCCAGAGCATGTCCAATACAGAGGTCAATGCTGGCAGCAAACCACTGAACTGAGAACAAGATCCCCTTGTGGGGAATTAGAGGAAGTATTGAAAGAGTTGAAGGAGCTCGCAACCCCATAAGAACAACAATGCCAACCAACCAGAGCTTCCAGGGACTAAACCACTACTGAAAGACTATACATGGACTGACCCAAGGCTCCAACTGCATATATAGCAGAGAATAGCCTTGTTGGGGCACCAGTGGAAAGGGAAGCCCTTGGTCCTGCCAAGGGTGGACCCCCAGTGCAGGGGAATATGGGGGAGGCAGTAAGGGGGATGTATAGGAGGAATGGGGAAGGGGGAAGGGAGGGGATTGAGGCTTATGGGCAGGAAACCAGGAAAGGGAATAGCATTTGAAATGTAAGTAAAGAAATATATCTAATTTCTATAGTGGCTGCACCAATTTCTACTACCACTGGCAGAGAAGTACTGTCCCCTTTCCCACAGCCATGCAAACATTTGCCGTCATTTGGTTGCTGTTGTTTTTGGTTTTGTTTTGCTTTGCTCTACCTTAACCACCCTAACTGAAGGAAGATGAAATCCCAATGTTGTTTTAATTTGCACTTCTCCAGTTGCTAAAGAAATTGAATGTTTTTTTTTAAATTACTGCTCAGCTATTTGTATTTCTTTTGATAATTCTGTTTATTTCCATACCCCAATATTTAATTAGGTTTTCTTTTTAGTTTCTTGTGTATTCTAAATACTATTCCTCTTCCAGATATGTAGCTGGCAAAGGTTTTTTTTTCTTTTTTTTTTTTTTTTTTGGTTCTTTTTTTCGGAGCTGGGGACCGAACCCAGGGCCTTGCGCTTCCTAGGTAAGCGCTCTACCACTGAGCTAAATCCCCAGCCCCGGTTTTTTTTTTTTTTTTTTCTATTCAGCAGGCCACCTCTTCACCTGAATGATTGTATCTATTGCTGTACAGAAGCTTTTGAGTTTCGTGAGATCCTATTCATTAATTCATAAGGGCTGTGCTGCTGAGTCTGTTCAGAAAGTCCTTTCCTGTGCCTCTAAGTTCAATGGTAATCCATACTCTCTTCTGTCAGATTCAGGGTATCAGCTTTCGAGAGCTTGTTTAGAGGTTCTAACAGGGGAGCGCAGCTACTCACTATATGCTTGACTGATAACCAGTCCCCCTCTATTTAGGGAAGGTTGTCCTTGGGAAAAGCCCTCCTCTGCAAGCACTACAGAGACCAGGAATGGAGTAAGTGGCTGTACTTGTCTTGGTCTTGATTACAGTGGAAATTCTTTGAGATTTTTCCTCCATTCAGCAAGACACCGGCTGTGAACTTGCTGTATATTGCCTTTATTTTGTTGAGATATGTATTCTGTATCCCAAGGTTCTCCTCGATTTTTATTATGAGATAGTGTTATATTTATCAATGACCTTTGCTATACGAGGTGATATGCAGTTTCTATCCTTGAGTATATTCACACAATGGATTATATTTATTGATTTATGTGTGTTAAACATCAGAAGAGAGAAATAACACTAAAGACCTCTATATCAGATAAGATGGTCATGTGATCTCTGTCCTTGAGTACATTTATGTGGTCAATTACATTTATTGTTTTATGTATGTTGAAACATCAGAAGAGGGAGAATATAGAGAGATTACTAACACTAAAGACCTTTGAGAAACTCATGAAGAAACCTACTACTGTAGATGCTTCTTAAAATACACACATAATATAGAGTATAAGTGAAATTACCCGATAAGGAGAGACATTGCCTCTCTAAGACACCAGTATATTACCTTTCTTGAAACCCATCCACCCCCAAAAATGCAGACCATTGCCAATACCTTGGAAGGAAGGAAGGAAAGAAGGAAGGAAGGAAGGAAGGAAGGAAGGAAGGAAGGAAGGAAGGAAGGAAGAAGAAAAAATAGCCAGGTGTGATGGCACAAGCCTTATTCTCAGCATTTAGAATACAGAGGCAAGTGGATCTCTGATTTTGAGGCTAGACTGATCTATAGAGCAAGTTAAGGATAGCCAGGCTACACAGAGAAACATTGCCTTGGGGGGAAAAAAGCAAAAAACAAATCAAATAAACACACCTTACACATCATCTTTTTATTAAACATCTACCAAGTTTTTAACTATTTATAACATTTCTACCCAACGTCATAGTTTTGGCTAATTTTCTCTGGCAGAAACCCACACAAATATAAAGATTTAAAACACAGTCAAGTTCTTGAAAATTAACACATTGCCAATTAGAGGCTGGTGGCTTGACAATTGCATCTCAGAGGATAAATTGTTTTGAAGGCCCCAATTCTCTCACCCTGCGAAGGATTCGGGTTTCAACGAGCCAAGTCGAGCTGTCACAGTTGCCTGAGTGTCGTGGCTAGTTGTCTGGATGGACCATTTTCAAGTCTGTCTGATTTACTAGGGAATTTCTTGAGGTGCTGTGGAGAGAGCACATCTCCTTTCACTTTGGTCCGTCAAATGCATATGTGACATTTCCCTCGGTCCTATAATCCTGACATACAATATATTGATTACTGCAACTCTCCATCTACCCTTCCTCTAACATGCGTTTGTGAAGGTGAACTTTAGACAAACTCGCGGTTGTTTTCCGAGTAAAACAATTTGAACATAATGTTCCCACCTACAAGTAAACCAGGCCGTCTGATAAAATTGGTGGTACTGAAATTGAGGATATCTAAAAACAGCAGCAATCTGTAACCTCGGGACTCTGGGGTGATATAAATACTATGGCTGAGAGCATTTTTAACCACAAAACGTTTGCCTTTTATACATTTCGTGAGGTTGCTGAGTTGCTCTCTTCATGGTCCTTACTAAAGTGCTTATGTTGAGGAAACACACAACTGTCCATTTGTTTATCCTTTTTTTCCCCCAAAATGAGTCCATATTTGTAACTTTCTCGTAATGTCTGGTTCAACTTCCAGACAGACAAGCAAATACATTCTCTCAGGAGCAATAGCAGTTCTATATATACTGTTTTGGGGGGTTTTTGTTTGGCTTGGCGGTGGGTGGGGGGCTATGTTCTTCAGATTTTGTTTTTGTTTTTTGAATATTGTTATTGTTGCTGTTGTTGTTGATTTTCGTGACAGAATTTCTCAGTGTAGCAAGCCTGGTTATCACGGACTTGCTTTGTAGACCAGGCTGGCCTCAAACTGCCTACCTCTGCCTCCCAAGTGATGGTATTAAAGGTGTGCGCAGCCATACCTGGCACATAAACCTATACTATAGTTTAATTTGTCTGATGAAGAGTCAGAAAAGTCAGAAGCTCACATCATACACATGTATATGTGTGTGTGCGCGCATACATATGTTATAGCATATATATGTATATGATGTCTGTATTTGCACCCACACAAACCTTCTCGGGTTTACTTAGCACTTCCAACCACTCTCTGATTTTCAAATATGTGGCATATGAATGCAAACTGAAGTTGTTCAAAATACTTTAGTTTGGAGTCCCAGAACATCTGAATGAGGGTTGTGGGTGTGGCCTTGTGCCATCTCACTTTTTTCTTCCCTCTCCCTTTCCTCTCTTACACTAGCAAAGGTCAGCCAACCTTTCTTTTTTAAAAATCGTCAAAGTTATTCATCCCTTCGCATGTGCCTTTAGTTTCAGCACTCAGGAGACAGTGGCAAGTGATCTCTGTGAACTGGAGCACAGTCTTGTCTAAATAGTGAGCTCCAGGCCATCCAGGGATACAGACCAAGACCCTTTCTCACAACAAACAGAGATAGATTATTCAGCTATCAAAAACAATGACTTTATGAAATTCATAGGCAAATGGAGGGAACTGGAAAATATCATCCTGAGTGAGGTAACCCAATCACAGAAAAACACACATGGTATGCACTCATTGATAAGTGGCTATTAGCCCAAATGCTTTGAATTGCCCTAGATGCACAGAACACATGAAACTCAAGATGGATGATCAAAATGCGAATGCTTCACTCCTTCTTTAAAAGGGGAACAAGAATACCCTTGGCAGAGAATAGGGAGGCAAAGATTAAAACAAAGGCAGAAGGAACACCCATTCAGAGCCTGCCCCACATGTGGCCCATACATATACAGCCAGCCAATTAGACAAGATGGATGAAGCAAAGAAGTGCAGGCCGACAAGAACCGGATGTAGATCTCTCCTGAGAGACACAGCCAGAATACAGCAAATACAGAGGCAAATGCCAACAGCAAACCACTGAACTGAGAACGGAACCCCCATTGAAGGAATCAGAGAAAGGACTGGAAAAGCTTGAAGGGGCTCGAGACCCCTTATGAACAACAATGCCAAGCAACCAGAGCTTCCAGGGACTAAGCCACTACCTAAAGACTATACATGGACTGACCCTGGACTCTGACCTCATAGGTAGCAATGAATATCCTAGTAAGAGCACCAGTGGAAGTGGAAGCCCTTGGTCCTGCCAAGACTGAACGCGTAGTGAACGGGATTGTTGCGGGGAGGGCGGTAATGGGGCGAGGATGGGGAGGGGAACAACCATAAAGAAGGGGAGGGGGAGGGGTTAGGGAGATGTTGGCCTGGAAACCGGGAAAGGGAATAACAATCGAAACGTAAATAAGAAATACTCAAGTTAATAAAGAAAAAAAAAGTCTAAATAGACTGTGGAGAGGGCTGAGTGAGAAAGGTGCCTGTCACACAAACATAGTCATGGTGTCCAGATACACTTGGCACACATCCACAATTCTCGTGGAGCAGCTGGGGAGACCTGAACATCCTGCAGGCTCACTGGCCATCCGGTCTAACCAGCCAGTCAACTCTAGGCTTGGTGAGTCAGCCTGCTGCAACGAAATAACAAAACACAACCAAAGAGACGGAGAATGGTGGAGGGAGAAGAGGGAGAGGAAGGACTCGAGGAGCAGGGTGTAGTTGCATTCAGAATGTATTTCAGACATATAGGAACTTGTCAGACGATAAATGTAATTTGAAAAATAAAAGAGGCACCTACATACACACATGCACACAAATGTACACACACAGTCTTAACTTCCCGTGCAACCCCTATGACCTAGGGTTACTTTATCAGCTGTAATGTCATCCAAAGAACACAGAGCACTTTATTATCTCACTTACTGAAAAGATAATGTTTCTCAACAACCCTGTGAGAAGTCACTTGAGAGTCACCAGAACCACATATGCTACTGCTTTCTGAGCACGCCGCCCAATTCTCTCTTAATAATCCCATACCCACACCAAGAAGTGTCTTGTTCTCTTCCTGAGCTCTTCTCTATGCGTAGCTGAAATCGCATCCTAATGAACTTCACCTCTGTCTCCCGTGGACACATCATCCAGACTGGTTTTTTCCTATGGTGAAGTCACAACTCTTGGTTTCCCCTCAGGAGAGATCTCAGAACAAAGCCCTCAAACTACTACAGGTACAAGGAGGGAGCGTGTGTCTCCAGCTGTTCCTCCATTGCCCCGACACCTTAGTTCTACGTGAACTCAATCTCCACAGGGCATTTTTAAAACATATTTTTTAATTCCCCCAAAGGCAAGCAAATGAATGCTGACACAGTTATTTAAAATCTACAAGAGCACTGCATAGCTGACTGGAAGCAAAGCTTTGAAGGTTAAAGTGTGGGCTCCAGTAACCTTAATAATCCAGACTCAATCGCTGTTCCCTACATGACAATTAAAAACTTGAGTCATGGTGAAAGCAAAAAGAGGAGCCATTGATGTGGCCACATTGGGAAGAAGAAGAAATAAAGGGGTCTAGTGACCCAAAGCCATCTTCAACACATTGACATGAGGATTCCTTTCAAATAGAAGGCAAGAGGAAGGCAGGTCATCCCAGCAAAAGTGTGGTCCTGCCTATCACTGACTCATCATTGTCTGGGTTCTAGCTGTGCTGGAACTATTAAATAACCCATCTGTTCATTGCACAGGCTGCAACCTTGTCTTTGGAGCTAATTGTCCTCATCTGAGAGAGGGTTTGTTCTGAGATTCAATGTGATTGAGGAAGAAAGTTAAGATAATGATTTAGCTCTATGCCTTCGGGCAAATACAGGTAGAAAAAAATTAAGACAGAAGTGCCGGGCTTTCAATCTGCTTTAAATTCTCTATAGGCTGAAGTGAGCACTCAGGTTAGTGTGTGTGTGTGTGTGTGTGTGTGTGTGTGTGTGTGTGTGTACATGCACATGTGTGAATACACACACACACACACACACACACTCTGAAAAGTCAGCCTATGTTCTTAACTGCTGAACCATCTCTCTAGTCCCTTAAATACTTACGTAAAGGCAGCTTCTAAGTATCTGTTACAACTCATAGAACCTGCCTGCATTAATACAGCGTAGATGAGATCTTAGAAATATATATTATATGTATTTATGACAAGCACAGGGCCGGGAGACAACTGAGAGAAGGGCAGACATTCCTTTCTGGCACTTAACTGGGTACTCGTGTAAAATACAGTAAGTCACTACTTCATTAAGGAGCGAGTACCAAATGAGACAAAATAGAAATATTTTAATGTACATAATATATTTTATTAATGATACTTCATAATATCAATTATCCCTATAATCCTCTACATTGAGGCTTTCCTCTGTGGGAGAACAAGAAGGTGGAGCAGGAGGAGGAGGAGAAGGAGGAGGAGGAAGAGGAGGAGGAGGAAGAGGAGGAGGAGGAAGAGGAGGAGGAGGAAGAGGAGGAGGAGGAAAGGAGAAGGAGGAGGAGGAGGAAGAGAAGGAGAAGAAGGAGGAGGAGGAAGAGGAGGAGGAGGAAGAGGAGGAGGAGGAAGAGGAGGAGGAGGAAGAGGAGGAGGAGGAAGAGGAGGAGGAGAAGGAGGAGGAGGAGAAGGAGGAGGAGGAGAAGGAGGAGGAGGAGAAGGAGGAGGAGGAGAAGGAGGAAGAGGAGGAGGAGGAAGAGGAGGAGGAGGAGGAGGAGGAGGAAGAGGAGGAGGTGGAAGAGGAGGAGGAGGAAGAGGAGGAGGAGGAGGAGGAGGAAGAGGAGGAGGAAGAGGAGGAGGAGGAGGAGGAGGAAGAGGAAGAGGAGGAGGAATGATTATTATTCCTCTATCTTTCCCAGAGCCTACATTTTCAGAGGGATACGGGGTTACCTGACAACTTTTTATGCTTTAAACAAAGTATTTTTCAGGAAAAGTACTTTCTTGACGCTTCTATTTCCCAGAAAAAGAAACATTAAGGTAAAAACAAACCATACTCTCCTCCCTTGCTCCTCATGGTTCTGAGAATCCCTTTTCTTCCCTGTCCTCCCTTTCAGGCTGTTGCTTGGCTTCATTGTTTTTCTGTCTTGCTCTGTGTCATTTCCAAAGCTATCTCTCAGAACCTTTAGTTCTTTTTTAATAGATAGTTTCGGCTCCGTGGACTTTACTAGTCTGCCCCTCGTTGAGTTGCTTCTGATTTGACTGATAGAGGAAGTAAGCCAGCTTGACTAGTCGGCTGGGCACAGGCTCTCTGACCGCCAAGATCACTAACACCTAATGCTTCTCTAATTATAGACATGTCTCACTCCTGGCCATTTAACAGTCTCACCACAGGGAGAGACTCCACATCCTGACTGGCAGGCTCCCTTCATTAGCTGAAACTATACATCATAACCTTCTAGCTTTACAATAACCCAAGGGCCCTCTGGCCCAGAACTGTGGCAGTAAGACAATCTTCATATTTGAACATGGACTTGATAATGATTAATGACCTCCGACTTTTAACTGAAAATGCAAAAACTAAGGGTCTGCTTGGGGTGGCGGAGTTTGCTTGGTTTTTATTTTTAAGGAGCTTCTTATTGAAATAATAGCTAAAGATTGAGGATTTTGTTCTATCTCTTTCTTTAAAGGCTTACAGTAAGACTCCTCAATGCTGCTGACTTTAAGCAAACATGGAAATTGAGAGCCCATGAGCTATGGAAACTTCAATGTGACTCAACATTTCATACACCTGGAGGTAAAAGACAAAAAAAAAAGCATCACATTTGGAATTTTGAGGCCCTGGGTCACACTTCCTTTACATTTATAATCTAATAATCACGCTTGTCACCTTGTGTGGAAAATCCTCATGTGTCAAGCCCGGTGTGAGAGACCTCCGATTACCTCGGGTTATATGAGAGGAAACCGTTACAGCGAACATCTGTAAATTGACAAGGAACTCAACAGACACAACTGAAATGTGAACGCTTTGCTTTTCTAGAGTATAATGCTGGTTTTCGCTGTTTGCTTTAGACTCTGTTGCTGCCTGTAAACAGTTAAGAAAGCAGCGTTTCCTACCTCTGAATATCCACAGACACTTCTCAGGAAGCTTCAATTACACTACTTTACCAAACATTTGTTATGACTCATACTATTCCTTAAAATAATTATTTTTTTGTCTTTTTTCCATTTAGTCATTTATTCACTTTATATCCCAACTACAGCTCCCTTCTCCTCCCAGGCCCTCCCTCACATGGCCCCTCCCCCACCACCCCTCCCCTTCACCTCTGAAAAGGGAGAAGTCCCCACCTGGGTACCAACCCACCCTGGCACCTCCAGTCACTGCAGGACTAGGCACATCCACTCCCATTGGACAGATGGGAAACAAAGCAGCCCACTTAGGAGACCAGGATCCACAAGACAGGCAGCAAAACCACAGGAAGCCCAGACTCCAGTTGTTGGGGGCCCACATGAAGACATGTGTTCTGCATATCTGTGACACACATGTAAGGGGCATAGGTCCAGCCCTCGTATGCTCTTTGGTTGGTGATTCGGTCTCTGAGAGCACCCAAGGTTCCAGGTTAGTTGATAACTGTTGGTTTTCTTTTTTTTTTTTTTTTTTTTTTTTTTTTTTTTTTTTTTCAGAGCTGGGGACCGAACCCAGGGCCTTGCGGTTGCTAGGCAAGCGCTCTACCTCTGAGCCAAATCCCCAACCCCAACTGTTGGCTTTCTTATGGAGACCCTATCCCTTCCAAATTCCTCAATCCTTCCCCTAACTCATCTGCAAGGCTTCTCAAGGTTGGTCTAATGTTTGGCTGTGGCTCTCTGTATCTGCTTCAGTCAGCTGCTGGTTGAGCTTCTCGGAGGAGAGATATGCTAGGCTCCTGTCTGTGAACCCAGACTGACAGATACAAACATATCCTGGGGCTCCAAGGTCGTTGAGGAACACCTGCAATGGGTTCCTATTGGTCCTCTGAGGAGCTCTCTGCACATCCCAAACTGGCAGGGATTGCTACTGTGTTTATTTATGTCTTCATTCTTCGGTGAAAATCTTCAGGCTTAGTAAGTTTAAGTAAACAGGTCCACTGACACACTTTCATCGGTGACACCCACTTTTATCATACCTCCTCTCATGACATTTGAGGCACTACATGGTGAGTTCCATGCCAGTCAACGTCATATATAATAATGGTAAAAGCCACCAAAAAATTTTCCTTTAAATTAGTGGCTCTTACAGTATGTCGAATTGCAAAGAGATGATAAATACATTTATCTTTTTTGGTTCTTCTATATATGTTCTTACCTGGTCTTGAACTCATTATGTAGATCAGGCTAGCCTTGAACTCACAGAGATCTTGACTCTGCCTCCTGAGTGCTGAGATTAAAGGAATGTGCCACCATGCCTGAATAAGACAAGCATTTTGTTTTGGTTTTTTCTTTAGTCGTGAAACATGGAAAAAACATTTTTTATTTCAATAATAGTGGTCATTTACATTGTTAGGATGCTATCTGTTTTGCTATAACAGTAAAGACGCTACAATAATCTCTTAATTTACGTAAGTCAGCAGAAATTGTTAATATAAATTTACCAAAATGTTAATGTAGATTTATCAAATCTAAGATGATTTTTAAATTTTTGTTTTATTATTTTAGGTGTATGAGTGTTTGCCTGGATGTATATTTGTGTACCATGTGCACACAGTGACCTAGAGACCGGAAGAAGTCAAAGGATCCCCTGTGCCTCGAGTTACCACGTCGGTGCTGGGGACTGAACCCAGGACCTCTGGAAAAAGCATCCAGAGCTCCTAACCACTGAGCCGTCTCTACAGCCCCACAAGATGATAATCCTGTAACATGTAAACAAAGGCAAAACATCATTGAGTCGATATGACTAACAAGGACTAATGTTAATTTTTCCTCTCTTAGACCTCAATACAGTTAGTTACAAGACTAGCAAGTGACAAAGCCAGCATTGAGACCAAACTCCAGAGTCTGGATTCAGAAATAATTACTTCTTGTCTTCTTGGTTGCCACCCTACATGCCAGCATTGGACTCATTAGTGATATTTGTAATTAATATTGATTTATCATCATGTTAAAATAAATGATAGTCAAAATATATATATATATCTTCCCCCTCTGCCTTTCTCTGTCTCTATTTCCTCCTCAACTCCCCCTCCCCAAGCCCTAAATAAACTCTTTTCCATACTAATCCATTGTACGACTAGTACTTCAGGGGAAGGGATGCCTCAGCGGGGGCCAGCAAAACACTCCTTTCCTCCTCCTCCACCATCATACCGTGCCTCTACCAAGCATATCCTGGTTCGTTCTTTCTTTTTTTTGTAAAACACAACAGGAATTGTATTCAAATTTTAAAATCTCATATATTTATTTAGCTTTCAATTTCTAAATGAATTTTGTTTCAACTTAATACAAAGACAAGGAAACATCTCCCATCTGTGTTACTAGAAGACAGAATGCTAGTGTTACCATTCTTTGTGAACCCTTAAATTAATACACAAAGCTAATGGCTTTCAAGAGTTGATGATATCATAAGAGATAAAACTAGTTTCCATTACAAATAAATGAAGCCCCTACAAAGTAGCCCTGCCAGGGAGTAATACTTAAATTAAATTTTCTAATCGAAGGATAGTTAGCAAGAAATGCAGGGAAGAGAGATACACGACAAATGAATTCATAGAGTTAGAATCTACAAAATCCAGACCTCCACCCCCACCCAAAAAAATTCACAAGGGCCTGCAGAGATGGTTCTGCAATTAAGAGCACTTGCAGCTCTTACAGAGAATTGAGTTCAATTCCCAGCACAACCACCTATAACTCCAGCTTCAGAAGATTCGACATACATGGCGAGTACATACATGGTGAATTACATGTATGTCAAACACTCATATATGTGTATATGTCTTTTTAGAAAGAAAGAAAGGAAGGAAGGAAGGAAGGAAGGAAGGAAGGAAGGAAGGAAGGAAGGAAAGAAAGAAGGAGACAGACAGACAAGAAAAAAGAAAGAAAGGAAGGAAGGAAAAAAGAAAGAAGGAAGGAAGGAAGGAAGGAAGGAAGGAAGGAAGGAAGGAAAGAAGGAAGAACATTCCAAAAGATAATGCTGCTCTTCAAACTTTGAAAGTTTAACATGTTATAATGTGCCTACAGCCCTTGTTAAAAGTAGTTGGGGCTTTTTAAAAATTGTTTTATTTACTTAATTCCAAATGTTGCCAGCATTCCCAGTCCCCCACTCCAAGAGTTCTTCACCCAATCCCCCCTCCCCTTTGCCTCTGATAGGGTGCTCCCCCTACCCCTACCCCCACCACCTCACACCCCTCCCCCCACCTCACCCTACCCCTTCTCCCCCATCCCCCTTCCCTAGGGCATCAAGTCACTACAGGATTAGGTGCATCTTCTCCCACAGAGGTCAGACAGAGGAGTCCTCTGCTACATACGTGCCAGGGGCCACAGTCCAGCCCATGTATGCTCTTTGGTGGCTGAAACTCTGGAAGCTGCCAGGGGTCCACGTTGGTTGATACTGTTGGTCTTCCTACGGGATTGCCATCCCCTTCAGCTCCTTCAGTCCTAAGGTAGTTGGGCTTTAATAACATCAGATGTGCTTTTAAATTTGTAGTTATAGGATCTTAGAAGTTGTTGTGGATCCTACTTTGAGTGCATAGTACATTAAAATAAAATAAAACTTATTTACTTACAAGAGAGGAAGTAGTCCTATACATTACCGGCAACTCCAGAGACATGGGCATCAAGTACAACATACACAGTGTATCTTTTCCTAGATATATTGAACAATGAAAATAATGACAAAGGCAAAACTGTGAAGAAATAATAACAGTATTGGATAATCAGAATTACTTTAATTTTTAAAAGTGGTGATACTATTTTGCCATTCTTTGTCTGTTTGTTTTCCTTTTTGCTTTTATTTTAAGGCAAGGGCTAATCTAGCCCAAACTGACTCAGACCTGCTATGTAGCCAAGGATGACTTTGAACATCTGGCCCTCTTGCCTCCACCTCCCAAGTGCTAGAATCATAGGAGTGTGCCTCGTCATGCTGCCTTTGTGTGGTTTTGGGATTGAACTGAGGGCTTCGTGCACACTAGACAAGCACTGTGCCACCTGAGGTCCATCCTCAATCCCTTGGTTGTCACATGTAAGGGAAGTGTTCTGTCAGATATGGTGGGTCACATTAGGAATTTCAGCATTTGGAAGGCTTAAGGAGGACGATCATACACTTAGGACCAGCCTGGGCTACATAGTAATTTCCAGGCTAGCCTGAGTTAGAGAAGGACAGATTGTCTTAAGGGGCCAAAAGAGGAGGAAAGGGTGGGCTGGGGAGAGGAAGGAGAAAAATAGGAAAATAGAAAGAAGTTATTGTTCTGAAATACGTAATTTAAGGTAGGATTAATAGGATATGAACTGGGTTTAAAAATCATTCAATTTGGTCAGCAGGGAGAGGGAATAGGGTATCGGTAGAAGTTAATGAATTCATCATGGATTTGGGGTTTTGGGTTTTTGTTTTGAGGGGTTTGATTTGGGGGGTTGTTTTTTATTTTTAGGGGGTTGGTTTGGGGTTTTTTAACATTATGTTATTTTTTCCATAATAAAACCTGACCTGAAATATTACTGAATTTATTTTCAGCAATCACATTCTTTTAGTGTCTCCTAAATTCTTTCAACAATTCTGTCTGGGCATAAATGAGTAACTTATTGTTTTGGAATATCTATGGCTTTCATGTTTCCAATAGCTACTGAGTTAATATGAATACCTCATTAGTTACTTAATTGTCAAAACTTGTTTCCCTTGAAAAGCAGCGAATTGAAGCGTATCACAATTTTATTAACTTGAGTATTTCTTATATACATTTCGAGTGTTATTCCCTTTCCCGGTTTCCGGGCAAACATCCCCCTCTCCCCTCCCCTTCCTTATGGGTGTTCCCCTCCCCACCCCCCCCCCATTGCCACCCTCCCCCCAACAGTCTAGTTCACTGGGGGTTCAGTCTTAGCAGGACTCAGGGCTTCCCCTTTCCACTGGTGCTCTTACTAGGATATTCATTGCTACCTATGAGGTCAGAGTCCAGGGTCAGTCCATGTATAGTCTTTAGGTAGTGGCTTAGTCCCTGGAAGCTCTGGTTGCTTGGCATTGTTGTACATATGGGGTCTCGAGCCCCTTCAAGCTCTTCCAGTTCTTTCTCTGATTCCTTCAACGGGGGTCCTATTCTCAGTTCAGTGGTTTGCTGCTGGTATTCGCCTCTGTATTTGCTGTATTCTGGCTGTGTCTCTCAGGAGCGATCTACATCCGGCTCCTGTCTGCCTGCACTTCTTTGCTTCATCCATCTTGTCTAATTGGATGGCTGTATATGTATGGGCCACATGTGGGGCAGGCTCTGAATGGGTGTTCCTTCTGTGTCTGTTTAAATCTTTCCCTCTCTATTCCCTGCCAAGGGTATTCTTGTTCCCCTTTTAAAGAAGGAGTGAAGCATTCACATTTTGATCATCCATCTTGAGTTTCATGTGTTCTGTGCATCTAGGGCAATTCAAAGCATTTGGGCTAATAGCCACTTATCAATGAGTGCATACCATGTGTGTTTTTCTGTGATTGGGTTACCTCACTCAGGATGATATTTTCCAGTTCCAAACATTTGCCTACGAATTTCATAAAGTCGTTGTTTTTGATAGCTGAGTAATATTCCATTGTGTAGATGTACCACATTTTCTGTATCCATTCCTCTGTTGAAGGGCATCTGGGTTCTTTCCAGCTTCTGGCTATTATAAATAAGGCTGCGATGAACATAGTGGAGCACGTGTCTTTTTTATATGTTGGGGCATCTTGTGGGTATCTGCCCAAGAGAGGTATAGCTGGATCCTCAGGCAGTTCAATGTCCAATTTTCTGAGGAACCTCCATACTGATTTCCAGAATGGTTGTACCAGTCTGCAATCCCACCAACAATGGAGGAGTGTTCCTCTTTCTCCGCATCCTCGCCAGCATCTGCTGTCACCTGAGTTTTTGATCTTAGCCATTCTCACTGGTGTGAGGTGAAATCTCAGGGTTGTTTTGATTTGCATTTCCCTTATGACTAAAGATGTTGAACATTTCTTTAGGTGTTTCTCAGCCATTCGGCATTCCTCAGCTGTGAATTCTTTGTTTAACTCTGAACCCCATTTTTAATAGGGTTATTTGTTTCCCTGCGGTCTAACTTCTTGAGTTCTTTGTATATTTTGGATATAAGGCCTCTATCTGTTGTAGGATTGGTAAAGATCTTTTCCCAATCTGTTGGTTGCCGTTTTGTCCTAACCACGGTGTCCTTTGCCTTACAGAAGCTTTGCAGTTTTATGAGATCCCATTTGTCGATTCTGGATCTTAGAGCATAAGCCATTGGTGTTTTGTTCAGGATTTTTTTTTTTTTTTTTTTTTTTTTTTTTTTTTTACTAAAATACATTTCTCGCTACTCAGTGAGCATCATGAGCCGGGTTTCCTGACAGCTTGCATAAATCTCCAAGAGGAGATCGCCCTCTGCTGTCTTAATGAAAATTGTCACCACAAACAGGGCACACTGAACAGAGTGCCTCCCTGATTGTTTCCAGTAAGAGTCATTCCAAATAATGTGGAGTCAAGCCTGAGAGCAGAGCTGGCCAATGTTGTGCAGATTAAAAATGAATATATAAATGTCCTAGGTGCTTACATCTCTTCTATATTCTTTATAGTTCGTGTGGTTCTTTATTGCAAACATGCTCCAAAAATGAGAAAACCAATTTTTTTATTTGAAGAAAGAATTCGGTAAGTTTTTAAAACTGTGTGATAAGGTATCTGATTTTTTTTTCTTTTTTTCGGAGCTGGGGACCGAACCCAGGGCCTTGCGCTCGCTAGGCAAGCGCTCTACCGCTGAGCTAAATCCCCAACCCCTAGGTATCTGAATCTTTGTTACAGTTTTTTGGGGGGGGGGGTTGGGGGATGACTTGGTTGGTTGGTGGGTGGGTTTGATTTGGGTTGTTGTTTTATTGGGGTTTTTGCATATTTTCCATTTATAGCCTTGGGCAACAGGTCAATACATATTTATCAATGTCAGTCAGACCCTTTGAGCCTAACAGAACAAAATAAGTTAAAAATTAAAAAGAGCTATCACTGCTGACCATGTTGGATCTCAAAACATTATATGGAATGCCCATGAACTATATCAATCAATATACAAAGTTGAATTCCCTGGAAAATATAGTGTATTAAAAATGATAGAAAATAAAGTAAAAAAAAAATTGAACACTCTTCTATCACCATCATCAGTATTCTGGTGACACTGGGAGTCGAACTTAGGGCCTCTCTCATGGTGAGTAAGTTTTCTACTGAGCTATATCTCCAGTATCCGAAAGCAGAGTTTCCATAAACAAACTCAAGACCACTTAGGAACGTGTCTGGAATCATGTTTGAGCACAGACAGAAAGGCTTATGATAAGCAACACAACCTGGTCCACACACCCCTCCAGAGCTAGTGTGAGCTCTCAGTGCTCTCAAATTCTCTCCAGTTCTCCACAATGGTTAGTTAAGACACCCACCTTTCTGATGATAGCCCACTCAGACCAAGACCTCACTGTCTCGAGTCCTCCAAAATTAGAGTGTATATGCCTAAACTCCACACATACACCTTTCCACAAACTGTTATATGCAGTAGGTCTCCCTTGTAAAAAGGTTTTCCCAAAACGAGCTCTGCATCAATACACGTGGGTTCTATATACAGGTCTTTGATTAATCTCATTTCTGCCGTCATCATCGTCCATACTACATACCTGGAAACATGCCAGCGTGGTATTAGAAACTTTATTTTGTGTAAGAACACATGGTTTAGGGGTTGGGGATTTAGCTCAGTGGTAGAGCGCTTGCCTAGCAAGGGCAAGGCCCTGGGTTCAGTCCTCAGCTCCGGAAAAAAAAAAAAAAAAAAGCACGTGGTTTGTCCTCCAACATCATATCGCTATCAAAGGTGTGATCGTAAGAGGAAAAAAAAGAAAACCTCCGAGTCTCCAGCCCCGTGTTCAAAGCCACAAATCAGAGAAGCTGCGACCCAGAGGAGTAACATGAATGCTTCTGAAGCAAGCTAGCTCGGCATAGAGTTCAGATCAGACAAGGCGTGGCATGGGGACGGGATGGGGGCGAGTAGAAAAAAAATCCACAATGTGGTCAAAGAGGCTGTGGTGGTCTAATTGGTCACAGAGACCAATCGGATCGCCGCTAGGTGGGTGAGTAAGCTAAGGGGAGATATGGTAAGAATGGTCGGAAGGAGGCAGCACTGAGCACAGCTGAAGGGCTTGAAAGATCTTCGAGTAGCTACTTGGGTCAGTGACAACCATTTAGCAGGCATTGTTTTCGGTGGCAACCATTTGTCAGACATTGTTGTGTTTGTTAGCAGTTCTCAACCTGTGGGCCAAGACCCCTCTGGAAGTTAAATGACCCTTTCACGAGGGTCGCTGAGGACTATTGAAAAATGCAGATATTTATAATATGATTGATAAGAGTAGCAAAGACACAGTTATAAAGTAGCAATAAAATACATTTGTGGTTGGGGGCCCCCAGCACGTGAGGAACTGTGTTAAAGCAGCATTAGGAAATTGAGAACCACTGTGAGGAACTTACCATTGCAGCTGACAGTTTATATGACCACCATTCAACATTTTAATAATTTCAATACTAGAAGTCGGCATGTCCTGGGAAGAATTTGGGACTTCTCTTTTGAAACGTGCTTCACCTTGAGAAGAGCCCTAATCACTGAGGCTGGCAGGATAGGAGTTGCGTGCTCCCGGGCAGATGGTGGGGCTGTTCACCGTGGCCTAAGACCTGGCTGCAGTGTACTGAGTGGCTCAGGATACAGGCAAGACACCTAGGAAAGCTCACGTCTGCTCTTGACCAAACCCAGAGCAAGGGCCCCACTTCACACTAAGTGGAGAAAGAGAGACTCTTCCTCTGGGAGAGCCAATCTATTAGAAAGAGCTCAGAGCTTGCACCGGCTTCCTTCTTCACCACAGGGCTTGCAAGTGCTGAGCTAGCCGCAGCTTCTGAGGTGAGCAGGAATTCCTTACATGGGTGCTGTTATGATTCTGTATTACTGATAAGGGAGGGCATTTGTGGAAAGACCAACTTCGTAGTAGAGTGGAGCTCTGGGGGAGATCCATTTCCAGGTGGAGTAGAGCCTGCTCTGAAGCTCAGGTCTACCATGTAGGTGCTGATTGATCTATTGACCGCTGTCATTGGACTAGATCGATCATCACCATTACCTCACACTCAGAATCCTCGTCTCCCATGTGCCAACATCCCCTCAGAACTAGGGAGAACACTAAGCCTGGGGTCTAGTAACAGACCCAAAATCCAAACAAGAAAACTCAACGTGAGCCTAAGATTTAACACTCTCTGCATCCCAACGGACTAAGGCTATAATGCAGGTTTTTCCTCAGTTTCCCCCCAAATCTTAGTGGCATTGCAAACCCCAGAACCTGAACTCCAACCCCAGTGCCAGAAAAAGGACAATGAACCAGTAAGGAGGAGACAAGATTGAAGGATTCTGTTACACTCGAAGTGCCACAGCTCTGTAAATCACTAAGACAAACCTCAGACAACGCAGTTAAAAACCTTGAACAAAGGTCAAGTGTCAGGCAGCAGCCCAGAGCCCAAAGAGTAAGCCTCGAGCAAATCCCATGACCCTTAACTAGAGATACATTTCACAGAACTTGACACTGCCTCTCCTTCAGACAACCAAGATCACTGTCCGAGCTCAGCTCCCTAAAGTGGAACCAAAACCCAGAGCCAGGACTACAGAAGCCAGAGCTCTGAACTGAGATGAGATCACAGCAGCAAGTTCAAAGCTATGATTCTCCTTTCCCGTTCCAACTCCCCAGTCACGGAGGGTGCAGATACTGCACGGAGCCTGGAACTGAGAGTTGTGAGTTTTGGAATCCAAACATCAGAGAACACATACCTAGGGAGGATGATAACCTGGAGAGCTCTGACTGGAGCTGGACCAACACTGGCTTGATTCTCAATGCCTGGGACACTCGGTGCCTGCAGGTCTAGTTGATGTCCTTTCATTTATCCTCATTATATTTGTCAGGTATTTTCACAAAGAATCCGGTTCGAGAAGACAAGACATACATGGATCAAGCTTTGTTCGTATGGATCAAGAGCACAGCCATCTTTAGCAGTTTCTTCAGTAGGCGGTATGTTCTCGGTATCGGAGGAACTGGGTGTATAATAGACACTGTTTGCTGCTGGACCATGTAACTAGCGGAAGGCCGTATATCAGCCTAGATAACTGAGGAACCCTTTCATCCTGTGGTGTACTGTGGAGACCCAGGAGACTCACAAGGATTGTATGACAAAGTATCAGTTGGTGTCACACTGTTCCTGGGTAGCAACAGGAGAGACAGTAGTATATGATAAGGAGTTTATTTAGATTATATTTCTAGGCGTTCAAGCCATGACTCTGCTGGTCTGGGCCTCTGATGAGAGTGGTAACATCCAAAATATCTTCTCATTGTCATGCAGGAGACCAAGCCTTTACCTCAGGACCTCTGAGAGACAACCGCCCTAAGTACAGCAGAAATGATGTTGGTGATCAGGCACAAAGACATTGAAAGTGAGTGAAGGTTAATGAATATTAAGTGACAAGGTCTGCGCCAACTTGGGCCCATTCAGGGCTATCCAGAAAGACTCTCCCAAAGGTGCAGAGGATAAGGAAGAAGACTTAACAGCATAACAAGTGGACTGAGTGTCAGGCACATCTGAGAGCATGAGAGAGGATAGAAAAGAAATGAGTCCGGGTTAATGGTTGGACACACTTAGGACTCTTTGGTACTAAAGGTCACATATGAAGGGGAGTGTTAGCAAGGTGATGTCTATAGCCAAGGTCAGCTCTCCTCGCTCAAGCAAGAAGGAGATAGACAATAGAATGTAAATATGGTTGAGGCTCTTTTAAAGGAAGAAAACTTCAAAATAGAATTGTAAGTTGAAAAATAATGAATGTGGTTAATCTTGCTGTCTCCGTGTGGAGAAGAAAAGTAAAGGCATACAAACCACAAGGGACAGTTAGATGCAGGGCTCAAGGCTTGCACGCTTAGGAAGTCGACAAGCTATTGGAACCCGGTTCCAGCCCAGAGTGAGCGAAACACTAATAGGAGAAAAAAGCTACCGCACGGGCTTCTCTATGCAGCAAAGGCCGTCACTGTATATGGCCTTTAGAAATCCAGCCCAGTGACTTCCGTTCTCAGTCACTCCATTGCTACTCGGTAACTAAGCTCACTTAACTACCAAGCAAGACTGTGGAGTGTCTGCTTAGCTCCCACCAGCACTCATCCTCCTTATGATCCTAACAGCCAGATGGAATCACAACTTTAGAGGAAGGTTAGGTTTATATCCTATCTTATACTTCATTTAAGTTTATAACCTCTTTTTCTCTGGAGCACTTGAGAACACTGGATTTAAAAGTGATATTCTACAGGCAAAAGTTCCGAAGCCCCCTTACCCCACTGCTAAAGTTGATTTTGGATTGAATTTCTGGCTCCCTTTGCCTAGAATCCTGATAAAGGTACAATGTCAGCTGTGTTATTGGGAAGTGGGGAACATGGTAAAAATGACCTCTGACGAATGGATACAGAGAATGTGGTACATTTACACAGTGGAGTATTACTACAGCTGTTAAAAACAATGACTTCTTGAAATTTGCAGGCAAATGGATGGAGCTAGAAAATATCATCCTGAGTGAAGTAACTCAGTCACAAAAAGAGCACACATGGTATGTGCTCACTGACAAGTGGATATTGGGCAAAAAGCTCAGAATACCCATGATACAACTCACAGACCATATGAAGCTCAAGAAAAGGGAAGACCAAAGACCTCCTACTTAGGAGGTAGAGGGAGGGGGAGGGGGGATAGGATCAGGTGTGGGATGAAATGTGGGTGGGGGGAATACAGAGGGTCAGGATATGTATCAGTGGGGGATGGGAAACTGGAGGTAGCTACTAGAAAGTCCCAGATGCCAGTGAAAGAAGAGATTCCCAGGACCCAACTGGGATGACATTAGGCGAAATACTGCATTAGGAGAGAAAGACCTGTAGAGACCATATCCAGAGGTTAGGCATGGCCCCAGGTTGAGGAATAGTGCCACCCACTCATCTCAAAAATATTAACTTCTCTAATAGAATTGCAGGGACAAAGGGTGGAGCCGAGACTGAAGGAAAGGCCATCCAGAAACTGCCCCAGGTGGGGATCCATCTCATCTGCAGACACCAAATCCAGTCACTATTGCTGATGCCAAGAAGTACGTGCTGACAGGAGCCTGGTATAGCTGCCCCCTAAGAGGCTCTGCCAGTGCCTGACCAATACAGATGCGATGCTCACAGTCAACCATCGGACTAAACACGGGGACCCCAATGGAACAGTTAGGGTAAAACATGAAGGAGCTGAAGGGGTTTGCAACCACATAGGAAGAACAACAATATCAACCAACCAGAATCCCCAGATCTCCCAGGGATTAAACCACCAACCAAAGAGTGCACATGGAGCGACTCATGGCTCCAGCTGCATATGTAGCAGAGGATGGCCTTGTCGGGCATCAGTGAGAAGGGAGGCCCTTGGTCCTGTGGAGGTCGAAGCCCCAATATAGGGGAGTGCTGGGGTGGTGAAGAGTGAGTGGGTGGGTGGGGGAGCACCCTCATAGAAGCAGGGAGCGGGAGGATGGGATAAGGGGTTTGCAGAGGGGAAACTGGGAAGGGGGATAACATTTGAAATGTAAACTTTAAAAAAACCAATAAAAACAAAACAAACGACCTCTGACATGGAAGACAGAATAAAGTAAAATGCTAGTTTAGGAGCCACAGTTTGGACTTTCCAAGTGTGACTCTCTGTTTCATGAGTCCTTTATAAGTCCTGGGAACTGCTTATAAAACTGGGGTCAGCTGTTTTCTATCAAAGATAAGCTTTAACTAGTATTAACTTATGCTACTACTATACCCCCAGAAGTCTTACTAGAAGAATTGCTGTGTAGAATGTAGTCAGGTGTGGCTTTACTGTAGGACAACTCTCAGTGCTCAGTGGTTCCCTAATTCCAGCCTGTCTTTATTCTTCCTCCCCACCCCTACCCCTCCTTCCCCTTCCTCCTCCTCTCCTCTCCTCCCTCTCCTCTCCCTTCCCCTCCTCCGTCTTCTTTTTGTAGGCTTTGGTGGTGGTGGTGGTAGAGGTTGGTTAGTTGGGTTTTTTTTGTTTTGTTTTGTTTTGTTTTTTTTGTTTTGTTTTGTTTTGTTTTTTTGTTTTGTTTTGTTTTTTGTTTTGTTTTGTTTTGTTTTTTTGGTTTTGTTTGAGAGGTTTGGGAGGGAAAATGTGGTTTGGTTTGGTTCGGTTTTTATCTTTGATTTCTTTAAGACAGAGTCTCACTGTGTGTCTACGGCCTTTGATTCACTATGTAGACCAGGATGGCTTCAAACTCACAGAGATCTGCTGTTTCTGCCTCCCAAGGGCTGGAACTAGAAACCTGTGCATTCCTTTTCTTTCTTTCTTTCTTTCCTTCTTTCTTTCATTATTTCTCTTTTCTTAAAGATTGATTGGTTGATTTCATGTATGTGAGTGCACTGTCACTTTCTTCAGACACCAGAAGAGGGCATCAGATCCCATTACAGATGGTTGTGAGCCACCATGTGGTTGCTGGGAATTGAACTCAGGACCTCTGGAAGAGCAGTCAGTGCTCTTAACCTCTGAACCATCTCTCCAGCCCTCTTTATTTATTCTTTTTTCTTTTTCTTTTTCTAGAAAGAACTGGAGACCAGAGTGGTCAAAGGCGGAAGTTTTATTGGTCTGTGAGGATATTTGTGAGGGTTTGTATATGTTTGTATGTCTCCTTGATGTTTAATGTGCACTAGTGAGTGCCAGATGCTGCTGCTTCTAAGGCCCTCTGTGCTGTTTTCCGGCCTGAACTATGATTCCCTTGTATGAGCTATGGTTCCACTTTTGTGTCATAGGAACAATACCCCTAGGGACACTGGGAAAGATGGGCCAGGGTATGTGGTATTCAGCAAGAAAGAAGCCAACAGTCACTGATGGTGAACCAACTGCATTCAGATTACATGGCTATGTGTGCAGAAACGCCTGTGAGCTTTTACAGTGTATATATATATATATATATATATATATATATATATATATATATATATGCATATGTATATTATATATACACACACATATATACATATATATGTATATCCACAGAAAGTAAACTAAACATGTTTCTACACATAACAGAAAAATAATAATTACTAATAATGTATTTTTTAAAAACTTAATACCACTGAAGCATGTTATGACCCCCCAGGCTAAAATATACAAAATATACCGATAAAAACTATTTTATATTGTTATATGATATCCTTTCATATTTATTTGTATCCCAAAATATAGCAATAAAAATTAGAATCCTGGTTAAATGAAGAGATAAATTATTAATTTGAGACTTATTAGTACCTTGTTAAATCTGTCTAAGTTGACTGAGAGGACTAATGTTGTAATAATGAAAACATCAGAATTTTACGGAAATTAAAGACAGTTCTCTCTTGCTCTCTTACCCTCTTCCCTCTTTGTCCCTTTGCTCCCCATTCCCCTACTCCACCCCCCACCCCCACCCCCACCCCACCCCACCCCACCACCACCACCCTGTGCTCATGGCCAGCCTCTACTCCCTCTACTCCTCTCTCTCTCTCCCCCCAACACACACACACTGCCTTAACTCCCCTTAAAAAAACAAAAAAGACAGTTCTCAGTTCTGTCATTTATTCTGATCTCTTCTAGCTTAAAGAAAACAATCTGAAAGGCCAGGTGCTGTTATTTGCCCCAAGCATCGACAAACAGAGCAACAGCAAATATACAAAGTTCAAAAACTAGTCCACAGGCACTCGCCCAATCTACAGGGTGCCGTTTTAATCTCAAGGTCGAAAACTGCTTTTCCCAACAAACAGCGTTTTGCCATGGATATGTATTAGGGGTAGTCAGAAAGTTTAAGAATAGAACTTCAGAAAGAAACCTAGAAAGGTATCTTCATGAGAGGCAACAGTACACTTTTCACAAGGAACTAACCTTAAAGGAAAATGTTAATAAGTGGGACTACCTTAAGAATTAAGGTAAGGACGGTTGTATGGGAGGAGTTAGAGGGTGGAAAGGGAGAAGGGATGGTGGAATTATATTATAGTCTCAAAGGAGATAAACAAAAACACTGAGTCCTTGGTGCTGGAGCAACGGCTTGGTGGTTAAGAGCACCAAGTTCTCGTCCAGAAGACTGGAGCCAACTCCCAGCAATCCCAGTGCAGCTTGCAGCCACCCGGATGTCCAGTCCCAGGGGATCCTTTAACCTCTCCTGACCTCCTTCATCACCACACAGCCATGTGGTGTAGTCAGACATACAAGGCAACACATTTAAAATATATGTTTTTATTGAGCTCTTAAATTCATTGAAAACCAATAATGGGAGAAGTAAAACCCTGAAAAGGTGCGTATAGTGCACGTGGACAGTAGCCATTTGTATTCTGAATGCAAAGATTCCTGTCAATATGAAAAGTTCGGGTCGATGTTAAACAAACTACAAAAGGTTTGAACAGGTCGCTCACAAAAGGTATTTAGGTTATCAGTTACCATGTGAAATATTTTCATTGTCGTAACACACCAGAGAAATAGAATAAAAATGGGGGACAGTATCACTTTACACCTACGAGAATGGCTAAAGTCAAAAGAATCGACATGCGGCCTCCTGCCCCCCGCAGATGTACAATGTTTACACCTGACACACACAGGTCACCAGAGTCTGGCTTCTTTTCATCGAATATAAATACCTGCTTTCCCCACCACCAACAACCAACCAGCAAATCAGTGCCCGTATCTACTTAAAGAAAGTTAATGGGTGCTTCTTTTTTACGATTTATTTTTATTCTTTTTAACTCTGTGTATGTGTGTAGGTTTGTACTCATGAACGCAAGTGTTCACGGATCTTGAGAGTGTCAGACTCCCTGTAGCTGGGGGTACTGGAGTTTGTGAGCTCCCTGATATCAGTGCTTGGGTCTTCTGCAAGAGCAATACCAGCTCTTAACAGTGGAGCCCTCAGGGTTGGGGATTTAGCTCAGTGATAGAGCGCTTGCCTAGCAAGCGGAAGGCCCTGGGTTCCGTCCCCAGCTCTGAAAAAATAAAAATAAAAAAAAAAAAACACAAAAAACAGTGGAGCCCTCTCTCCAGCCCCAAAAGGTTTTTTCCCCCTTAATGACCAAAAATTATAACCCATTCAATTGTGTCCATTACCAATAAAAAAGATAAACTATCAGGGTTGGGGATTTAGCTCAGTGGTAGAGCGCTTGCCTAGGAAGCGCAAGGCCCTGGGTTCGGTCCCCAGCTCCGAAAAAAAGAACAAAAAAAAAAAAAAGATAAACTATCATGTTTTAATACAAGGGAGCTCTTTGTAGCCATCAGAGACATAAACTACTGTTGTCTGTAACGACAAGAATGAATATCACATGATTAGTTATGAAAGAAGTAAATATAAGACATAAAAGAGTACATATAGTATGATTCTATCTATATGAAGTTTATAAACAGATAAAATTAATTTATTAGGATACAGATCAAAATCATACTTAATTTGGTAACAGTAACTAAGAGAAGTAATTAAGTGGTTTCTGGGGTCAGAGAACTGTTCTGTGCCTCTATCTACAAGATAGATATTAGACAGGCAGACAGATAAATAGATGAATGGTGGATAGATGGATGATATTATACATATATGTGTGTGTGAATTTATTAATCTGTTCACCCGAGACTTATAGCTTGTCCATAGTTTAATGTCCCATTAAGACATTTCATTAGGAAGTACATCTCTGAAATAAAGCTGTGAGTAGACCCTTTTAATACCTGAGGCTGGGCTGAGAAACTGTGGAATTAGACAGGGTGACGCCATTACTCAAGGAGAAAAGAGGGCCCCGCAGAGCACGTGTCATAAATGAAAAGTAAAACTCCTTTCATTTCTACACCTTCACAAGAGAATGCTATTCTGAAAAATGTTACAGTTTAATTAGGTAACCAATGTTGAATTGCCTATATTTTCAGAACAAACTGTGGACTTATAGAATACACTGAAGTATCAAGGAGGGATGAGAAACAAGCACCCTCAGTCAGAGAATTCACAAACTACCAAAAAAGAATCAGAGCAAGGAACGTCATTCCACTTCCCATTTGTCAAGAGCACCACACAGTTTTCCCCAGAGCCCACATTGTTGGGCTCACCCTCATTCCAGTTAGTGTAGCGCACTCTGTTTCCTGTCAGGTCCTCAAAAACGTTTTCAGTCCTCTGGTCCGTTATGCCCAAGAAGGCAACATCTTTGGCCACATTCTGGATGGCCCTATTTTCCTCAGCATTCCTGGGAGTGGCCACAGTGCCCTGGAGTTCGGAGCACAGAGCCTTCGCTCTGTTAAGGGGCATCCTTCTAACACTGCTCATGAAGTACTTCTTTCCAACATTTTCACTCATAGAAAGGAGCACCCCTAAAATGTAAAAAGGTAGGTGACACTGGCTTATCTTCTAGACCACTCACTGTGTGAAGTTGAAATGGAAACATGTATACTCCATTTTCTCTGGTGGCATATAACATAATGGGTCTGCATTCTTGAGACCCGTCGTGAAATGCTTTCACAAATCAAAACACGCATCTTTTTACCTAAAGTTCCAGTTTAGCTGTTATCTTGTTTTCACCTTGCTGTCTTAATATGAACGAACAGGCACGACTTTGTATATTGAGATCTGCACCGTGGAGCACAGGTTATCTGGAATTCTGAATTCTACCATTCTGTTAACTCTCAATCAAACAAAGATGCCTGAGCAGATCTGGCCACAGCTAGAAGAAACATGATCGGCTCCATCATCTGGTCTAGATCCCAGGATTACAAAGTAGCCCACATTCTATTTTTAGTGAACAAGATCTGACCCTACAGATCTGGGTCCTAGAGTCAGACTCACTGAAGCTTATAAACTGGTTCTACCACTGAGCTCTGTGAAATTGAGTAAATCATTTAATTCTGAGTTGCCTCTGTTCTGACAAATGATCATTGGGAGGATCTCATGGGACCTGAATGGGAGCAGTTTTTTTTTTTCAGGTCCTAGGAAATCATACGTGTGCAGTGAACGTCCTGCCTCCTACCATCCCCAAACTTTAAGCTGCTAGAAGGGTACGGGAGGATACTCACACTTTCTCATAGCTCTCAGCTCCGATCGCAGGGCTGCAATTTCTAAATCAATGTTGGTAGTATCAAATTCTAGAAAGTTAAACAGTGAAAGGCAGTGTGAGCGTGAGGACCTAAGCTGTGCATTTCGGGAGTGTGGTATCTTTTTTCAGATTAAAAGGAGAAGGAGAAGAAAGAGAGGAGAAGGAGGAGGGGGAAGAGGAAGAGGAGGAGGAAGAAAGGTTTGCCTTTTGTTTTTAACATTAAAATACCTAAAAGAAAAAAAAGAACCTGCTTTTATGTGGCCTAAAACATCAATCTCTTCCTTTTCCTAAAACAGGTCCTTAGTAGGCTAGCGCCTCACACACTGCCTTTCTAACCTGTCTCATCCTCTGCAAGGAGGACAGTGTGAAGAAGTCCTCATCAGATTCCAGGAAGAGCAAATTCTCATAGGACAGACAGACTATCTCCCAAGATGAGGCAGTTACCCGTGAGGGCAAGGCAATACTGTGGGAGCAGGAGTGATCAATCACCTTGTGGGAATCAGACTGGTCCCTTCAAGTGACTTCTTCAGACTGCCTCCCTGAGGCAGAACTGGACAATCATCAATGAGAAAACATACAGCTTAATTGTGAGTCCTTTCTGTCCCCTGTTCTCTGTGTTTCTATACTTAAACTTGAAGACAGATTGAAAATCAATAGTTCCTTTATGTGTTCCTCTCTCAAATACTCACATGTTTAATTGGCATAAGATAATATGTGACCAATCCTATCTTTTTGGAGCTGTCTGAGCCCCGGATTATTATCCTAAAAATTCTAGTCAGAGCCAGAACTGATGACAAATGCCTTTCAGGCACAGGCAGATGGATCTCTGTGAGTTCAAGGGTGTATGGTCTATATAAATGAGTTCGGGGCCAGCCGGGGATTCATAGTGAGACCCGGCTTGAGAAACAAATAAATTCATGCGTTAATTAAATGACATTTTGGCCCCATATACAAAGATATTTAATGTATATTTCTAGTACATTCATCTACTCACTCAATGACAGAGCTTGACAGCAATCTGTAAGTGAGTTCTTGACTGTTCTCCCAAATTGCTTCATTAGGGCTAAAGCAAATCTCTGAAGAAGTTATTATTGGTTGTCTCGGGGTTTCTATGGCTGTGAAGAGACACCGTGAACATGGCAGCTCTCGTAAAGAGAAGCATTCAGTTAGGACTGGCTTACAGTCTCAGAGAATCAGTTCGTTGTTGTCATGGCAGGAAGCATGGTAGCATGCAAGCAGACGTGGTGCTGGAGAAGAAGGTGAGAGCTCTCCATCTTGATCTTCAGGCCACAGGGAGGAGACTGCCACACTAGGACTAGCTTGAGGATGAGACCTCAAAGCCCACCTGCACCGTGTCATGCTTCCTCCAACAAGGCCACACCTCCTAGTAGTGCCAGTCACACGTGGGTCTGTGAGGGCCACCGTAGCATTCATGAGGGCCATTCTTAAGTAAATGCCCACATTTATTAATTCAAGAGATTTTTGTCTCTAAAAAAAATCGATTTTTGTTGCCTTTCAGTTGTTTCATCCATGGACGTAGCAGTGTTTCCTGTTTCAGTGGTTGGTTGGTGTGTGTGTGTGTGTGTGTGTGTGTACGTGCATGTGTGCACATTTGTGTGGGCACCTCTACCTCCACAGTGACAGGATCATAGTGAGCATTGCTATGCCCACCTTCTCACATGGATACTAAACGGTCACATCCACAATTCGTGCCAAATGCTCTACTGAACCAAGCCATCGCCCTAATGCCTGCTTTGCCTTGGTTTTACTGAAATTTGTCATGAAAGAAACCAACAACATTTTCTCTGAGCTCCTCATTTTTCACAAGAGAAGGGCACGTGCTGCTTGGTGTGAACTAAGTAGCTGCAATGTGGTACCAGTTTTTTCTCAGAAGGAAATGCGGTCTTTCCACACACGCCTTGACTCTGGGCTGGACTGTGCCTTTTATAAACACACCAAAAGTGACTGTGTATATATATTTTAGCTTCTGTGCTAAGAGTTATATAATCACCAGGTAACAGTGGCCCGTGCCTTTAATTCTAGCACCTGGGAGGCAGAGGCAATCGAATCTCTATGAGTTTGAGGTCAACCTGGTCCACAGAGTGAGCTCTGGGACAGTTAGAGCTACACAGACAAACCCTATCCTGAAAAAGAAAGAAAAGGAAAAGGTTGTATAATCACTACTACCTAATCACCTATACAAGCCTGGATAGCCTATGACATGATAAGAACCTCGTGTCTGGCCCTCCTTACGGCAGCTGACCCCCACCCCCACACAGAAGACAGACGTGTGAGCAGGACCACTGGCCCTCAGTGAACCACAGGCATAAATGAACTCAGCTAAAATCAGACCTTTTGTGGCTGACCCACCGAATTATGTTTAAATAAATGTCTGTGCTTTTAGCCTCCTGAGTTTGGGGTTGGTTTCTTAAAAATGGAATATAATTTACATGCCTGTCAATGTTGAAACAGTTATAATAAGTTGAACAGGCATAATAAGCCCACATTGACATATGGCATTGTCTCCTTGAGGTCAAAAACTCAGCGGAGGGAGACTGCTTGAAAGAAAAGAGTCTGGCCTCCCACACTTTACAGGGTATCTGAAAACAGGATTTCCTGAAAGATCTGCAACTATAGATCTAGACATTGATGGAAACTCTCTTAGGTTCTAAGTAACCAGACGGTGCTAAGGGAACTTGACCAGGAAGCTGAAATGGGCATCTGCGCCCCTCCCCCCAGCACTGAGAGAGAAGCACATCCCACCAGCATCCAGCGTTCTAAACCCAGACATTCTGAAATGACGTCCTCACCTACACTCTCTCCACGGTCTCCTTTTGGTCCCGTTGCTCCTTTTGACCCAGGATTCCCTGGGGGCCCTGCAGGTCCTACTTTTCCAGGAGGGCCCTGCAAGCCTCTGAGGCCTTGACCTGAGGGAAGACAAACAAAGCATAAGTCAATATCTGTGGCTTTGCTTTCTCTAAAGTTTAATCCTCTGTGATGAGGTAAGTTCCCTCTGCTCCGAGAGACAGAGCAGTATGAGGTCACTGTCCTGGACAGGCAAGACAATCCTACATGCTTCTGTGTGGCAGCCCCGAATGCCAGACAACTAAAATTCTATCTGTTCTGAGTTACAGTATGTCGCTGCTGAGAGTGCAATTTGCCTAATAAGACTTTCCTTGCCTGTAGTTCTAGTCAACTTCCTCTAGAATGTAGAGTCAGAGAAAGGAGCTGGAGAGACGGCTCAGTGCTTAAGAGCATGCGCTGCTACTGTAGAGGGCCTGAGTTTAGGTCCCAGCACCCACGATGGGTAGCTCACAGCTGCCTGTAACTTCAGCTGCAGGATGATACTATGTCTTTGATCTCCAAGGTTACCTGCCCTGGAATGCACAGGAGCATGCGTGCATGTACCCCACACACGTAATTAAAACCAAAAGAGTTTAAGAGTAACGAAAACGGCTTAAATGCATACCCGGTTCTCCCTTTTCTCCCTTGGCACCGTCGTGTCCATCTTTGCCTGGGAAGCCGTTCAGGCCCGGAGAACTGCAGGCAATCACAGGGCAGCTACTTTGAGCCCCTTCGGTTAAGGTCTCGGCATAGACTGCCGTGAGCACGCAGAGCAGAAGGAAGGATGTGAACAGGGACATGGTCCTCACCTTGACGTAAGAAAAATCATGAAAGGTTACCTCATATCCTTTCCAGTATGTATGTACCAACCCTGCCTCTGTCCTGTAACTTGGGGACAGACACTGTACGGATGGATTAGTCGTGGGAAAGGTGGTGTCCAGATTGGGTATTTTGAAAATTAGGCATTCCTTGTGATGCTGTGTGGTTAGCATTTTAACAACAACAAAAAAAAAAAAAAAAAAAAAGGCATAACAGCATGCATGCAAGAGAGGCCCGTCTGAGGGAGGGCACTAGTGTCCAGGTCTCTGCAGGCAGATGTCTCTCATGGCAGTGAGAGCAAAACAGGTTCACACTACCAACTCACCAGTGTCGGATGGCTTAGGGGTTGAGGATGATCGGAGACACTGTGTTCCGAAGGATCTCACATGTGTGCCACGGTCTGCAGCCCAAATCCTATTTTCACATAGGACAAGATGGTTTCCTCCAAGACCAGTTAGATACCCTTTCCTCGGTTCCCAGAAATAAACTATAGGCTGGTGATTAAAAGAGACAGAGTCAGACTCCAATCTCATAGAAGTCTACTAGCCTAGCCCTGAATGAACTTAAGTGAACTTCCTGATAGTTTGTTTCCAGCAGCAAGACAAGGTGGCTGGGGAAAGCAATTTGTCTATAAATTTCTCTCTACCTCCTGGATTTTCCCATGACAGAACCGCTCTCAATTAGACAACCTGCCTTGAATCCTTCTCTAGACATTTTGTCTGTCCTTCAAGATTTTCATCCAGCTCTTCCTAAGAAATCATAACAGCCCAGTCCCAAGGGTCTTAGATTCCATGACACTGTCTTTGTAAAGTCATCTTTGCAAACAGATGACTGAGAGAACTCTCACGTGTCCAGGCAAGCAGAGAAAGTGCTGCTGACATGATTTCTGCCTGGCACGCCTCTTCTCTCAGGCATACCTCTGGAGTTTAGTCAAATCCCTAGACTTTGAATATAGGAACCCAAATCCACTCACCAAAAATGGTATTCCAAGGCTTTGAAACAGCAAAGATTCAGGGGCAAGGAAGAGTCTCTTCAACCTGGAACTCTTAACAGATACCTCAAAGTGAGGGAGGAGCCGAGCCTGATTTTTAAAAAGATAACCCAAGCTGACCTTCAACCCCAGATTAATAAGCAACCCTCTTTGGGGCTGTATTATGCACTCCTTAGGAGGATTCCCCAGAGGCCTCCAGTGAGTACACCAGGGCTGTCTACCTTAATACAGCACCATCTCCCCTTCAGCTGACATCCACTTTGCTAATTCTCATGACTAAGTTGCCCTAGTAAGTAGGTTCAAGTGGTTAATCATGTCAATTTCCTTGCTTACCATACACAAACACACATACCCAAGCATGTATACACTCTGCGCACACTTCCTCTACACACACACACACACACACACACACACACACACACACACACGCATGCATACACTCTAAGGGACAGCAGAGATCCAGCTTCTGTCAAGAACACTTCTAGACTCCACACTATCATCTGCAGCCTGGGCTATCCTGAATCTTTAGTGTTCTTCTCTCAGGCTTTTCCTCTTCTAATTCAAAGAGCCTTGTCCCTGAGAAACTTACTGCCATATTAACTAAAGCAGTTCTACTTGGTTCTCTTACCTTAAGGTGTGTTTGTTTGTATTGATTATAATGCATTGTATTTTAGCCATTTTTTATTGTAGTAAAATGTACCACATTGGTACAAAATGGTAAAACATATCATTTTGACCATTGTTAAATGTGTAAGTCAGTAAGAACATTTATGATTTTGACAGAACCCATCTCCAACAATACTTCATCATCTCAAACTAAAATTCTACACATTAAACAATAACTACCCAAGTCTCCCCTCCTTATCATTACTGACAATGGCCATTCTATTTTCTGCCTCTAAGAAGTTAAATGTTTTAGATGGGGCATATGGTTGAAATTATGCAATAATTATCATATGGGTTCATTATTTTTAGGATACTGTCTTCCAATTTCATCGTCACATGATTTCATTCTCTTTTGAAGCAAGGTAATATTCTCTGTGTGTACCATGTACTTGGAAGCTTCTGTTTTGTAGCCCAAAATATTTAAAGCAACCCAATCTTCCTTCATCTGTGAATGAGAAGCTGATGTGTCCTATAACAGAAAACTCTAAGAAAAAAATAGTAAATTACTTATTCATGCAATGAAGGACAAATCTCGTGAGTCCTATGCTAAATTAAAGAAGCTCTATTTCAAGTGCTTATAAACTGTATTACTCTATGAAATGATTAAATTAAATCCATAGAGGACAAATTATTGGTTGACATAGATCTCTGGATGGTGTAAGTTTAAAGGTATACGATCAGAACATTTTATTGATGAGGAAACAACTCTGTATCTTGACTGTGATTGCTACGTAAGCCTATGATTATTTTTTTTAAGTTTCATAGGACTAAATACCAAGTACAAGAGGCACATAAATAATTACTTCCCCAAAATCCATTTCTTATTATTTTATCATCCCAACCCATTTTATAGTCTTGATATTTGTCCCACGTTGTATATTAGAACCTATGATTAATGATATATGACAGAACAATGAGAATTTTCTTTTTTATTAAGATCTATTTATTTATTATATAAGTACATGTAGCTGTCTTCAGACACACCAGAAGAGGCATCAGATCTCATCACAGATGGTTGTGAGCCACCATGTGGTTGCTGGGATTTGAACTCGGGACCTCTGGAAGAACAGTCAGTGCTCTTAACCACTGAGCCATCTCTCCAGCCCCCCAAGAATTTTCTGTAATAATTTCTCAACTTGTGTGAGATTAAGATGATTTCAAAAAGAAGGGGATTTCAAAAAGGACTATAAAAAAGATGTGTGATTCTCAAAGACTATCCATCATCCCTTAAGATTCAGTTTTCCTCACATTTCAAAGTGTGAATAGCCTGGGTTGTGGATTGAAAAGGAAAAAATGCCTCAACACTATGATGTCCCTATGGACTCAAACTGGGAGATCCACCAGACAAGGGACAAAATATCCGCCAATCACCAAAGAGCTTATAAACTGCGGGATTAAAGACTTCAGATGTTCTTCAAGGTCTTCAGAGAAACACCCTCCTCCTGCAAAAGGAAGATGTCTTTTTTTTTTTAATTTGTAAGATTTGTTCTGTCTGTGGTGAGGAAAAAGACAAAGTAGATACAGAACTGGATACTACAGCAGAAACAGAAAACTTCATGATCATCTAAGTGATGGATGAGAGTGGCCAGTTGACTCAAGGTGGACCGAATTTGAGAAACATCTAAGAAATGTAAATGGTTGAGCTCGGGACCTGGCTCGATGTGAAATGACAAAAAATGAGAAATTTATATACAAGTTTCTGACTTGAGAGTCTAAGGCCACTCAATGGAGCTGGAAACCAAGGCAGTGAAGAGCAGTTAGGGAAAGAAGACGGCGAACATCCTGTGGGTCAATGGTCTTCTTTCATTGGCCGATCGGGATGCTATAGTAGATATGGCACAATACATTTATGAAGTACAATGCAGTATGTTCTGAAATACATTTGTTTTTCTCATTGATTTGTGTGTGCTTGTGTGCCTGTATGCATGCATGTGTGTGTGCACATATTCACACCATGGTCTACATAGAAGCCAGAGGACACTGGACAGTTTGTAGGAGTCTTTTATTCCCCCGTATGGGCACTGGCAATCAAATGCATGAGATCAGATTTGTGGCAAGCACCCTCCACCCGCCCACTGGGCCATCTCGCCAGCCCCTGAACTACAATGTAGCTGTTTTCCTGTGTCACTGTGCTTTTCCCTGCTCCAAGAAAATGCATGAAATAACTGACTTATAAAGAGGAATGAACAGTTGCCCCTCTTGTTCCTGTGCCTGTGATGAGGCCATGTCCCATATAAAGACTTAAAACAGAAGGCAGCTTATCTGACAACCAGAGAGAAAGAGGGAAAGACCAGCTTCCCACAGCCTACCTAGAAATGTTCCTCCAGCTTCCTAAAACCACTTACCCTGCTCCAGCTTTCTCTCTCCTTTTTAAAGATTTATTTACTTATTATATATAAGTGCACTGTCGCTGTCTTCAGACACACCAGAAGAGGGCATCGGATCTCATTATTGATGGTTGTGAGCCACCCTGTGGTTGCTGGGATTTGAACTCAGGACCTCTGGAAGAGCAGTCAGTGCTCTTAATTGCTGGCAGTACTGCCACAGGCTGAATACTAAGTCTTTACTACCAGAACCTTTGGAGGTATCCTAAATCCAAATACAGCAGCTGGTGTGGAAAAGCCACGTTAGCTTGAAGAATTTAAGGAACCCCCTGTGAGAGCTTCATACAGAGTCTGGGGGTGATGTAGTGGAGGTCACCAAACACCACAAGTAGGACTGAGACACCATTCCAGGTCCCTTCCAATCAGACTTGTGTTTATGAAGGGCCCAGTTTCCTTACTTTCTCTTGACATATTCCTGTGCTTGGGAAACTGTTCAGGATGGTAAACGCCACCTGGTTAGAGCAAATGTCTATTGTTTCTGGCCACAGAAAAGGCAGAAGGCATCTTGTCGTATGACTCTTCAGTCTTCTTGTGTTTCTTCATTATTTTTAGTAGATAGAGCTTCCCCCTGATTCTGGTGCAGTGACAGAGGTAAGATCAATAGAGGACACTAGGTCAACTGGTGGTGCTGCCTTTGATCATAATGTCTGTATTTTTTGCTTCTGTGTGTACTTAGTCCCAGGGTCAGGAAACTGCCCTTCAGACCCTGGCCCTACCATTCCTAAATGGGCTGTCAACCTTTCAGCTAACTACAGAGCTAAGTGCTATTCACATGAACAGCCTTCCCTCCAGTCTTTCCTAGAGATTTATTTATTGATTATATATGAGTACACTGTAGCTGTCTTCAGACACACCAGAAGAGGGCATCAGATCTCATTATAGATGACTGTGAGCCACCATGTGTTTGCTGAGATTTGAACTCAGGACCTCTGGACGAACAGTGAATGCTCTTAACCACTGATCTCTCCAGCCCTCCTCCAGTCTTTCATAGGACTATTATGTCACAAGAGCTCCTTTTCTGCATACATTATCAGCTGCTTATGCACAGACAAGGTGTGTATTCTGGATCCTAGGACCTTTGTGACACTGCTTCCTTCTGGTAAGTCCACCTTACCCCAACAGGCTACAAAGACAATGGCCTCTCAACCCTACATGAAAACTGCCCGCTCATCATCTCTTTGCTAAGGTATGATCCAAACTCTGATATTCCTGGTTTAGTTACTGTGGCCGAGTTCTTCCGACTTACATACTCCATCCCTTCTTCGGTGAACCTCGGCTATGACGTGACATGTACACTTGTTGGGTCCCTGACAGGGACAGCCTATGAAGATGGCGACTTCACCTTCTCCAGAGTGACCGGGCCATCGTAGAGACCACTTGAAAGGTCCGGCCTGAGACCTAGGATCAGAAGACTTGATTTTGACCCATGCCTGAAAGTTTAGACAGACCATGTATTCTGGCTGAACTTTCATTTTTGCATCTAAAACAAGTAAGATTTTGAGCTTCAATCTCTTTCTACAGGTTCATGTCCTCTAAGCAGAGATCATTAAGAACACATGTATACTCAAAGTTTAAAAAGCTGTTTAACTTGGGATGTTAGTCCTTCTTTCCCCCGCCTGCTACAGCAAGGATATTGTGTATAGTGATTTATATTGGGGCTTCTCAGCTACAGATTCTCAAAAGATTTTTGTGGGACTTGCCTTTGTCCTAGGGGCTCTTTAGAGATAAGTTTAAAAAGAGAAACTACTCTGTAGAGGCACTAGTAAGAAGCTGAGCACTCTGTGGTCGAGGATCTCAATTCTATTTAGGACAAAAGCAACATGGAAAGGGAGTTTTTGTACTTTGTAAAATGGTGGCAAATGTTCATGCCTCACAGGACAGGGGCATGGTTCCATTTATATAAAATGCCCCTTTTGGCTCATGTAGAGGTGACTTCAGAATGTTTTTGTGGCCGTGGAAGAATGATTTTGATGTGCGTTGCTGTTCAGTGGGGAATAGCTGCGGTTCGAGAGACAGCAGACAGAGGTGCTCTTCTCGTCAGGGCGCCCTTTATACCCATCTTATGTCCACACGCTCTCTGTCTTGCATCCCTCTAAGTTTCCATCTTAAAAGAACGCAGTGAAGTTAAAGACGTTGCAGACCCCTTCAGTAAAGACAAGTAACACCACCACAGCTTCTGAGTTGTGCCGTGGGTTCCTAAGTCCCTATTCCCGTGAACTAGGAGGGATCACATCTGCCCACAAGAGGAGACCATGCCTACCCATTGACATAGATCTAACCCGGGGTGACTGGAGTACAGGGAAGCTTTGAAGGTTTGACAGCAAAGGCCTGCCCCATTGCCACAGGCAGTGAGATCATATGAGGAGCGTTGAGCCCTCTCAGATATTCATTCTCCTTGTCCTGCCCCTGTCCCTCCACTCCCAAGGTACAGTTCTAGCACAGTGACATCTCTTGGCAAGGGCATCTGCTTCTCTCAACAGTATTGAGAGCCTTCCAACAAGCAGCAACACTTTCATCTGTCTCCATAACCAGGGGCATTACTCATCCTGTCTTGTCTGCAAGGTTACAGAGCAAGCCTAACAGGTCATCAGGCAGAGGGTGACACCTTTGAAACACAAAGGTCACTGATGTGAGAGGTAGAGCAGAAAGGAGAGGATCAGAAACTCTCACTAACTGAAACAAAATCCTTAGAAGGGGCTGACTAATTAACATTGACAAAAAAATACCTGAAGATTCTAGTCAACCAAAATAGGCAGAAGATGCCACAAAAGCAGTGGAAGAGAAATACCAAACCGAACAATAAAATAATTGAAATCCTAAGCACAGCCAGGATGTATTTAGCTGAAGAACATATTAGGAAAATGGGTCTTAGGGCAGAGCAAAAGATGTTCCAGGCTTAGACACTTGGACAGGTGAAAGGTGTGAGGTGAGTATGAATGAAAAAGATAAGAGTGGGGATGGATGGTGGTACACACCCTTGACCCTGGAATAGGAGACAGGCAGATCTCTGTGAGTTCAAGGCCAGTCTGGTCTACACAATGAGTTCCAGAACAGCCTGGACTATAAAAAGAGGCCCTATCTCATTCATACATACATACATACATACATACATACATACATACATACATACATATATACATACATACATAGGAGACAGATAGACACGGATAGATAAATAAGAAGAAAAGAAAAAGGGAGATGATAAGACTTTCACACACACACACACACACACACACACACACACACACACACAAAACTGAACTGTACAGGTTGTATTCAGCACCTTAAGCAGTCACAGGCAAGCAAGACTGGAAGAAACAGAGTGATCACAGCAATGCCCCAGGTAGATGCCACACAGGTGCACTGCCACACAGGTGCACTGCCACACAGGTGCACTGCCACACAGGTGCACTGCCACACAGGTGCACTGCCACACAGGTGCACTGCCACACAGGTGCACTGCCACACAGGTGCACTGCCACACAGGTGCACTGGCCTTTCTTTCTACGCTCAGAAAAATACCATGGCCCGTTGAGTACTTAGGCTTTCACTAATTCACTAATTAGTTCAAGTCTCCTTCTTTATGAGAATTTAAAAACATCCTCCAATATCATTCAGCATCATTTGTATGGTCTCCCTTTCACCTATATCTTCTCAGGACATTTAGGTAGCATTTATGTAAATTCACAGCATTTACCATAGCATTATTGGACTAACTGAATCATGAATGTCTGAAACCTCTCACTGGAGACTTAACAGATATTCTCCTTCTGTAGTGCAGAGTCTGTGTGAGAACATTCTCTTGTATGCACACGAATGCGTAGCACTTGGGTAAGTCTACAACTTTTCATACATTGTACACCCCCACTGTGAGTGTATATGTAAAATGCAGTTTCTCTCCTATGAAAAGGTTCAGCACTCTGGTGCCATTTAGAAGCTAATGATCTAAACTGGTTAAATTTAATATAGAGAATTATGAAACTGATAAAAGTAACCACAAGATATAACAAAAATTTCAGATACTATTATACATAGGGAGGGGCTGGAATGATGTTCCAGTGAATAAGAGCAGTTATAGAGAAGGTTCTGAGAGAGGAAAAGAAGGAGGAAATCATGTAATTGTTTTACATTATATAATGTAATTATGCAATTATATTCCATTATGTAACATATGTATATTGTGTTATTATGTAATTATATTACATCATATTATGTAATTATGTTGTTATATTATAATCCCAAAAAATAAAATGTTCTCTAAAATTTTTACAACAAAAAAATGTGCAGTTGAGAGAGAGATGGCTCAGTGGTTAAGAGCACCGGCTGCTCTTCCAGAGGTCCTGAGTTCAGTTCCCAGTACCCACATGATGGCTCACAACCATCTATAATGCCCCCTTCTGGTGTGTCTGAAGACAGTGACAATGTACTCACATACATTAAAAAAAAACGAACAAATTTTATATTTTAAAAAAGGTGCAATTGTAAAATTGTAATCCTAAGATTCATATGAAAGCACAGAAGACTTCAGATAGCCAAAGCAATCTTCAACAAAAACAATCAATACTGCTAGAAGTATCAGCACATGAGATTACATTACAGAGCTGTAGTAACCAAAACAGCATGGTACTGGCCAAACACAAATACATAAATTAACAATACAGAATAGTGAACCAAGATATAAGCCTGTCACACTAGAATCACATGATTTTTGACAAGGATGTTAAAAGTTCACACTGATGGAAAAAAAGAAAACTTCTTCACAAATGGAGCTATAAAAACTAGATTTCAGCAAACAGAAGAATGAAACTTGATCCTCATTGTTCACGCTAACCAAAACCATCAACTCCAGACAAAAATAAAAGACCTCAGCACAATATATTGAAAGACCCCTAGAGTGGGGAGACCCTCACTCAAGTCTCGGGATGACGCCGCGACCCCCCAAGAACTCACACAAGACCATCCTTGCTGTAATCACCTGAGGTTTATCGATAGTAGCCAGTGCACTGGGGTCAAGATTCATATCCCACGCAGGGACAGTGGAGTTCGACCCCGAGAGGCTGGGAGAAAGGGTATTTAAAGGGAGAAACCACAACCCGAGGAGGCAGGGATGGCGTCCTAGGAGAAACTCTGTTTCTCAAGATTGTTTCCTAGGAGAAGCTGTCTCCTGCTTTTCAAGATGGTTTAACTTCATGGTCCGCTAGTTCCTAGGAGAAGTTGCTTCCTGCTTTTCAAGATTGTTCTCTAAGATTTATGGTCAGCTAGTTTCTGGGAGAAAGCTGTTGAGCCAGCCGATGTAATTACCCATTCTATAGCCCTAGGAGAGGCTTCCTGGAACATACAATTCTGGGGCCTAACCTGTTTTTTTTCTTCTGCTCTAAACTTTGTGTCTAGGGGGCAACTTTAAAACTTTTACCTTTCTTTTTTTTGCTTCTTTTTTTTTGGAGCTGGGGACTGAACCCAGGGCTTTGCGCTTCCTAGGCAAGCGCTCTACCACTGAGCTAAATCCCCAACCCAACTTTTACCTTTCAATATGAAATTCGGTAACTCCTAGAGGAAAAGGTACAAAGTACATGTCAACATGTAGGTAAAGTAAAAGCTTTCAGAACAGGACTCCAGTTACTCAGGAAATATGACTGGCAATATCAATAAATAGAACCCATCAAATAAAATACTTCTGTACAGCAACCAAAACTAACAAGTGAAGAGGCAGCCCATGGAGTGGGAGAAAAATCTTCATATCTGACAGAGGATTAATTTATAGAATATTCAAGGAATTTAAAAGACTAACAGGGAGAAACCAATTTTAAAATCGGGTATGGACCTGAGAAAAGAGCTCTCAAAAGAAGAAATAAAAACAGCTAATAAATTCTTTTGTGTCTGGGTTACCTCGCTTGGGATGATATTTTCTAGCTCCAACCACTTGCCTACGAATTTCATGAAGTCATTGTTTTTGATAGCTGAGTAGTACTCCACTGTGTAGATGTACCACATTTTCTATATCCATTTGACAAAGCCAGCTCAGTCAGTCAACAGGATCTCCAGGGCAGGAGTGAAGATTAAAAAGGGGAAAAAAAAAAAAGACAACTAGACACCCAGCCAGTTCTGAGGCTGAGGTGGGTTTATTTTTTCCTAATCTGCTTTTATACCATTTTAATTATATTCAGATAATAAGGTCAGTTCTAGGTTAAGGAACAAGCAAGACAATAAACACAGTCAAGGAACAAGCAAGGCAATAAACAAAGTCTCAAGATCACTGTTTCTAGAGGCTTATCAAGATGACTAAGATTTCTGAGCCTACTTCCCAAAGTATTGTCCTAGCCCAAAGTCAATCCTTGCCTGAAGCCTACTTCTTTGTTCTAGCCCAAAATCAGATTCCTGCCTGGGCCAATGTCAAATTCCTACTTTAAGCCTACTTCCTTGTCCAGACTCAATGTCAAATTCCTGCCAAAGGGCCCCAAAAGCTCTCCACAGCTGACTACCTTCATCTCTGTTCCCCACCCCCACCCCCCAACATACACACACACACACACACACACACACACACCCCTCAGCTAGGTCAAGCACTCAGCAGCCACTTGTTCTCAGCATTCGGGCCTGTTACCAGTCTCTGCACTAATCATTGCCTACAGAACAAGAAGTTTTTCTGGCAGAGAAAGGCAGACAGCAGAACTGATCGATGGAATTAGTTAGTACTTTAAAGACAATCCCTTAGCAAAGCATCAGTAGTCAGTGTTGATTGACAACTTGACAGACTAGAATGCAGCCAAGGACCTGTGGGCATGTCTCCTGGCTATGGATGAGATGTAAAGCAGTTTTCAGGGTATTAGCCTGCTCCTGTCTCAGATTGCAGGCTCCAGAAGAACAGCAATGTAAAGATGTGGTTCCTCTCTCTGTTCGTTGGCCTTTGTGATAGTGAGGATCATGGCTCTAGTTCTCTAGCTATAAGTATCCATTTATTTAGTGTATGCATGTGTCTGTGTGTGCACTTGGGTGGGAGGCACACGTACTCATGACTCACCTGTGGAGGTCAGAAGATAACTTTGATCGGTATTCAAGGGTTCTTCATCTTTGACCAAAGACAGGCTCTCTCCCTGGCCTGAACAAGCCACCATAAAGGCCAGGCTAGCTGGCCAAGGAGTTTCCAGGCATCTGCCTGTCCATCTTCCATTTAGGCATCACCTGGGTTACAGACTCATGCTTCCATACCTGTCTTCTTCTGAGTGGCAATGGGGAGTGGGGTCTGGGAAACTTAACTCATCTCCTAATGCTTATGAGGAAAGCACTTGCAAGCCAAGTCACCTCCTCAGCCTCACCCAGGGCTATAAAATGAATCTATTAACTTCAAGACTCTGAAGAAAGAAATTGAAGAAGACCTCAGAAAATGGAAAGATCTCCCATGCTCATGGATTGGCAGGATTAATATAGTAAAAATGGCCATTCTACCAAAAGCGATCTACAGATTCAATGCAATCCCCATCAAAATACCAATCCAATTCCTCAAAGAGTTAGACAGAACAATTTGCAAATTCATCTGGAATAACAAAAAACCCAGGATAGCTAAAACTATCCTCAACAATAAAAGGACTTCAGGGGGAATCACTATCCCTGAACTCAAGCAGTATTACAGAGCAATAGTGATAAAAACTGCATGGTATTGGTACAGAGACAGACAGATAGACCAATGGAACAGAATTGAAGACCCAGAAATGAACCCACACACCTATGGGCACTTGATTTTTTACAAAGGAGCCAAAACCATCAAATGGAAAAAAGATAGCATTTTCAGCAAATGGTGCTGGTTCAACTGGAGGTCAACATGCAGAAGAATGCAGATCGATCCATGCTTATCACCCTGTACAAAGCTTAAGTCCAAGTGGATCAAGGACCTCCACATCAAACCAGATACACACAAACTAGTAGAAGAAAAAGTGGGGAAGCATCTCGAACACATGGGCACTGGAGAAAACTTCCTGAACAAAACACCAATGGCTTATGCTCTAAGATCAAGAATCGACAAATTGGATCTCATAAAACTGCAAAGCTTCTGTAAGGCAAAGGACACTGTGGTTAGGACAAAACGGCAACCAACAGATTGGGAAAAGATCTTTACCAATCCTACAACAGATAGAGGCCTTATATCCAAAATATACAAAGAACTCAAGAAGTTAGACCACAGGGAGACAAATAACCCTATTAAAAAATGGAGTTCAGAGCTAAACAAAGAATTCACAGCTGAGGAATGCCGAATGGCTGAGAAACACCTAAAGAAATGTTCAACATCTTTAGTCATAAGGGAAATGCAAATCAAAACAACCCTGAGATTTCACCTCACACCAGTGAGAATGGCTAAGATCAAAAACTCAGGTGACAGCAGATGCTGTCGAGGATGCGGAGAAAGAGGAACACTCCTCCATTGTTGGTGGGGTTGCAGACTGGTACAACCATTCTGGAAATCAGTCTGGAGGTTCCTCAGAAAATTGGACATTGAACTGCCTGAGGACCCAGCTATACCTCTCTTGGGCATATACCCAAAAGATGCCCCAACATATAAAAAAGTCACGTGCTCCACTATGTTCATCGCAGCCTTATTTATAATAGCCAGAAGCTGGAAAGAACCCAGATGCCCTTCAACAGAGGAATGGATACAGAAAATGTGGTACATCTACACAATGGAATATTACTCAGCTATCAAAAACAACGAGTTTATGAAATTCGTAGGCAAATGGTTGGAACTGGAAAATATCATCCTGAGTGAGGTAACCCAATCACAGAAAAACACACATGGTATGCACTCATTGATAAGTGGCTATTAGCCCAAATGCTTTGAATTGCCCTAGATGCACAGAACACATGAAACTCAAGATGGATGATCAAAATGTGAATGCTTCACTCCTTCTTTAAAAGGGGAACAAGAATACCCTTGGCAGGGAATAGAGAGGGAAAGATTTAAACAGACACGGAAGGAACACCCATTCAGAGCCTGCCCCACATGTGGCCCATGCATATACAGCCACCCAATTAGACAAGATGGATGAGCAAAGAAGTGCAGGCAGACAGGAGCCGGATGTAGATCGCTCCTGAGAGACACAGCCAGAATACAGCAAATACAGAGGCGAATGCCAGCAGCAAACCACTGAACTGAGAATAGGTCCCCTATTGAAGGAATCAGAGAAAGAACTGGAAGAGCTTGAAGGGGCTTGAGACCCCATATGAACAACAATGCCAAGCAACCAGAGCTTCCAGGGACTAAGCCACTACCTAAAGACTATACATGGACTGACCCTGGACTCTGACCTCATAGGTAGCAATGAATATCCTAGTAAGAGCACCAGTGAAAGGGGAAGCCCTGGGTCCTGCCAAGACTGAACCCCCAGTGAACTAGATTGTTGGGGGGAGGGCGGCAATGGGGGGAGGATGGGGAGGGGAACACCCATACAGAAGGGGAGGGGGAGGGATTAGGCGGATGTTTGCCCAGAAACAACCGGGAAAGGGAATAACACTCAAAATGTATATAAGAAATACTCAAGTTAAAAAAAAAAAAAAAAAAAAAAAAAACCTCAGACCCAATTTGAGATCTGAGCACGCAAGTAGAGCTGTAGGCAAAACGAAAGTCAATAAAACAAGGCACGAAACTATAAAAAAAAAAAAAAAGAATCTATTATTACCTGAGAAATTATGACACAGAAAAGGACTTCTCTATTAATCTCCATTGTCTGCCTGTAAAATGGGCTTAAAGAGAGCATTCAGCAACCTGAGAATCATCGTAAGGGGATGATTATTCCCTCTGCTCCCAAGAAAAGCATTAACCATTGTAAGTCAAAGAAGATTGCTCCCTGGGATGGAAGGCAGAAGACACATGGAAGTGCCTAAGTGGACTGATGAAGAAATACTTACCCGTGTTCTGTATTGATTCCTTTGTTTAAGGAGCCATAGAACAGTGGAAAGGAAGGATTTTTGTCCTCATATGCAGCTCTGTATTGGCTCTGGGAGGCACGGTACGGGGTCAGTGCACAAACTTGGTTAGTGTGCTTCACGGAATGCTACGGGTCAACCCTGCCATCTTCTGACCATACTGAGAACTGCAATAGGCCAAAGTGTGTGGAGAGCATTTACAATTAAGTATCTAATATATGTCTTTCCTTGCCGTTTAATTTGGGGGCAATGTATCATTTAATTCTTGCAACACCCTGAAATGGTGCACAGGACATCACCTTCATCTCTAAGTTCTGGGACCCACAGAAGTATGTACATGATTCAATGTGTATAATATTTGTGGACATAATTTATAAAAGGATAAAAAACAAAATGAGCAATGGGAAATAGTACACAGGGTGAAGTCTAAAGGAAACCAGGAAGCCACTTCTGAGAGCCCTTCCCTGTGTAGTTAGAAGGTTTCACTCCATTTCCCCAATAAGAAACTGAGAAACATGCAAAAGCAAAAACTGTACCCTGGGGAAAGTCATTAGTCTAGGTGTCCACAGAGTTTATTGATATAACGCCATTCAGAGGCGTTGTGACAACATACTGGTTTTAAAAACAACTTAAAGAAGAAGTGTTGGGCTGGAGAGATGGCTCAACAGTTAAGAGCACTGACTGCTCTTCCAGAGGTCCTGAGTTCAAATCCCAGCAACCACATGGTGGCTCACAACCATCTGTAATGAGATCCGATGCCCTCTTCTGGTGTGTCTGAAGACAGCTACAGTGTACTCATATACAATAAATAAATAAATCTTTAAAAAAAAAAGAAGAAGTGTTGACTTTGGCTTGCAGCTCAAGAAGAAATAAAATCAGTCTGATCAAGAGCACTGGCTGCTCTTTCTGTTTGCGATCCCTGGATATAGTGTGGACGGCTGTCTCCCACTACTGTGCCCTCCCATTGTGATGGATGCTATCCCTTCTTCCTCTTCTCCCCCCTCCTCTTCCTTTTTCTCCTTCTACTTTTTAGATTTATTTATTTTATATATGTAAGTACACTGTACTGTCTTCAGACACACCAGAAGAGACATCAGATCCCATCACAGATGGTTGTGAGCCACCATGTGGTTGCTGGGAACTGAACTTAGGACCTCTGATGTCTTCTTTCTTTTCTCTGTTTTATTCACTGTGGGACCCCAGCCAGTAGGGTGGTGTCACCTCCACTCAGTATAGGTCTTCCTTCAACTAAACCTCTCCGGAAACTCCCTCAAAGACATACCCAGAATGTCTTGAAATCCAGTCACGATGACGAGGAAGATCAAACACTTCAGCAGACACCTGCATAGCATGTGCCAAAATCCCAGACTCCTGGAAGGACATGAGGACTTTAGCATAAGTCATATTGTTCACACAAATTTAGCTTCAATAAAGCATTTTTCTAAGCTCTGGGGATGAGAAGAACTCTTAAAAATTTAGGTTCCTGGCAGGAAGTTTTCTTGATGGAGTTTTGTTGGTTGGTTTGTATGAGGTTTGGGGGTTGTTTGTTTGCATGGTTTTTCTTTTTTGCTTTGGTTTTTTTTTTTTGTTTGTGTTTTTTTGTTTTGTTTTGTTTTGTTTTGAGGGAGGACTGGTTTTTCTAAGACAGAGTGTCTCTGTGTAGCCCTTGCTGTCCTAGAACTCACTCTGTAGACCAGGCTGGCCTTGAATTCAGAGATCTGTCTCCCTCTGCCTCCCAAGTGCTAGGATTAAAGGAGTTTACCACCACCACCTGGCCCTGATGGAGTTTGGTAGCAGCAACCTGAGTGGGTCACAGACAGACCTACATTAGCCGAGTGGTCACTAATCCACTGTTGTAGCCTGGCCAAGCAGAGCTATGGGGACAACAGTCAACACCAAAAGCTGCCTGGCAACTACAGACATGCAGAGCTCACTGCTGTGACCTGAGGTCTTCGGGCTCAGGTACCTGGGAATGAAACGGTCCAAGGGAAATGAACTGCAGACCTCTGTCACTGCTGTCAACAGAAGCATGGCCACCGTACAGGGAAGAACATGGCAGTGTGCTCAGATACATTGCAGAGGAAAGCTGGAGTGCTATACCTTCCTCTGTACCCAGTTAAAACCCCTCAGTGGGGAGAACAGAGACCTTAAACTGAAGTATGTATCTCTTGGGACTCTGAAGAGGATAGGGAGAGCACTAAGGGCTGCTGTGAGGTTGCAACCATGTGCCCCAAATGCCTGCCTTCCTTCAACTCAGTAATGTGATCTGTTGGGGCTTGACATTACTGTGACACTCTATCATTGGTGTGAACTGGGGATGCAGGTGTGAACTGGGGTGCCATGGTGAATTGGGGTGCAGACATGAAATGGGGTTCTGGTGTGAACTGAGGGTACAGGCATGATCTGGAACACATTGTGAGCTGGGGGTACAGGTGTGAACTGGGGTGCAGGTGTGAACTGGGGCGCAGATGTGAACCGGGTATGTGGGTGTGAACTGGGACGTACAGGTGCAAACTGGGGTGCATGCATGAGTTGGGGGTACAGGTGTGAGCAGGGATGCAGGTGTGAGCTGAGCTGAGGTGCGTTGAGAACTGGGGTGCAGATGTAAATTGGGTTACAAGTGTGAACTGGGGTGCAGGCATGAAATGGGGTTGCAGGTGTGAAATGGGGTATATGTATATGCTGGGAAGTACAGGAGTGAACTGAGGGTGCAGGTGTGAACTGGGGTGCAGGCGTGAACTAGGAGTGAAGGTGGGGTGCATTATGAACTGGAGGTGCAGTGTGAGCTTAGATGCAGGTGTGAACTAGGGGTGCAGTGTGAGTGGGTGCAAGTGTGAGCTGGGGAGTATAGGTGTGAACTGGGAAGTATAGGTGTCAACTGGGGGAGCAGGTGTGAGCTGGGTGCAGGCATGAACTTGGGGAGCAGGTCTTGTGAGGATTAGCTGAAAGGTGAGAACAGAGGGTCTTTCCAAAGTTGAGAACACTCTGGGAGTAAGCTTTCTAGTAGGAACCAGAAGTAAAAGGCCACTGTGAAATCGTCTTTGAATCCATCCCAGTGCTAAGCCTCCAGAGTTTTTTTCTTCTTTAATCTTCAAACAATTCTGCAAAGAGGAGGGGTTTTCAATAAAATGAGATCCTATCTCAAAAGCTGAAAGCAAACAAACAGACAAAACAAAACAAAACCACCAGAAGTTGGGGTTGGAGAGATGACTGAACTTAAGAGCACTGGCTGCTCTTCCATGGGACCCAGGTTCTAGTCCCAGCATCCACATGGCAACCACCTGTAACTCCAGTCCCCTGGAAGTTGCCCTCTTCAGGAAACTGCATATACACAGTACACAGACATAGCACACAGGCAAGACACCCACACACATAAAATAAAGACAGTAATTCTAAAAAACAGCCTAGATCACAGAGACTGTTAAAATAAAAACACGTTGAGATATAGGAATGGCTATTTTGTTTATCTTAAAAGAAAACCTTTCTAAAAAGGATTCCAATAACACAGGAAATAACCCAAGAGTCGACACTTGAAAGTGCATTAAAAGGCTTTCACAATGCAGGAGAAGACAGACTGGTGTGGTGGTGCATGTAGGACTTGATGAGCCCTATGTCCGGGAGCTCCCACTCATGAAAACACAGAGACGGAGAGAGATGCAATCAAGCAAAAGGTTTAATGATCCAGCACGCTGGGGTGGCCCTGTGATCAGGACAGAGGCGACCCTGAGTAGCAAAAGCACACACTTTTTATACACTTGTGGAGGACAGCCTTTGGCAACAGCATGAGTTGATCCTTGATGATGCACATTGACCCTTACATTCCTCAATGGTGAGATATCTTGGGCACGAGGATGGGGGACTTGCTAAGGGCCCTTCCCTCTTTGAGGTTAGCTCATTTCCTGGAGCAGGGTGTTATTCTAAATTCTTTGGGCAAGGTGTAAAGCTGGCGAAAGCTCTTAGGGTCCTCATAACCTACCTACTTTCTACCAGGCCAAGCCTCCTAATAGATCTTATGCTTCAGTAAGAACTAGGGTCCTTCAGTGCACACCTTTAATCCCAGCGCTCAGAAAACAGAGGCAGACAGATCTCTGTTAATCCAAGGCTACCCTGGTCTACATAGGGAGTTCCTGGCAAGCCAGGGCTACATAGTGAGAAGACCTCAGAAAGAAAGAAGGTGGGGAGGGGAAAGAATTCTAGTTATTGCTTCAGACAAGGAGTTCATATCTAGATAAAAATTTTTGAGCCATAAACCCTAGAATAGCAAAAGTGCTATTCAATAAATAAGCAACCAAACAGAACAAATGGTTCTCAAAAGAAGAAACACAAATGGCCAGTAATTTTTAAAATGTTTGATGGCCTAAGCCATTTATCCAATGCAAGTTAAAATTATCTTGAGATTCCATCTCACCCACATATACAATGGAATTTTATCCAGTCAAACATAAAATCAAAATTATGAAATTTGCAAGAAGATAAATGAATCTGGAAGTTATTATTAAGGTAGCCCAGACTCAATGTTAGCATTTTGTCTAAGCTCCACCCACAGTTACCTGGCAACAGCCAGGTGTACCTGACTCACTATAAAAAGGGCTGCTTGCCCCCTCTGCACTCTCTTGCTCTTGCCTTCTTGTTCCCACTCTGTCCTCTCGCCCTTCCCCCTCTCCCCACTCCCCTCCCCTCTCTACCCACTTGCTCATAGCAGACCTCTAATCCTCTACTTTTCTTTCTCTTCCTTTCTCTGTCTCTACTACTCTCTCAACTCTCCTGCCCATGTCCTGAGTAAACTCTATTCTATACTGTACCATCGTGTGACTGGTGCCTCAGGGGGAAGGGATGCCTCAGCATGGGCCCGCCGATGCAACCCCTTCCCCCATACCTGACTACACGTCTACCAAACATATCCCCTCTCTCCTTATCTTTTTATAAAACACAACACTCAGAAAGATAAATACAGATCTTAGATTTTAATTTTTATATGTGTGCATATATGTGGGGGTGAGTATATAGCATGAAACTCGAAAGGAGACGGGGATAGAGGGGAAATTAGGTTTTGAGGAAGTGGGTAGGGATGAAAACCTGGCTAATAGAATGCATGTGACATGAATGTGGAGAGGACTACAGGGGAAAGAAAGGAAGAGGAGACTTTAAGGGATGGAGGGGGAGGGGAGACTACAGGGGGAGGAGGGGGAGGGGAGACTACAGGGGAAGGAGGGGGAGGGGAGACTACAGGGGAAGGAGGGGGAGGGGAGACTACAGGGGAAGGAGGGGGAGGGGAGACTACAGAGGAAGGAGGGGGAGAGAAGACTACAGGGGAAGGAGGGGGAGGGGAGACTTTAAGGGATGGAGGGGGAGGGGAGACTACAGGGGAAGGAGGGGGAGGGGAGACTACAGGGGAAGGAGGGGGAGGGGAGACTACAGAGGAAGGAGGGGGAGGGGAGACTACAGAGGAAGGAGGGGGAGGGAAGACTACAGGGGAAGGAGCGGGAGGGGAGACTTTAAGGGATGGAGGGGGAGGGGAGACTACAGGGGAAGGAGGGGGAGGGGAGACTACAGGGGAAGGAGGGGGAGGGGAGACTTTAAGGGATGGAGGGGGAGGGGAGACTACAGGGGAAGGAGGGGAGGGGAGACTACAGGGGAAGGAGGGGGAGGGGAGACTACAAGGGAAGGAGGGGGAGGGGAGACTACAGAGGACGGAGGGGGAGGGGAGACTACAGGGGAAGGAGGGGGAGGGGAGACTACAGGGGAAGGAGGGGGAGGGGAGACTACAGGGGAAGGAGGGGGAGGGGAGACTACAGGGGAAGGAGGGGGAGGGGAGACTACAGGGGAAGGAGGGGGAGGGGAGACTACAGGGGAAGGAGGGGGAGGGGAGACTACAGGGGAAGGGGGGGAGGGGAGACTACAGGGGAAGGAGTGGGAAGGGAGACTACAGGGGAAGGAGGGGGAGAGGAGACTACAGGGGAAGGAGGGTGCAGGTGGGGGCTAAGGACCTGGGAGAGAAAGGATGGACAAGGGTCAGTAAGAAATGCCATAATGAAGCTCACGACTCTGTGCTTCAAGAAACAAAGAGGGCTGGAGAGATAGCTCAGCTGTTAAGGCTCACAACCAAAAATACAAAAGCAGAAAGAGCGAGCATTGGAAAGGAAAGCCTGGAGCCCTGATCTTAGAGTCATCACTCAAAGAAAAAAAAATCACATGATCATCTCATTACATGCTGAAAAGGCATTTGCCTTCATGTTAAAAGTATTAGAAAAATCAGGAATTCAAAGTGCATACCTAAATATAATAAAAGCAATAAACAGCAAACCAACAGCCAATATCAAATTAAATGGAGAGATACTTGAAGCAATCCCACTAAAATCAGGGACAAGACAAGGCTGTCCACTCTCCCCATGTCTATTCAATATAGTGCTCAAAGTTCTAACCAGATCAATCAGACAACAAAAAGAGATCAAAGAGATACAAATTGACAAAGAAGTCAAGGTCTCACTACTTGCAGACGATATGATATTATACATAAACAACCCCAAGAAATTTACCAAAGAACTTCTACAGCTGATAAACAACTTCAGCAAAGTGGTAGGATATAAAATTAACTCAAAAATCAGTAGCCTTCCTTTTTTCAAATGATAAACAAGTTGAGAAAGAGAATAGGGAAACAGCACGCGTCACAATAATCACAAATAATATAAAATATCTTGAAGTAACTCTAACCAAACAAATGAAAGATCTGTATGACAAGAACTTCAAGTCTCTCAAGAAAGAAATAGAAGTCCTCAGAAAATGGAGAGATCTCCCATGCTCATGGATTTGTAGGATTAACATAGTAAAAATGGCCATCTTACCAAAAGCAATCTACAGATTCAATGCAATCCCCATCAAAATTCCAACACAATTCTTCAAAGGCATGGGAAAAGCAATTCTCAATTTCATATGGAAAAACAAAAAACCCAGAATAGCGAAAATAATTCTTAACAATAGAAGAACTTCTGGGGGAAATCACCATCCCTGACCTCATGCTGTACTACAGAGCAATAGTGATTAAAAACTGCATGGTAGGGCTGGAGAGATGGCTCAGTGGTTAAGAGCCCTGACTGCTCTTCCAGAGGTCCTGAGTTCGATTCCCAGCAACCACATGGTGGCTCACAACCATCTGCAATGGGATGTTCTCTTCTGAAGTGTCTGAAGACAGCTACAGTGTACTCACATATAAGTAAAATAAATAAATCTTTAAAAAAAAAGAAGTTTGAAAAAAACTGCATGGTATTGGTTCAGAGACAGACAGATTGATCAATGGAATAGAACTGAAGACCCAGAAATAAAACCACACCCTTATGGGCAACTTCTCAAGTGTTGGCAATCAAAGCCTCATACCATCCGTTGAGATGACTCAGAGGGGTTGAACAAGATCTATAGCAAAGACCTTCCAGGTCTTGCTTACCCTTGAAGCTCTAGGTGATTTGCCTTGAAAGGTTGGGCAGCTTTATAAAAACATCAGCCCAGGTACTGACACAGTACATAGACATGGGTCGGCGTGTCCTTGGGCTAGAGACTCAGACATCTGTCTAAGAATCTGTACATTTGGTGGTGTTGACCAGACCAGAGCAAATTTTAAATGGGCGATGTTGAAAAAGGTAAGAAGATTTTTGTTCAGAAGTGCGCCCGGGGTCACACTGTGGAAAAGGAGGCAAGCATGAGACTGGACCAAACCTCCAGGGTCTGTTTGGGTGGAAAACAGGCCAGGCTGCTGGAGTCTCTTACACAAATGCCAGCAAGAACAAAGGCGTCACCTGGGGAGAGGATGCCCTGATGGAGTATTTGGAAAATCCCAAAAAGTACATCCCTGGAACAAAACTGATCTTCACTGGAATTAAGAAGAGAGAAAGGGCAGTCCTGATAGCTTATCTAAAAAAGAGGCTACTAATGAGTAATTCCACTGCCTTATTTATTACAAATGTCTCATGGTTTTTAGTGTACACCATAATTTAATTCATACACCAAATTCAGATCATGAATGGCTAACAATGTTTTTGTTGGACAGTCCTGATTTAAGTAAAACTGACTTGTCCTAAAGTAAAAAAAAAAAAAAAAAAAAAAAAAAAACATCAGCCCAATTTGACTAATTTGAATTGACATGAATATTTTTAAAGTGGTAGGAGATGAAGGACGTTAGAAATTTAGAATAAAGCTTATGACTGTCAATTCCTCAGCCCCTTTTCCCCTGAATCACTCATTTCTTCTTTACAGATACGAATTGTTCTTTTACAGATTCCCATAAAGCAAAAGAGAAGGAAAAGAGGGCTGGAGAGATGGCTCAGCGGTTAAGAGCACCCGACTGCTCTTCCAGAGGTCATGAGCTCAATTCCCAGCAACCACATGGTGGCTCACAACCATCTGTAAAGAGATCCGATTCTCTCTTCTGGTGTATCTGAAGACAGCTACAGTGTACTTATATATAATAAATGAATAAATCTTTTAAAAAAAAGAGAGAGAGAAGGAAAAGAATGAGTTCATTTGGTTGGAAAAGCTTTTTGGCCTGTTCTATCAATGGCAGTGTATAAACATTTATATGAAATAAACTAGCAGTTTTGTTCAATGATCTTTTTTTTCTGTTCATTTCTTGGTTTTTCAAGACAAGATTTCTCTGTGCACCCCTGGCTATCCTGGAACTCGCTCTGTAAACTAGGCTGCCTTCAAACTCAGAGATTTTCCTGCCTATGCTTCCTGAGTACTGGGACTAAAGGCATGAGTCGCCATTCACAAATAAGTTTCTTAAGGAAAGCAAAGGCATGTCTAAAAAGTTTGAAATAATGTTCTTATGAAGTGTGGTCCTTTTAAAAATCACAAAATCCCTACAGAGAAGCTATAGTAAGCTTGCTCTCTCTTGTCCTCCTCCTGAGAGTAGAAGCCACCATGAAGAGGAATTTACACTCCTCACTCCTTGGACATTTCTACTTTTAGATAAATGAGAAAGTTTAAAGGTGGTTGTCTGTATTGTATTGTATTGTATTGTATTGTATTGTATTGTATTGTATTGTATTGTATGTAGAACTCTCTAATTTGGTGGGGAAGGATGTTTAGAGCCCCTACATGACCATGAATGAATCACTTTCCAAAAATGGTTTCTTACCCATCTTTCTAGGTTCCAAGCTTCTACTATTACACACAATGGTTTTCCTTCACGCTGATGTCCTTTGACCTCTTGTGGCAATTCCGGGTTCTGTAACATCCTGTGGTTATTCAAGCAAACTATTATGGCAAAAAACCAAAAACCATATATATTAGGTAAACCGTGGGCTTGATTATTGTCCACGTCAGGCATAACATGTTGACATGCCTCGGCTGCACACATACACGCAACCTGCTCCATCTACTGAAGGACCTCCACCCCTTTCAGTGACAATAGATCTTCAAATCTCATCCTGACATGCACGGTTATGATTCCCACCTGCAATGGCAAAGCCTTGCCTGACTACCCAGGGTTGAACGAGGTATTGGTAGCAGTATTGAACAGTCTTCAATAGGGTAGACCTATTAGAAAGAGTGAGACCAGAGCAAAGGAGATTAGGAATGAATGAAAGAAAGAAAGAAAGGAGGGAGGGAGGGAGGGAGGGAGGGAGGAAGGGAGGGAGGGGAGGGGAGCATGAGGGGAGGGAAGGGAAGGGAAGGGAAGGGAAGGGAAGGGAAGGGAAGGGAAGGGAAGGGAAGGGAAGGGAAGGGAGAAACCAACACTATATGAGAAAGAATGTTCCAGGCAAAGAAGGTGCTGAAGGGCTGGAGAGATGGCTCAGTGGTTAAGAGCACTGACTGCTCTTCCAGAGGTCCTGAGTTCAATCCCAGCAACCACATGGTGGCTCACAACCATCTGTAATGGGATCTGATGCCCTCTCCTGGTGTGTCTGAAGACAGCTACAGTGTACTTATATATAATAAATGAAAAAAATCTTTATATATATATATATATATATATACACACACACACACACACACACACACACACACACACACACACACACACGGTGCTGAAGAGACTTAGGAGAGACATAGAGTGTGGCCATTACAACCTAGAGGAGTGGATGGAAGTAGAGGTGAAAGCTGAGTTTAGAAGGCTGCACTGGGTCAGTAGACCCACCACTCATTTCCTCCACCCTCATGTGTTCTCGTTCAATGTCCCTTGTGACTTTGAAGCATGTTCCCTTGTGCGTGGTTCCTTCAGCACAGGTCATGCTGGGTGCTCACACAGCAGCCTGTGCCTCCCTCTCCTCTTTCTTCTGAGACTCAACTTGGAAGAACCGCATGTGGTGGTTTGAATGTGCTTGGCTCGGGGAGTGGCATCATTAGGAGGTGTGGCTTTGTTGGAGGAAGTGTGTCAACATGAGGGTGAGTTTTGAGACCCTCCTCCTAGGCTGCCCATGAGCCAGTCTTCTCCTGTTTGCCTTTGGAACAAGATGTAGAACTCCCAGCTCCTCCCGCACCATGCCTGCCTAGATGCTGCCGTGCTCCCACCTTGATGATAATGGGCTGAACCTTTGAACCTGTAAACCAGCCCCAAATAAATGTCCTTATAAGAGTCACCTTGGTCATGTCTGTTCATAGCAATGGAAACCCTAGCTAAAACACCACGCTCTGTACAAATTGTCCATGGCTTTCTATTTCCTTCACACTTGAGATGATTTGGGGCAGAAATACATAACCCAATTACAATTCTAGTCACCTGTAAGTGTGGACGGTGACAATCTCCTGCAGTGGTCCCTCCTGAAGGATGAAGTGACAGAGAAGACAAGGCCTCCCTAGCTTACAGTGAACAGTAGCACTAGGGAAGTGATGGCTGCAGCCACCCTGAAGTCTTAGGGAAGTGACACTAACATCCGGTTAGTGATGGAGAGGCAGGTGGCACCTAGTCCACCGATGACAGTGCTGGGCTTCCAAACTAACAGCTGAGTGTGTCTGGCTCCTGAATGGCTCATCGCTGCATTTCATATGCCTTTGTGATGTGAGCCTGGCTCATGCTACCAAGTCCTCGAGTGTCCGCAGCCACTGGATCCCTAAATGTGTCAGCCTTTGAGGCTCATCATGAATTCCTCCTAAGTCAGACCTCTGTGTCTGTATAGCATTCTTTGCCCAGAGAAGCAGCTCAGCAATGCTGCCTGTCTGATGGTGTCTATCTACGTCTCAATTTGGAATCGAACCCCAGTAGGCTAGGGCTTTTCGTTCCTATGTGCCTAGAACCTTTCAATGGAGTCCTTTGTGCACCCCAGGGTCCCCACATGAACAGGCACTTCAACCAAATGCCCTAGGATTTCTGTAGTGCAAATGCTGTGTCTGGGCCCCAGTGAATTCCCAGTCTCGCTCCAGTCCAGCGGTCAGACTTACAAACCTACGGGTCCCTGGCTGTTAGTGAGTTCCCCACTCTCTCACTGCCACTGTGGGTTTGCTACAAAGGGGTTGGAAACATCTGAGTGTGCACTCTCTTTGTAACTGGAGTGTCCAAATGTCACAGAGCAAGGCTCTGGCCCCATACTGTGATTAGGGACTGTCAGTGAAGTAACACAATGTCTTAGTTTGCTTCCTATTACTGTGATAAACAACACAACCACAAGCAGCCTAGGAAGGAAAGGCCTTGTTTGGCTTAAGGGTTACAGTCCATCGCCCAGAAATAGGCCTCGGATAGAGGCAGAACAGAGATCATGGAGGAACATTGCTTAATGGTTTTCTCCCCATGTCTTGTGAAAAACGCTTTCTTATACAACCCAGGACACCTGCTGAGGGCGGATGTCCACAGCGGGCTAGGTCCTCCCGTATCAAGTGGCCCACACACTTGCCTACAAACTAATCTTGTGAGGGCATTTTGTCGGTTGAGGTTCTCTCTTCCCAGATGACCCTAGCTTGTTGACAGGAAGCTGAGTTAATCAAGCAAAGTGACTGAGGGGGAAGCTGAGTGTGGGCAGCTGGGGAAGACTGGCAAAAAGGAGCGTCGCAAAAAAAGACTCAGGCCCTCTCCCTTGCCTCACAGCTACAGAATGGCTGCCGAGTCTCACATAGTCCAGTGTCCAGCTTTCTAGAACATGGACAGTTCTAGAAAACTTCAGGTTGAAGAAACACTTCCGGCTGTCACTGGCATATTCTGAAAATAGCTCTTACCTCCTAAGAGACCAGAACTTTTGCTGAACCTCACAGGCAAAGTTAATGATGTACCCTGAGGTCACTTAAGACTGCTAGCCTACTGTGTTCTCAGCCTGATTGTTTAACCTGCCTTGAAGAGAACAATGGATCGGCCAACCCTACTTGCCTTGAGTTTCCCACATAATCACCTAAGTTAATGGATAGCTGCAATCCTAAATCATGCTCTTGCATGCTCCTGACCCAGGACAATGCATGTGTATCAATTCGCTGATAGCAGCAAATATATAAGTTGAAAGCAAACTTCCTAAAACCTACCACCCATCTATGGGCACTGGTGGATAAACAATGATATTTGTTATCTGGGTCCGTTGGGAGAGTTGGAGCCAGCGACCTAAGCCCTGTAAAACTCTGTTAAAGATTTCTGTAAAGTACAACATTCCTTCCCCCATGTGATGCTTTCTGCGCTTTACAATACAAACCCTTTGTTAAAGACAGATCACACACACACACACACACACACACACACACACACACACGCACGGACACATACACGCACATACACACACACGGACACGGACACACACACATACACACACACATGGACACACACACACACACATGGACACAGACACACACACGGACACATACACGCACATACACACACACGGACACGGACACACACATACACACACACATGGACACACACACACACATGGACACAGACACACACACGGACACGGACACACACATACACACACACATGGACACGGACACACACACACACACACACATGGACACACACACACACATGGACACACACACACACATGGACACAGACACACACACGGACACGGACACACACATACACACACACATGGACACGGACACACACATACACACACACATGGACACACACACACACATGGACACACACACAGACATGGACACAGACACACACACACGGACACGGACACACACGGACACGGACACACAGGTTCACAAGACATCCTTCAGGCAGACCCAGACTCAGACTCATGCAAGACACAGACAGAAAATGGAGGTCAGGGAGCATGAACTAGAAAATGCAAATCCGCACTCTGGTGTAAACCACTCCAAGGGGAAGTGTTTTTATTTCTTCCTTAACGTTGACACCCAGGCATTATCGGTGCCTTGGAGTTCCTCACTAGTGCACTGCGATCTGTGCAGATCAGCACCCTGCAGACTGGATGCGATTCTCCCTTCCCTGAACTCCACGGAACATAAGGAAAGCACCTTCTAACAACATGGGGTTGGAAGCTGACCTCCAGGACTCCAATCCCACAGCTTCCGTGCCAACACTTACCGGCAGCTTACTCTGCTGTGAACGATTAGTGTGAGGATCAAAAACTCTGCATAGAAAAGGATCGGCGGGGGGTTGGGGATTTAGCTCAGCGGTAGAGCGTTTGCCTAGAGAGCACAAGGCCCTGGGTTCGGTCCCCAGCTCCGAAAAAAAGAAAAAAGAAAAAAAAAGAAAAAAAAAAAAAAAAAACAGAAAAGGATCGGCGCCCGCCCTGTGTCCACGTGACTTGTTCACTGATAACACTAGCACAGAAATACATGCCTAGTACCCGGGTGGTCGGTGACTGACAACATGGGACACGGCTTCAATTGAAGAAATCAAAGGGGAGAATCCTAAGATTACAGACTACGCTGCAATCTGAAGACCTATCATATTAGGGGCGGGGGGCGTCCAGAACTAGGATGATATCAGATCCTCGCACATGTTTGTTGAGTGGGAGCGTTGCATCCTGGGCCTCATGCATGCCAAGCAAGCACCTACCTCTGAGCTGCAGCACACAAAGGCTTCTGATGAGGGCTGAGCCGTCTGTGCAGTGCTGTAAGCTCAGCTTCCCATCTCATTTCAAAGTCTAAACCAAAATGGTACTAAACCAGTCCTTGCTGGGTATGTGCGATTCTCAAGAGCGAACACTAGGTGGCAGAATTCCGGCAGGATGCTCGGAAGCTGACCAGCCAGCTCAGGTCGCCCCTTAAAGTCCCACAAACTCTCAGGTCATCCGGGATGCTCCAGTTGGAACCTCAACTTGAAAAGGCAATTACTAAATTACGAGAGAGACGATGAGAATAATGAAACTTTTCTGACATTCATTCTTGTCCAGCATTCAACGTTCTAAACTCTTCTTTTTCAAAGAGCAAATAAGGGCTTTGAGGACCCAATGGGACCCAAATGGATATATACCTAGACGTGTCCTTATGTAAATGCACACTCCCATATGTACATACACATAAGCACATCCTCTCCCGAGGCAAATAAACCAGGAGTAATTGTAGCTTCGCTGTAGTGGAAGGACCATGGATTCTTTTTTTTTTTTTTTGGTTCTTTTTTTTTTTTTTTGGAGCTGGGGACCGAACCCAGGGCCTTGCGCTTCCTAGGCAAGCGCTCTACCACTGAGCTAAATCCCCAGCAGGACCATGGATTCTTAATCTCATTTCTCTTATTCTCGTTCATGGTTTCAATAACAATCTTCAAATTTCCTCTTACAGTCATTTATATTGTTGTATGTAGGTGAGTGTTTTGCTTGAACGTGTGTATGTGAACGACTTGAATGTCTGCTGCCCGCCACAGCCAGCAGTAGGTGTTGGACCTCTTGGAACGAGAGTTATAAATGGTTGTTAGCAAGCATTTGGGTGCTGAGAACCAAACCCAGGTCCTCTGCAAGAGCAAAATGCTCAAAACTGCTGAGCCATCTCTCCAGCCCCTCAACAACTATTTCTTTTTTTTTTTAGAAATTGTTTCTCTTTAATTGAGTACTTCATTCAGACATTCCTCTGTTGGCTTCTGCTCTGGAAGCAGCTAGGTCCCCACCTCAATATCACAACTGAGTGAACATGGGCCCCAAACCAGGGCTCTCAGAACAGGAAAACAATAAACTGCAAAGCCAGCCTCTCCTTTCACTTAGGAGGGACTGGGAGTCACAGAGTCCAATCCCACCCTGCAGCTGTAGGCCCTGGAGCCTGGACTGCAAACACAGAAACATAGCTGTCAGGAATGAGGCAGCAGCCTCATCCTCCAGCTCCAGTACCTGACCACCAGCCTCTTCCAGTAGGGATGGACCTACTCTTAAGAGTTTTGGCATCTACTTACTTAATTTTCCCAAGAGGTGAAAAATCTACCAAAAGGAATACATACCATGGACCAGAATAAATCAGCTTTCTCACGATAAACTTTCCTGAGTAACAACTTTTGGTTGCTGAGAAGCCTCAGCACATTATTTCAAAGTGGCAAAATCCAGGGCAATCACAGAGTACATCCAGCAGTGGCCTAACGTTTAAGGACAGGTTTATGCAGGACACAGGTGCACACACCCCCTTTTCTTCAGTGTATACGGCAAGTAGCCAAGACCCCTGATTATTAAAATAAGTTATTTTGTATATTACAGTGCACAGAGGGAAAGAACTTTCACAGAGGTGACCAAAAGGCATTGTATAGAAAGTCCCATGGTGAGTGGCAGCCAGGGCCTGAGGCCTTCAGGAGCTTGCCCCCTGCTCTTTGGCTGCAGAGGCCTTAGTATCAGCCGTTTCCTCCACTGGTTCCACTGGCTTTGCCTCCTCTTCCTCCTCCTCATCTTGGGGATAGAGGTCTGGGTATTTCTGCATGCATTCCTGCATGGCCCGGAACTGGTCTATACAGTCTGATCCCTTGATATCCTCTGTGCTGTAGTGGAAGCAGGAAAAGGCAGACTTGAACTGCTCCCCACAGGGGCCGCTGGCCATTCCCCCAAGACATGGGCAATTCCAGTTAATGTCTCCATTAGGCAGTATCAACCCGTGCTCCTCATAGGGATCATTGGGGTCATCAGCCACCAGCTCAGCACTGCTAGGAGTTTCATGGTCTTCTTTGGTCACAAATATGATCCGATCCTTCCCTTCCTGCCGGCAGTAGGACATGGTTGTTCTCAACGTTCCCAGCTCGCAGAGGGAGCGGGCGCGGCTACAGCGGCTACACCTTCACGTTGTGACCTCCCTCGCCTCTTCTCAGGCCTGGCAACAACAACTATTTCTTAAGTACACTGTGATCACGACATTAGGTGTGAGCCACTCTGTCTCGAAAACACCAGCTCCAGACAGAGGGCGGCTCATCTGCGCGTGCTTTAAAAGCCCTTGTTATAAAACCATTTGCAGCAAGGGATGGTGAGGGAAAGGCTTACCCCTGAGCCTGAGGCCCTGAGTTTGGTTCCTAGAACCCACACGGTAGAAGAATACCAGCTTCCACAAACTGTCGTCGGACCTCCACCTGTACACACACACACACACACACACACACACACACACACACGTGTGTATATATATATTTATACATATGTATAGTACATATATATATATATGGGATAGAGGTGGCAACCTGATGTGATAAGTCCCATACTTAATTCCAGCTGTTTTGAGAGTAAAGGCAGGAAGTCAGGAAGACCATGAGTTCAACACAAACCTGGGAAGTGTAGTGAGACGTCCTCTTTTCTCCCACAAGATAAACGAGATGTATTTTCTAGAAAGTCAATACTGTATGTGCATTAGAGGATAGTGAAGTTGTGATAGGCCACTGGGCTACATTTGCAGATCACCACGCCAAGCTAACAGTCATTTTAAAATTTTTGTGTATTTTGTATAATATAATTACATAATTCCCCATCTTCTCTTTCCTCCCTCCAACCTCCCCTATATAACCCCTGACACTGCTATCTTTCAGATCCAACCATGTTGGTGAGGTTTTATGGGTAGCATCTCTGCCATTTCTAGAAGACACATTCTCACAGCGAAGCCCGTTTCTCTGGCTCTACAATCTTTCCCCTTCCTCTTCCACCATGATCCCAGAGCCCTAGGTTCAAGAACCGTGCCTGTTGTAGATGCCCCACTAAGGGCGGGGCTCCACGACTGCATTTTGGTTGGTTATAGCTCCCTGTTATGGTCTCCATCTGTTGCAGAGAGAAGTTTCCTTGATGAGGGGTGAGCACTACACTCACCTGTAAGTGCAAGGGTAAATAGAATGTAGTTAGGGGGTTGCTGGTTTGGTTAAGTTTTGTTGCAGGTTCTTCTCTAAGACCCAAGACTTCATTAGCCCTGGGTATTTGGTTAGGTTTGCACTACCAAACATAATCTCCCTCTTTTCGAGCAGGTCTCACGTCCAATTAGAGAAAAGTTGGTTAGCACCAAGGTATACATGCTGTATACTGTACCCTTGGGGTTTTCACACTGTGCTAATCATTGTTATGGCTCATATGCAATGTAGATATGGTATATCATATACACCTATATCTCAAGGTCTATTGGTGTCATCTCTCCTTTAGAAGTTTGCATGGCTAATAACTATTTTTTTAAAAGCAGAAGAAATATATTTTTTAAAAAAATATCCCCTAAGCCAGAGTTCAGTGAAAGTGCGTGCAACGCCAGTGCTCTAGAGCTGATGCGAGCATTGGCAGTTCAAGATTAGCCTGGACTAAGTTAGAAAGACTATCTCAAAGGCAAGCAAATAACAAAACTCCTCAGTGGCAGGAGGTGCCTACAAAGTACACTATACCTGGTCACTGTTATGTGCGTAAGATAGAAGCCTGGGTGGTTTGAGTCATTGGCTGAGACTTATTTGATTCTCTGGTGCCCCATCTATCTTCAGTGAAGGCCGTCAGCCAAGCAGCCAGCAAGACTGCCCTCATACCTGGACTGACTGTTTCGAATACTCCATAGACATCTTGAGGAAGCAACACGATAATCACGGCTGACTACTGCTTAAGAATGTCTTCTAATAAATACTATTACTGCCTCGAAACAGCTTGCTTTCCTTGTTTGTTTGTTTGTTTGTATGTTTTGGTTTTCTTTGCATCACAGGGCTCGGGGAACTCTAAACGACATTATAGTCACTTTTCCCCCAGACTAGAAGGAAAATACTTGATCTGATAAACCAACCAAAGGCCTGTGGTTGGCACAAAAAATCATTTCTCTTTTGCATGAGGAACTTTGCCATGATGGAAGCAAACAGCCTTTCTAAGGACTGCTGTGCCGATGCATCTGCCTGGCCACACCCTCTCTGTCTGGCTCACGAGCCAGTAGGAAGCTGAGTGAATTAGCGTACATCTGTTGATGCTCTAAGCTTCTGGACCCTCTAGTCTTGTCCCAAGTCTTGAGCACTAAAGAATCTGGGTTTCCAGCCAGGAAGGGCTTCTCCTGGTTTCTCTACCCAAGATTTCTCATAGAACAAAGAGACCCACGACAGCCGGCTGGTAAGACCTGAGTGGTTCCAATTTCCTCAAACATAGACTTCTTACTCTGAAGGAAACACATTCAAATATACAACAGTGAGGCTTGTGTACAATTTGAATGCCAACCATGGATTGGGCCTTTCTGCCTCCAATCCTTCCCTCTAAAGCTTTGTCAGAACCGGAAGTTCCAAGAGAACAGTGAGGGACACTGGGACCATCTCCTGGTCATTTTCTTGCACATACAAACTGCTTAAAGTGTGGAGTTGAGAGTCGGGTCTGGGGAAATTGAGCTAAAGAGATGTGAAAACCCCCCAGACTGTCGAGCTGCTTTTGAAGATGCAGCAAGTGTTCTGAGGGACAGTGACACTGCAGGCCACTCAACAGTTACTGTGAAGTCTCACATACAGTTCAGTTACTACCTTGGCCCAACCTTAAGCAGTGGAAGTCTTTTAAGGCACAGTCGCTGCTCTGTCTGGAAGGACTGTGTTCAGCCTCTGACCAGTGATTTGCCCTTGTGATCGTGAGCTTGGCTGACCCTCAGTTTACTCTCCAGCAGGGTTGATTGACTTGGAGGGGATGGAGAGGTGTGAATGATTAATAGGAAAGGGGATCAGTGACGTCACTGCCAGTGAAACATTGCTGGAGCAGGGCCCTGCAGAGCGTGAGGTACGAACTTTCATGTTAAAGAAAGAACTTCATAGGCCAGCACTCAAGAGTTTCTGCAGAGGGGAGACCTGAAGAAAAGAATCTTTTTTTCTCTCCCTGTTTTCGTTTTTATTCTTGTTTGTGTTTTAAGACAAAGTCATAGGCTGGCCTCTAGCCTCTACCTCCCAAATGCTGGTGTTATAGGTCTATGCCACCACTCCCAGCCTTATAGGGTTTTGTGGTGGATGTTGTTTGAGTCAGGCTTTTGCTATACATTCCTAGCTGGCTTCAAACCCAAGGCAGTCCTCCTGTCTAGGCCTCTTCTGTACTGGGATTGCCCGAATGTGCTATCTTACCTAGCTGGGAAACTATTCCTAGAGTTTGAGTTCACTTCTTCCTGCTACTTCATCAAGAGAGAGGATTTGAGAGGATTAGGGAGGCAGAGGATAGCTTTAGTCAGCACTGGGGAGACAGATTTCCACATGCATGCTAGACAATTGCCCTGCCACTGAGCTGCTTCCTCAGCCCTAGACCTATTCTTGGCCTAGAACAGAAATTCTCCACACATACATTTTCTTTATCCATTCTTCAGTTGATTGGCATCTGGATTGCTTCCTTTCCTGGCTAGTATGAGTAAAGCTGCTATGAACATAACTGAGCAAGCGTCCTTGTGCGATGGTGGAGAATCTTTTGAGTATATGCCCAGTATATTCTGGTATAACTGGATCTTGAGGTAGAATTATTCCCAATATTCTAAGAGACCACCCAATTGTTTTCCAGAGGGTTGTACAAGTTTGCACTCCCATCGTCAATGGATGAGTGTTCCACTTGCTCCATATCCTTGCCAGCACGTGATCTTGGTCATTCTGACAGGTGTGAGACAGAATCTGAAAGTCATTTTGATTTACATTTCCCTGATGACTACGAACACTGGAGAGTTCTGTAAGTGCTACTTGACCACCAGAGATTCCTCTGTTGAAAATTCTGTTTAGCTCTGTATCCATTTTTGAAGTGGGTTCTTGGGTTTGTTGGTATCTTAATTTCTTGAGTTCCTTATATATTTTGGGTTTTAGTCCTCTGTCAGATGTATGGTTGGTGAAGATCTTTTTGTTGTGTATAGTTTTAAAAACATGCTTGTTCCTTTCCCCTGGGCCGTGCTCTTAGCTCTGAGTTCACACTCCAGCCAGCTGGAGCTCCCGACTTAGCCAGTGATCACTTCTCCAGCCCCTCCCAGCAAGCTTTGCGAAGCCACCAACAACCACCCTGGCTGCCCACTTTCTCCTCCTGCCCACCTTAGTGCAACGGATAGAAAACACTAGACAGTTTTACTACTTTAAAACTAGCCAGATAACTCAATGGCCAGTAGAATAGTTTCCTGCCTTAATCTTATCAACTAGTTCCCTCCATCTTCCTGGGCCCCTCGCTCTCAGCGGAGTAAGGGCCCCAAGACTTACATATCCAAAGCCTGGTCCGGAAACTTTTTTCTGTGTCCCTTCTCTTCCTCTTGGGACCCAGAAGTCCCACCTTTTTCCCTTCACCCAGCAATTGGTTTTCGCCTCCTTTATTGACACAGTCAAGAACCAATTCGGGAATTGACACCTCCCTCTACATCTTTTTCCTAGTCTCTAGGCTGCCATTTTGTCTTATTGATGGTGTCCTTACAGAAGCTGTTCAGTTTCATGAGGTCCCATTTATCAATTGTTGATCTTAGTGCCTGAGCTGTTGGTGTTCTGTTCAGGAAGTTGTCTCCTGTGCCAATGTGTTCAAGGCCATTCCCCACTTTCTCTTCTAATAGATTTAGTGTTCCCAGTTTTACGTTGAGGTTTTTGATCCATTTGGACTTGAGTTTTGTGCAGTGTGTAGATATGGATCTATCTGCATTCTTCTACATGCAAACATCCATTTAGACCAGGACCATTTGTTGAAGATGCTTTCTTTTGTTCCTTTGTATGGTTTTGGCTTCTTTGTCAAAAATCAAGTATCTATAGGTGTGTGGATAAAGAAAATGTGGTAGATTTATACAATGCAATATTTAAAAACAAATACATCATGAAATTATCAGGCAAATGGATTGAAGTAGAAAATATCATCCTGAGTGAGCTATGTATTCATTTATAAGCAGACATTAGCCATAAATTACAGGATAAACATGCTACAACACACAGACCCAAAGAAGTGCTACAGAGACTAAACCACTAACCAAAAAGCATGCATAGTCTGGATCTTGGCCCACCACAAACTTGTGGCGTATGTGGAGCTTGGTCTCCTAACAATTGGAGCAGGGGCTGCCTCTGACTCTGTTGCCTGCCTTTGGATCCCCTTTCCCTAGCTGGACTACCTTGTGTGGCCTCAGCAGGAGAGGATGTGCTCAGTCCTGCTGCTACGTGATGTGCCAGGGAGGATTGGTACCAGTGTGGGTCTTCGCCTTCTCTGAAGAAAAGGGGATGGGGGAGTGAGGTTTGTGAGGGTGGAACTGGGAGGAGAGGAGGGAGGGGTTACAATCAGGGTACAAAGTAAATAAATTAATTAATGAAAAAATAAAGAATACAAAGGAGAGCCCGCTCTTCGGCGGCCATCTTGCCCGCGCCCGTCTCCCGCGGCGGGGGGGGGGGGGGGCGGCGTACAGGCCGGAAACGTCTGTGTGGCGACACGCCACCTCCTCAGGGACATAGCAAGCTTCTCAAGACATGGTTAAGAAGCTTCCTTTCTTTGTGAGAATCTAGTGAATGGACCTGACTGGACTTTTTAAGCCCATCAATAAACATGAGCGGTACCAAGCCTGATATTTTGTGGGCACCACACCAGGTTGATAGATTCGTTGTATGTGACTCAGAGCTGAGCCTTTATCATGTGGAATCGGCTGTGAATTCAGAACTCAAAGCTGGATCATTACGTTTATCTGAAGACTCTGCAGCTACATTACTGTCAATAAACTCAGATACACCCTAAAAAAAAAAAAAAAGAATACAAAGGAGAAAGGAAATCTTTAGAAGTAAGTCTGGTGGGCATATCCTTTGTACCTCCAGACACAGGGGGGAGAGAGAGAGAGAGAGAGAGAGAGAGAGAGAGAGAGAGAGAGAGAGAGAGAGAGAGAGAGAGAGAGAGAGAGAGAGAGAGAGAGAGAGAGAGAATCCCAAATCTTCACAGGTCAATCAATTCTCAGTCTTACTGTAAATATCAGAGTCTTGAGAGAGGAAAAAGGACAGGGACAGTTTGGGGATCCCACTGAGTCAGAACTCCTTTCGGCCTGCCCGTGGCACTGTGGCAGTGTTACAGTTTGTAAAGAAGATGAACCAACAGCCAGCATGCACACATAGAGCTGGGAGAAAGGCGGGATCTCTTCCCACCCCAGTTCTTCTATTTGAGACTCTTCTACTAGCTAAGAGTTCCCAGAGGACTTTTAATTTGTAGGGATCTGTTAAGCCCTTACCAAAGCACCCCTTAGGAATGGAGCAAATTTCCCTCTGGAGCTCCACACTGCTTCTCAGGGATGAGAGAGATCCCAGGCTAGATCCAGTTCTCCCTTCAGTCTCCTCTGCCTTGATGTTCCCCACCCCCAACCCCTCCACCTCCTCCACCCCATCCCCCTGCCTCCATGTATAATCTGTGCTCTTAACCCCTGAACCAGCTCTCTAGCCCCTTGCTACTGATTTTTTTTTTAACTTCAAACGGGCCTTTTTCCTCTCCCAAGACTCTGGTACCTATAGTAAGACTGAGTATTGATTGACCTGTGAAGGATTTTTATTCTAGGCCAAGAATAGAAGTGATGGGGCTAAGGATGTAGCTCATCCATAGAGTGCATGCCTAGCATGTGAGAGGCCCTGGGTTCAAACCTAGCACTGGCTAGGGAGATGGAGATTAAGTGTCACAACTCCTTGCCAGCTGGATGTTGAGACACATACAGAGCGTGTAAGAGGGTAGGGCAGGGGCAGTGGGAGACAGCATTCAATGATCCTGCTATGCTAATCGTCCGAAGCTCATGGGTTTCCTGTTGCTCCAGTGTCTCTAGGCCTTCCTCTTTGCTTCCTTGAAACGTTCGGAGATATTCTCAGCTTCAGGTATTTGTCCATTTCTTGGAAGTTCCTGTTTGCTAGCCTGCTGTAGCTTTAAAAAAAATTAAAAAGATTGCCCTAGGCCAAGTGCTCAAGGATGGCCGGGGGTGGGGGAGTGAACTTTTCCTGCCCCACAGAGGCTGCCTAGCAGCACCTCAGATTCCAACCCCTGAAGGACCTGCTCCACCCTTCAATCACCCTAAAGTTACAAACTGGCCCCTTGAACCTCCATACAGGCCACCCAACAGACTAGCTGCATCCTTCACCCAGAGCCAAGCTGGAACTAACAAAGGCAGTTGTTTGCGTCTGTACTTGAAGTGTGACAGAACCCTAGGTATGCCCCTTTGGCGAGTAGATTAGTTTAAACTAAAGGCCTTCGTGAACAAGCCATCCTGAAATAAAGAGTCGGGCAAACGTGGGGAAAGCTTATTAACCTGGGGCTCATGGTTGGCCTGGGTGGTTGGCTTATATACCTGGCAGCCTAGCTCCCTTATAGCTAGCTCCTAAACTCACCAATTCCACCAATCCTTCCCTGGAAAAGGCACTGACCATACACATCCCTTTCTAAACAATGGATATATTTCCCCTCTAAGGGTAGTCAAATAGATAACTTCTATTCAAATATATCCCTATGTATCTAATTATGAGGAATAGAAAAGTAGATCTGGCCTGAACTAGTTTTGGGTCATGTGACGTAAGGCAAATTGCCCTCCAAGTAAACTTTCAGAAAGAATTCCCATGTCCATCATCAATGCAACTGTACATAACCAGATGCATTGTGGAAAGAGACATATGCAGCACAGAAATGGTTATATGGCTGATTCTGTCAATCAAAAAGAGAACCATCCTCATGATAACCCTTAGTAACTAACTCCTCTTTTTTTCAAACCCCATAAAAGGAAACCCCAAAAGTAATGGGGCCCTTGAGTAGTCTTATGTGGCCAGTTGTCAACCTGGAAACCAAGTCCTCTAACATGTACTATGGCTTCTTTTGCTTGTCTGTGTGAGCCTTTATTTGCCGTACTTTGGAAAAGAGGACAAGAATCTGGAGATACTCTACCAGACACTGGGCACTGATAACAATAAGGCTGCTGTTCTCCTTCAGTAAGGAAGATTTAGGTTTTTTTTGAATGAGATTAGCATTTGTAAAGGTATCCCCGGTTTCTCTTAAGGCTTGTCTATAGGGAAGACAGCAGCTTAAATCTGCATAACCTTTCTAAACAATCCTGCCCACCATACTTTCCCTGATCAGTTTCCCACTGCTTCCCCCAGACCCCTTAGCTTATCACAGGATACTTCAGAAAAACCTCATTTCTAACCACCTTTTTGCATTACACCGGTTTCCGGTGTGTTCTAGGGAGACGCTGATGTTAATAAACCAGTTTGTTCTTGCTGGTTTGTGTGGCTTCAGCTGGTGAACCTGAAACCAAGGGAGAAAAAAAAGTGACTCCCATCTATTCTATCCTGGCTCTACCTAGCTTCCCCCGAGTTAACTGTGAAGACCATCGGGGCTCCATCCCCACATGTGGGTGAACTGTTCATCTTATAAATTATCTAAATCCAGGCCAGTGAGATGGCTCAGCAGGAAAAGCCACTTACAACCAAGGGTGGATTTGAGCCCTAGGATGCACACAGTGAAAGAACTGGTTCCCTCACATCGTCCCCTGATTTCTAAAATCAAACTATAGCATGTGCACACACACGAACTTATGTGCACACACACGCATTCATGTGCACGTGTGTGAGCATCCTGGTGTGCAAACACACACATATTAAATCAACGCAATTATTATTTTTTTATAAAAGTAAGATAAAATAAAGTCTCTACATTCAAAGAGCCTGGATTCTGAAACATGCAGAGGAGGCCCGGGTGCTCCCCCGAGGTTGTTTATGTAGAGATCATGGGCCACCCATGTTTTATTTGCTCTTTTCACAAGCTGGCTACAAACGACCTTTGGAGTTGATTCCCTGGGACCTGTTGGTGTAAAGCTCTGGCCAGTACTAACTTACATCACAGGCCAGCAGCAGCAGGGACACCCCATGTGGAGGTGAGCCCAGATAGAACGTAACATTAAGAAGACATGGGGAAGGATATCTTCCCTCAGAGGCTTTCTGAAGCCTCTCCAGCTGATTTGCTACCAAGAGGCAATGTTCCTCTTATGTAGTGATATTTTTAAATGGGAAAGAGAAAATCGCCACGGGTCATGCTTTGGCCTGAATTCGGTCCTTACTCCAATCCCACATTTAAACTCAAAATTTTCTGGGACTCTCACAAATAGGTTTGTAAACTTTGCTTACAGTAAAAATGCCTTAATTGTCTTATGCATCCCTTGTGAGTTTAGTTTTGACTTATCAGCTATAATCTCATCCGACATAGCTACAATCTTTTTGCAGGACTCAGGGTCACAGAATGGTACCCAATAAGCCAAGTTCAGGATAAACCTTAATTAAAAGAGGCAAATTAATAGTAAAAAGCAGAAAAGGGAGAATTATTCAATGTGGGTATATTGGTTTGTGACTCTTTCTCCCCCCCCCCCCCCCCCCCGGAGCTGAGGACCGAACCCAGGGCCTTGTGCTTGCTAGGCAAGTGCTCTACCACTGAGCTAAATCCCCAACCCATGTGGGTATATTGGAAAGGAGACAAAGAGACCCAATAACCCCATGAGTCCATCTTCAGGATGCTAAGGAGAGTAAGGTTTCAATAGAAGGGGAGAGAACTGTATCCCTAGACAGTCCTGCCTAGGTGCGGTCTCTCCCACAGCCCACCATTGTCTCAGCTCCAAGTCTTTCTTGTGTAATCACCTGACAAATTGTAAATCTCCTGGAGGCCAGGTACTCCTCTGGTGGCCCTCCAGTGTTTTCCTCTTCCAGCTAGCAGATGTATTGGTGGAGTATCCTGACAACCAAAGAAGGGCGCACGTGTTTAAAAATCTGGTATGCAGAGAGTGAGAGACCTTGGAGCACTCAGTCCTAAGTGACACGTCTTTACCAAACCTCTCCCCTCATGGCTCTGGGAAGTGTGTGGAAGAAGAGATAAAGCACCATGTAAGACCCAGAAGGGATACACACACACACACACACACACACACACACACACACACACACACAACAAAACAGTGCCTTCCAGACACAGCAAGCCTGAAACACATATGAACTCACTGAGACTGTGGAAGCATGCATAGAACCTGCACAGGTCCAAACCAGATGCCCCGCCCACTCCCCACCCCCACTGAAACGGAAAGTGACCATGAGCCCCCATTCCTAACCAAGAGGAATGTCCAACTGATAACCTCTCACAGGAAAAATTATTGTCTTCTAGGGAGTCTTTCTCTTGGTATACCAATCTCACCTAAGGGCAGGCTCCATGCCTGGCAGTAGATGACCAACGTAAGATAAACTCTAAGGTGTTTTTGAAGATTGTTTTTGTCTCATACTAGTTTTTGCTCCACGTGTCTTTTGCTTATATATTATGGTTTCTAATTTTGTGTTTTTATGGACCTTGTATGTATCTGTGTCTTTGTATTGTGTCTACACACCATGTCTGTGTGTGTGTCTGTGTGTCTGTGTGTGTGTGTTTCTGTGTGTGTGTGGTGTGTGTGTGTGTGTGTGTGTGATGTGTGTGTGTGTGTTTCTGTGTGTGTGTGGTGTGTGTGTGGTATCTCTGTGTGTGTGATGTGTGTGGGTGTGGTATCTGTGTGTGTGTGGTGTGTGTGTGTGATGTATGTGTGTCTGTGTGTGTGGTGTGTGTGTATGTGTGTGTATGTGTGTGTATATGTGTGTGGTGTGTGTGTGTGTGGTGTCTGTGTGTGTGTGGTGTGTGTGTGTGTGATGTATGTGTGTGTCTGTGTATGTGGTGTGTGTGTTTCTGTGTGTATGTGGTGTGTGTGTGTGATGTGTGTGTGTGGTGTGTGTGTGTGTGGTGTCTATGTGTGTGTGGTGTCTTTATGTATGTGTGTCAGTGTGTCTCTGTGTGTGTGTCTGTGTGTGTGTGTGTGTGTGTGTTTCTCAAGCTCCTTATTTCTTTGTTCACTTCGTTTTGTTCTTATTTCTGTTTTATTTGCCTGTTTGTTTTAAGAGAGAAATGATTGAAAAGGTGGAGGGGAGGAAAGAGTAGGGAAGATGAGAGATGGGAAATTATGACCAGAACGTAGCATGTACACATTTTTATTTTGAATTTAAAATTTTAAAATTTATTTTGTGTGTATGTATATGTCTGAGTATATGTACAGATATATCCCACCTGAGTGCAGAAGCCCACAGAGGTCTGAAGATCCAGCAGATCCCCTGGGACTGGAATTCTAGATGGTTATGAGCTACCATGGAGGTGCTGGGAACTGAACCGAGATCCTGGACAAGAGCATGAGTGCTCTTAACCACAGAGTTATCCTCCCACCTAAAGAGACAACATGTGTCTCTTTAGAATATCTGCCAGAGAGACTAATTATAATCCAATTTACCAGAAAGTAACTTTGCTAAGGAGAAAGTTCCTTAGCAAACTTTTGAAGCTTTATAATTTTTTTCTTTAAGGGTTTATTTATTATACATAAGTACACTGTCACTGTCTTCAGACACACCAGAAGAGGGCATCAGATCCCACTACAGATGCTTGTGAGCCACCATGTGGTTGCTGGGATTTGAACTCAGGACCTCTGGAAGAGCAGTCGGTGCTCTTAACCACTGAGCCATCTCTGCAGCCCAATTTTTTTCTTTAATTACAGGTATTTATGTATTTGTGCGTGCGTGTGTGTGTGTGTGTGTGTGTGTGTGTGTGTGTGCGCGCGCGCGCGCGTGTGTGCGCATGCGCGCACTTCCTGCTGCCGAGCCATCTCTCCAGTTATCGAAGCTGAGATTCTTGACTCTGCTACAAAGAGACTCTCAGGAAGAACCAGAATGAATCGGAATCGCAGTTTGTTAAGAAGAGATTTTAAAACATCTTAAGAATGAAAGTTAAAAGAAGAAGGAGCAATTGGGGAAAGGGCATCCCCAAGTGTGGGCAGGTGCTTCTCAAAGAAGCACAAAACAAAACCAAAAACCAAAAACCAAAAACCAAAACCAAAACCTAGATCTAAAAGTCTTTGCAATAACCATATATATGATTTTGGTGGCTTCTAAAGTTATGTCTCAAAAGATTGCTTAAAAGAGGAAATGGTGTCTTACATCTGTCATCCAAGCACCGAGGCGGCTGAGACAGGAGAATTGCTGTGGGTTTAAAGCCAGTACTGGTGCTATCAAAGTGAGTTTCAGAACAGCCTGGGCCACAGAATGAGACTCTTCACAAAAAACAAAACAACAAAAACAACAGACGGGGGAGCTGCGATGGCTCAGGTAGTAAGCATCTTGCCACCGAGCCTGGAGGTGGACCGTGGTGGTGGGTGTGTGCGGGGATGTGACTGCAACTTCTCTCATGCTGCCGCAGGCCCAGGCTCAGAGAAGCTCTGAGACACTGCTGGAGCACAGGGTGGGGTGGGGGTGGGGGAAGCGCAGCCTGAGATGTGGGAAAGTCAGAGCTGGTTCAGGGGTCCCTGGACCGGTGACAAGGTCGGGGCTGTGGGTTCTCAGACTCTTGGACATCAAGGTGCCACTGGGAGTCACAGAAGAGCTGAGAATGGGATGGAGGCCCATGGGCTGGGGACAGTGTCTAGCCTGGGGCCAGGGAACACGGGGAGCTCCAGCTCTTCCCATCAGGGAACTGATTGTCCTTAGCTTAGGGGTTGCAGGCTTGGCGGCTGTTGCGGCTGGGAGCACAGAGAGGCCCTCTACTGCACCTTAGGCTGTGGCTCTGTAGACCACAGCCTTCTTCATGGCTCCCCACTGCGGATCTCAGTGAAAAGAGGCAGTCCATGGTTTTAGACAGTTTATTGTCATGGCGAAAAGTAGATGGATAAGACCATACCCCACTTCTCAGGGTGGGCCTAAGATTAAATACCTTTTGCCAAGAGGAATGCCTGGGAAGGGCTTATTGGCTATAAGCCCTCTGGGCCTCTAGGTACCTCATTAGTACTCTGCTTTGAGCCTACATAGCCATAGGGCACATCTCTTTCATGTGAGAAGCATGGTACGTGTCCCAAGTCAGGAGTCTGGCAGGGAGCTGGGAGTCACCTCTGGGTCCTGACCTGCTCTACCTTACCAAACTTCCTGGCATGGTTTTATGTCCTACAGTGACCGGCCTTTCATCCTGGGGACTGACACGGTAGAAGGAGAAAACCAAATCCTGTAAGTTGTCCTGTGACTTACACACACACACACACACACACACACACACACACACACCACACACACACATACACACACTCATACTCACACATACCACACACACACACATACACACACACTCATACACACATACACACACACTCACATTCACACATACACACACACACCACACACACACACCACACACACATACACACACATACTCACACACACATACACACACACACCACACACACAGAAACACACACACACACACATACACACACCACACAACCACACACACATATACACACACACTCACACACACATACACACACATACACACACACTCACACACACACACACTCATACTCACACATACCACACACACACATACACACACACTCATACACACATACACACACTCACATTCACACACACACACACACCACACACACACATACACACACACCACACACACATACACACACATACTCACACACACATACACACACACACCACACACACACAGAAACACACACACATACACACACCACACAACCACACACACATATACACATACACTCACACACACATACACACACATACACACACTCACACACACACACATACACACACATACACACACCACACACACATACACACACACTCACACACACATACCACACACACACCACACACACACCACACACACATACACACACACACACATACACACACATACACATACACTTAATTAATGTAACAAAAATAATAACCATGTTTCCCAAAGGTTGAACACAGTCTCACACCACTTTGATTTTCAACTCCGACCCCCTTCAGTGCTTTCCTGCTTCGTCATCAACATGAAGTGTCACTAGGAGGTACATGGTCAGGAGCATTAACTTATAGTTTATCCCATCAAACATTCCACAATCTCTCCACATTTTAAAATTCCCTCTTAATTTAAAAATATTTCTAGGTTTGCTTCTTTGGATTCACTTGTTTGACACATGCGTGTGCAAGAACAGCAAGTACTCCTAACTGTTGAGACTCTTCTCCGGAGCCCCTCTCCACTTTTCAAACTACTGTACCACTCCATTGGTTCAATTTCAGACTGCAATTAAAAGGTGGGAGACCATCCGCAAACCTTAATTAGAGAATTTCCACCCTCATCATGATAGGAAGTGTGAACAATCATGTTTCCCCAACAACCTTCTGGGCCAATCATCATCTTCTTTCAAAGGTGACACCTCTGTGCATCTGAAGAAATCGGCAGTGCTCTGTGCCAGCAGCCTGAGAGCCCAAGAGCACATGAGGGTTCAGAGTCTCCTTTCCCTTCTCCCGGCCTCTCTGCCTCCCCCCCTCCCCCCTCCCCTCCCCCCGTTCCATTCACCCTCTCTTCCTTTTTCTACCGCAAGCTCCTAAAGACTAGAGATACAGACATGTCTCACCATGCCTGGCTTTGTATCTGCTTCTTGTTCTTATTTTAAGGCTACCTCAACACCCTTCTCTTCAAACTGGTTCTAAATATCCAGGCTGAAAATGAAGAGCTTCCATGACTGCAGATGTAGTTGGGAAATGTGGCTCTGACCACACCAGCCAAGACGCACCTAATAGGTGACAGCTTAAATCTAGGATTCCTCCGTTTCTTAACCCAAGCTCTGTTTTATAACTCTTGTTTTATATTTGCCTGAATCAAGTCATCAGTAAAAATGTTTTAATATAGATTTAAGCACAGGTATTAGAGCACAGAGAGGTCTTTTGGGAGAAGGACAGTGTTAAATAGGTCCAGGCGTGGTCGGAATGGCAATTCCAGGTCATGGTCCCACCCACCTAGCTTATTGTCTGTGCTTGTGCTTGCTGTTTTTTCCTAAGAGTCAGGGGGCTAAAGTCATGGAATGTTGATTCGTGGGATGGTCAAAAGGGAACCTGGACTAAATAACTGAATGTGTGAATAAAAACCTGGGCTTTTGGTCTGCATGAGATGAACTAGCAGAAAGTGATAGTTCTTCTTTAGAATTACTTTCTAGCGAGAGCTGAGCTGTCTGGAGATCTCTGGAAAGCAAAAACAGCTCTTCAAGAACTTTTTTTTTCTAACAGAATTTCTGATTTTTGTCAGAAAATCCAGAGAGTGCGGATATAGTCTTTTAGAATTTTTCATAGCTCTTTTAGAATATTTTTCTAATAGGATTTGGTCAGAAATCTCAAGAAATACTTTAGAGCTGATGCAACTCTTTTATAATGCTTTCTAGCAGCTATCCAGAGAAGGCCACCTGAAGAGTGAAAACTTAGAACTCTTAGAATTTTTTCTGGCTTTCTGATTTTGATCAGAAATCCCAAGAGTTACTTTTAGAATTTTTCTAACAGGATTTCTGACTTGGTCAGAAGAGCTGAGAATTTTTTTTATAGCAACTTTTCTGACTCTGGTCATGGTCACAAAACCTATGAGCTATCCAGAGAGCATTTAGAATTGTCTCAAGCAGAGAGAGCTGTCTAGAACAGACTACAGAGCCAAGAGCTATTTATCTACAGAAAGCTATCTGAAGCAGAACACAGGCCGTCAGCTTGTAACCCACAATTTGACCTCAAGTAATTTGTTTCCACAGCTCCCAGATACCCTTTCCTCAGAAACTCTCCCCAAGGTGAGGCTGGTCCTTGGCAGGGATTAGAGGCATTCATCACATCCTGCTCAAAAGACCATTTTAAAACATGTCTCAGGGCTGGAGAGATGGGTCAGCAGTTAAGAGTATGGACTGCTCTTCCAGAGGTCCTGAGTTCAATTCCCAACAACCACATGGTGGTTCACAACCATCTGTAATGGGATCTGATGCCCTCTTCTGGTGTGTCTGAAGACAGCGACAGTGTACTCATATACATAAAATAAATAAATAAATCTTAAAAATAAAAACATGCCTCTTCATGCCAAAAAGGGGGGGGTCCAGACTGAGCATGAATGTGCCTTTTCTACTCACAGCTCAGCCTGGAACCTTTCCAGAGCTCAGGCAGGCAACAGAGCTTGTTGGAGGCAGGGAATCCCCGTAATTAACAATCTGGAGTTGTTTTTGTCTTTGCTTCAATTCTTCCATGGAGTTGGGACTCGTTGTTTGTTACTCCTTTGCTCTGTGGAGGGAACAAAACAAGCTGAGTTCAGGCTGATGTGTCCTTACTTAATTTACTTAGCTGGATAAGTGGAAAGGGTCATCAAGATGGCTCATGCCCTAGGATTGGCACCCAGAGCAAAATTAAAACAATCAGCTCCCAACCTGGGTATTACAAGATGAGTTTGGGAAGGTTTCTATATCTTGTTTAATACTAAAATGGCTAGCCACCAAGTCATCATCGCAGCTGCCCTTCCCTGTTAGGTAATAATGAATTGGGGTTCAGAGATAAGAAAAACACCCGAGTGTCCTACTCTGGTTTCCCAGTCTCCATGATCCTACACCTGGCATTACTCAGCTTCACCATAGCTCAGATCTTTGGAATGATACGGCTTTTGCCATTGTGTATCCTTGGCACTTATGACAAGATTTGAGCTCAGCAAATGACCAAAAAGGTCTGTTCTAATTGCATCATGTTGAGTCAAGCAAGTTAGGAAAGTGTTGTGAAAGCAAATAGAAACAGTAGTCTGTTCAAATATTTGGCAACCTGAAGCCTAACACGGTGATAGAAAAGGAAGGGAAATGAAAATTTATTTGTAACTCAATGTTATTCTTTTATTAGCATGTATCAATTATACATAGCACATTTTAGTATATGATACTAAATACAATGTATTTGACAATATCCACTTCTATTACTTTCTCTTGATCCCCTCCACATTTTATTACTTATTTTGTATTTATTAGTATTTGTGTGTGCGCACTTGCATGCATGTGTGTGTGTGTGTGTGTGTGTGTGTGTGTGTGTGTATGTGTGTGGTGTGTGTTGAGGGGTGACACACATGTCACAGCTAACACATGGAGGGGTCAGGTCAGCTGTGGGATCAGTTCTTTCCATCCACTTTTGTGTTAGTTCCAGGAATTGAACTCATCACAAGGCTTTGATGGTAAGGGTCTTTACCCACTGAGACATCTTGTTAACCCTTCATTTTACTATTTAAAGATCCACTGAATTTACATAAGGTTGCTTGAATGGGCATGTGTGCGGGAACATGGACTAGCTATACCACTGAAGAAAATGTCTCCCCCTCCTCAGTAAGTGTTACCTGCCAATGGATCTGCAGGGAAGAGTGAGCCCTCAGGAGCCCCTCCATCATCTGTGATATTATGTTGATGGGCTCAATCTTGCACAGATAACGGTAACCATAGTTCCTAGGGGTTCCTCACTGCATTGGAAGACAGTGTTCCACACTATCCCACCATTTGTTGTGTCTCCTCTTTGGCAACATTCTCTTGGTGTAGGGAATCCACCAGAGAAGGTTTCTGGGATGTGTATGGGGTTAAACCAATAAAAAAAAAATCTCTATTAGCTGGCCAACGACTACACTGGATGTTTTAGATTCCAATATAGTCCCCAAGATTTTCTCAGAATGAGCTTTTAAGTACAAAAACCATATCCTGAGTTGACACAATTCAGCTAACAAGAATGTTTAATTAATTAACTAAAACCAATGCAGATTCAACAACAACAACAAAAATAAAAAAGGAAAAATAAAAATAATACAAATAGAATCAATTTTCTTTTTTTCCTATTGGTATGCATGTGTAGGATTTTTTTTTTTTGTGCATGTGTGGGTGTGTGTGCACATGTACTACAGCACATTACCCATGTGGGTCCCGGGAATCAAACTTAGGTTTGCAGGTTGGCACCTTAGTCATTGAGCCGTATCTCTGGCCACAAGCAGTCAATTTCCTGCTGACTCTGCAGATGGAGCACTGCTACTGTGGACTGAATGTCCTCCCCAGGTTCAAGTATTTGAACGCTCGGTCTCCAGTTGGTGGCAGTCCATACCCATAGAAGGAGGAGCCTCACTGGAGGAGGTGAGTAAGATTGGAAGTCTTATATTCTAGCCTAATTTTCTGATTGCTAACTGCAGACACAATGTCCCCAGCCACCTTACACTTCTGCTAGCATGCTTTCTCCTCCACAATGGGCTGTATCACTCACTCTGTAAATCAGGCTGACCTCAAACTCAGAGATCTGCCTGCCTCTGTCTCTGAGTGGTGGATTAAAGGTGTGCACCACGGGGGCCAGCTTGATGTACTCCTTCTGCTCCTAAGGTAGAGGACTAAATCCACTTCCCGTTTATAATCAGCATGTATTGTCCAGCTGGTACAAATAACCTGCTTCTATGTTTATTGATCCAGGACACAAAGAACTGCAAATGTCCAGTTCAACAGAACCATTGTACCTCCTAGAAGAAGATTTCTAAAATGATGGTGTTAAGGCCAGGCATGACGGCACATGCCTTTAATCCTAGCATTTGAGAGACAGAGCCAGGAAGATCTCTTGTGAATTTAAGACCAGCCTGTCTACATAGTGAGTTCCAGAACAGGCAGGATGACATAGAAACTCTGCCTCAAAAACAAAACAAAACAAAACAAAGTAATTTTTAAAAATAAGCAAATAAGCAAAAAAAAATGCATAGCCAAAAATTTGAAATGAAGATAGCCTTAAGTTACTAAGCTCATATTTACTTGTATGACCTTTTTTTTAAAAAAAAAAAAGATTTATTTATTTATTATATCTAAGTACATTGTAGCTGTCTTCAGGCACACCAGAAGAGGGCATCAGATCCATTACAGATGGTTGTGAGCCACCATGTGGTTGCTGGGATTTGAACTCAGGACCTCTGGAAGGGCAGTCAGTGCTCCTAACCACTGAGCCATCTCTCCAGCTCTGTGTTTAGTTTTCTATGGGTAAAAATGACAAGAGCTTCCATTTCTTACAGTGACCTTCAGAGAATCTGTACAGTATATCCAATGGCTGCCATTATTGGAGCCTTACTGAACGTGTAATTTTGAGGGGACAGTGAGTGTTCTGTAATATTCTGGTCACATGTCTGCGTCTTCACAACCCTGAGTCTTGGGCTGTGACCTTTCTCCATATTTCTGAACTGATACAACTTTTCAGTTCTACCTCCTACTCTCTCCCTGACTACAGAGTTTCCATTGATTTTATATTTACCCTGTTGAGTATGTGCCTTTATTCTATTATGCCTGGAGAAAGGAATTCCATCCCTCAGCGTGAACAAAATTCTAGCAAAATACTTTCCTTTGGAGAGCAGGCCATTGTTATGGTGGAAGTTCTAGGCAAACTGGGTGTGGGGTGCAAAACTGAGACTCTGGAATGTGACTGGGGTAGGCAGGAGGATTAGGAGCTCAAGGCCAGTCTTGGTTACATAGGGAACTTGAGGCTAGCCTGGGTTACATGACACCCGATCTCAAAAAGAGGAAAGAAGAAGAAGAAGAAGAAGAAGAAGGAGGAGGAGGAGGAGGAGGAGGAGGAGGAGGAGGAGGAGGAGGAGGAGGAGGAGGAGGAGGAGGAAGAAGAAGAAGAAGAAGAAGAAGAAGAAGAAGAAGAAGGAAGAAGAAGAGGGGGAGGGAGAAAGAAAGAGGGAGAGGAAAAAAGAATAGAATAGAAGAAAATTAAAAGAAGACAGAGAAGGGGAGAGAAGGGGAAGAGGCAGGGAGAGGAGATGAGAAGGAAAGAGGGAATGAGAGAAGAGGGAAAAGGAAAGAGAAGAGAATAGAGGAAAATGGAGACGTCCATGAATGCCTCATCATGGTTCTCTTCCATCATTTCTGGGTAGCAGAGAGATGGTTCTCACATCATTGACCTGAAACATGGGGCGGTTCCTGGGAGTTAAGCCTTGTAAGTGTGGGAGACCCCTGCCCCTTCAAATCAGACCAGCAATTCACCAAAGGTACCATTAATACATTCTTACACATTTGTAGTTCCAAAAGCTTTTATTTTGGTTAAATGAATCTTGACTGAGTTTACCTGGATTGACCTTGTATTTGTAGAAATTGTACTTGCGGTATTTTTCTCTGGAATGTGTGTGTGTGTGTGTGTGTGTGTGTGTGTGTGTGTGTGTGTGTGTGTGTGTGTGTTTTGTTTTGTTTTGCTCTGTTTTGTTTTGTTTTGTTTTGCAGGCCAGCAAGATGGCTGAACCAGTAAAGGCACTTTCTGTGCATTTCTGACAGTTCAAGTTTCATGCCAAGAAGGTAGAAGGAGAGAACTGTCTCCATAAGGTTGCCCTCTGACCTCCACAAATGTGTTGTGACATGTGAGCATGTGCATACATACACACACACACAGAGAGAGAGAGAGAGAGAGAGAGAGAGAGAGAGAGAGAGAGAGGGAGGGAGAGAGAGAGAGGGAGGGAGGGAGGGAGGGAGGGAGGGAGAGAGAGAGAGAGAGAGAGAGAGAGAGAGAGACATATCTTTTTGAGTCAGGGCCTCGTCACTATGTAGCCCTGGTTGGCTTGGAACTCACTGTGGAGACCAGGCTGCCTGGGACTGACAGAGATTCCTCTGCCTTAGCCTCCTGAACCAGGGCTAAATAATGCGACAGATGGTAGAAACGGGTGACTCAGTCCAGATTCCAAAGAAACAGTAACCAGGTTTTTTTGTTGTTGTTTTCAAGGCTTAAGTTAGAAATATCCTGGGGCCTCTTTGTGCTCTTATTTTTGCTAGAGGCCAACAATTCCAAAAATATTTGGGGGCTCTGACCTCTTACCTGGTTTCCTAAAATGATTTTAGGGTTGTGTCTTGGGGTGGGGATGGGGGTGGGGGTGGGCTGTGCAAGTTAAAGAGAACTCCTTCTAGCCAGACTGGAATCTCTGGTCCAGGCGGAGGCCTAACATTCCGGTTGGTTCACTTTGGCGAAAGGACCACCTCTGGGAAGGTGTACTCCCCTTAAGTCATGCTTGCCTGACCCGAGGTTCTTCTTTTAAACTCTAAACTGCCTTGCTGCTTTCATTTGAGTCCATTCTTAAGTTCTTTTATTGATGAGACTAAAAACCCCAAGGGAAACCCCAATTTCCTTCATATTGTAAAGATATGTAACTACCACACCTGATAAATATATATATATATTTTTTTTTCGGAGCTGGGGACTGAACCCAGGGCCTTGCCCTTCCTAGGCAAGTGCTCTACCACTGAGCTAAATACCCAACCCCTTTGATAAATATTTTTAAGTTTATTTTTTCTGTGTATGGATATTTTGCCTGCATGTATGTCTGTGTGCCATGTGTACGCCTGGTAGCTCAGAGACTGGAATAGACCACCAGATATCCTGTAACTGGGTGCTGGAAATCAAACCTGGGACCTCTAGAAGAGCAGCCTGTGTTTTTGCTGCTAAATCATATCTCCAGCCCCTAATTTTATATATATAAACACTATATATACGTATATATATATATGTATATATAGTGTTTACATGGTGGCATATACTACAGTTTGATAGATACAGAGGCTACCGTAGCTTCTGTGCAAGGTTGACAAGCCAATTCCCAAAGCATTCCATATTTTGGGACCCATAAGTACTCAGTGAAATCACAGGGTAGGCAATTTACCTCTGCTGTTTTCTCTGCTGCTGTCATTTCACAAAAATTAATTATTAACTGATTCTTTTAAAGCACGTCTAACCTTTTCTTATTGTAAGGCTGAGTGTAATTGTAATAGCAAGGATGATCTCATGCTCCTAATAACCTGGAATTAAAACTGTAAGCCCCAGTCTCCATTGGTGAGTGTCTTTCATAGCTCACTGTGGACTGTGGTCTGTTTTTATAGATCCGCAGGGCTCAGGATCATCATAGAACCAGGTAATAGTAATCCACTCAGAGTCTAGATATTATCGTTGCCGTGGTAAATAGCCACAGGTTGGTTGGTGTAGAACATGAGAGAGGTGTTCAGTATATCTGTAGCAGGATCTTTTTTCAAGATCTCTACACCTAAGAGGCACCCGTCAATTGGGTCATAGTTCAAATGAGGTCTCTTTGTTTTAGTGACTTTTCAAGTTTTAGTTTATCAACTCAAGGAACATGTTAGTAGTCTATATACCCTTTAGAACATCCGGGTCACTTTTCTGTTGGCCAGTGCTGCCACTGGGTTCTACCATTCTGGGTTTGCACTATTACTACTGGGTCTTACTTAGGGTTTCCCTTGCTATGAAGAGACACTATGACCAAGGCAACTCTTATAAAGGCAAATATTTAATTGGGGCTGGCAATTTCAGAGGTTCAGTCCATTATCATCATAACAGGGAGCATGGCAGCATGCAGCCAAACTTGGTGCTGGAGAAGGAGTTGAGAGTTCTGCATCTTGATTCAAAGGCAACCAGGAAAGACTGGCATCTTCAGGAAGCAGCTAGGAGGAAGCTCTCTTCCTCAATGGGTAGAGCCTGAGCACAGGAGGAGACCTCCAAAGCCCATGCTCACAGTGACACACTTCTTCTGATAAGGCCAAACCTCCTAACAGTATCACTCCCTATGGGCCAAGCGTATTCAAACCACCACAAACTGTAACATAGGAACCTATTTCATGAGAGGTATCTTACACTACCATCGCCACACTGGCAGAGGACAGAAAGGCAAGGATAGGGCTTCCAAACCCACTAGCACTCCTTTTACCAATGGCTTCCCGATGTTTCGGTGAAAGGAAGACTGTGTTGTACATGGGAAGTTCTACACTTTTGTCCATTTCTCATCAAACCTTAAACTCCTCCCTTCTCAGCTGCATCCAGCAATGATCAACTATATTTGCCCAATTTACAGAAGAGACGATTGTGCTGGGTTTCATCAGCCAACTTAGCAAACTGAGGGCCACTCCTGGCTGAGGCTATGTACTGACTTTGTTTCTTTTCTGGTAGCTGTGAGGAAGCACTCTGATAGAAGCGACTTAAGGGAGAAAGGATTTCTTTGGCTCACAGTTCCAAGTTACAATGTATCCTGGTGGGAAAGTTAAGGTATCAAGAACTGGAAGCAATTGGTTACATTATGTCTACAGTCAGAAGAGAGCAGGGAAATACATGCATGCTTCTGCTAGGTTCACTTGCTCCATTTTATACAGTTTAGGATGCTAGCCCTGGAAATAGTGCCACTCACAGTCGAAGGATCTTTCCATTCAAGATACTCCATGGCCAACAGTCATGCCCAGAGGTCCCTTCTCCAAGTGATTCTAGGTTCTGTCAAGTTGATAATGAATACTAACCATTTCATAACTGAATACGTGTAATCTCTGGTGCTACAAACACCTGCAATTTCCATATAACCTGAATTTTCACTTGGTCAGGAATTTGATGTCAAGCAGAAATTTTGTCACGATAAAGCATATGCACAGCGTGTTGGGATTTGTTCCCTGTAGAAGCTTCTTGTCTGGCATCAAATGTCTTATTCACCTTCCTGGAGTATATGCGAAGACCTGACTTGGGTTATGGGTCTAGCAGCTAAGAGATGTTGACAGATCCTTGCATGATTAACATCTTTATGGTGAAATTATAGGACCCGCAAGGAAGGCATGGCCAGTCTGTTAATAAAGGAGGAGCTGGTTTAGCAAGCAAGGGAGACTTGGGGGCAGGGGTGTATTACATGGTGGGGATGAGATAAAGCCACATAAACCTCGTCTGTCTCCAAATCGCCAGTGTATGCAAGATTGACCTTGAACTCCTGATCCTCCTGCCTTTAACTCCCAAGTACAGTGATTACTACTAAGTGTTACCGAATGCGTCTTACCTCAGTAGAATTTGCTGCTCAGAATAATCATGTATATTCCAAACTACTAAAATGTTCTCATTCTGATATTTAGACAGAAGACCAAATAAAGTTATGAAGTCAAGTTATGTAGAAATTTGGCAATCCAACACTGGGTCTGAATGATTTGTTAAATATACTCTTCCTGTAGCAACAGAAAGGACAAGATTCTTTCAGAGCATTGAAGTCTTTTTCTGTTTTTGACCTGTCATTTTAACCTACAAACTCATGACAGTAGTTAGTCCTCCCTGAAAGTCTTTCCCCTGGAAGGGCCTATTTAGCAACTATTTGGTCTAATAAAGACCTTCCTGCAACAGATACATTAGTCATCCCCTGATAGTTCAAGCAACACTGTTTGTGTCTTTCCCAAGACCCAGTTTCTCTTCCCCTCTAACTCTAAGGTCATCATTAAGGATGCGTATGAAAGCCAGATAGGCCAGTCCTTGAGGGTCAGCTTCCTGAAGATGCTTTTGCTTCCATTAGAGTATTTGTTTAGGTTTACTTAGGAAATCAAAATACATCCAATATACCAACAGTGTACTCATGCATTCCAACTAAAGGAAAATTAAATTTCAGGAATGAGTGCATATCAAACCGTTGCAGAGGGGAGGAAGGAGACAAAGGAGGGAGGGAGAGAAAGGAAGACAGGTGCTGAGGTGCTGGGGTATAGTTCAGTGCTAGCTGGAGGCTGGGGCTTTGATCTCCATCACATCATAGTTCAATAAAAGTGGGGTCAGGAGGATGGCTCAGTGGTCAAGAGCACCTGCTTCTCTTACCGTTGAATTATCAGCACTCACACAGTAGCTCACAACAGCCTGTAACTCCATTTGTAGGGAATCTGATGTCCACTTCTAACATCTGTAAGCACTAGGCATGCGTGTGATACACAAACATACATACATACACATACACACACACATACATACATACATACAGATAGACATTCTCCCCAACACACAAATAAACAAAAATAAAAAGTCTTTACAAAAAAAGATTAAAGCGTAAGATTTTTTAGGGATTGTGCTCTTTGCCCAGACTTCATAACTACTAAAAAACCTTCGTTTTCCCATAATGGTTCTAGTGAGATGTGACCCTAAAGTCAATGAGGAGAGAGATACCAACTAACTATTGGAGTCCTCCTACAGTATGAGACCCGTCTTCTGTCTCAGTGTATTGGTCCAGGAACTTCACTAATTTTAGGGCTGCCCACACTGTTTCTGTGTCCCAATGACTGGGGACCTAAGATTTCCAGCAATCAGGCAGGGACTCCATCCTGCTGCTGAAGAGGGGAAAGAAGTGGGAGGAGGTGGGAACAGAGGAGATGAGAGAAAGGGAGGGCCCTGCCTCGCCCCCGCCCCGCAACCCATTCCCATTGGCTAAAGGCTTCCTGGCCCCATCCTACCGCCCGCCTTCGGGCGACGCTTAAAGTGTGCGGAGCAGGTGCCTCCGAGGGAGGAGGAACTTTGCCGGAGTTAGTGCAGTTCGCTGCACCCATTCATTGCCCGCAAGTCCCCGTCCTCCGGTCCGGCCCACAGTGGTCAGGGAGGGAATCCACGGACTGCAGCGGCCACTCGCGGGGCATTGGGGCCAGAGGAGGGCCGGAGAGCGCCGCTGACCCTCGTGGACTGGGAAGGAGGTGACGGCGTCCATGCAGCTGTGTGCCAGGGCATGGGGGCTGCGCTTGGGCCCTGGAGCCGGGGGCGGCCACCGCCTGGCTCGGGGCACCGGCTTGAGTTGGGCGCCGCGGAGCCGGGACAGCAGCAGCGGCGGTGGCGGCGGTGGCGGGGACCGCGGCGCGGCTGGGGCCTCGCGCCTCCTGGAGCGCCTCCTGCCCAGACACGATGACTTCGCTCGGAGACACATCGGCCCGGGAGACAAAGACCGGAGGGAGATGCTGCAGGCGCTGGGGCTGGCGGTAAGGCCCTCCACCCTCCACCCTGCCCGGGCTCTGCCCGCCGGGCCTCCGGGCTCCCACCTTGCCCTCCTCCTGCGTCCCGGGCCCCAGCTTGGAAGCGAGCGAGCTCTTGGTGCCTCCTCCTCTCTTAACTTTTCTGCTGTTCCCGCTCTTCAAAAGCGCATTTAAAAAATATCCCCAACTCCAGACGAACCCTAATTTTGCCGGAAAAGGAGGAAGACTCCCTACTTAGAGTACATTAATACGGTCAGCTCCAGTTGCCGCTCCCGAACCCTGAGTAGCGGATTTACCAACCGGCTCCATCATTTTCTTTTTCCTCCAAAAGATTTCTGTTTCCTGAAGTTTCACTTTAAAATGAACCCCTAACTAGAAGTTCCTACCAGCCTTTGAAGATGAAAAAAATTGAGGTGGCTCTCTGAACTCAGGCATTTTGCTCTCTGCCTGTCGTGTTCACCAGCTTGCGTTTTTAAATTTTAGAGCATTGATGAACTCATCGAGAAAACCGTCCCCGCCAGCATCCGCTTGAAGAGACCCTTGAAACTGGAAGACCCTGTATGTAAGTGGCCCGGAGGACTCCCTGGGGCTCTCTGCTTGCTCTGCCTTCTCTAATCTCTAATGGTCCAGTTTGGAGATTGGATTGCTCAGTATTTGACAGGCCCTAAAACGCTGGGATTTTTCTTTCCCGAGAAGAATCTGTAGCCCCTTTCGTGGTCTTTATCCTTGGGGTTCAGGCAAGGCACCTACTAGCTTCCCAAAGAAGGCCTTGCTGAAAGACACGTGTAGGATTAGGACTCTCCACCTCCTGCACGCCCACCGGAAGGGCTTTTTGTTCCTTTGAGCTGGGAGGGTTGTTATCTAAAGAGATCAGGTGAGACTCAGAAAGGAAAAAGGAATCACCTGAGGTCATGCAGCTGGAGTAGTTAGAGATTTGTTTGGGAGGGGACTTAGACTTCTCCTCGTAGTCATCAGAGTTTCAAATTGTTCTGTGTCACATCCGTTTTGCCCTCCCATACTCACCCACCCAAAGACAGCAGTGCTTTGCAAGACCGAGCGGGTTTTTTTCTTTTTCTTTTTTCCTTTTTTTCGAAGAGCACACAAAACCGATTTATGCTTGGTTAAGAAATCTCAGGCTATGTATAGGCTTCCCTTTTTATTTATTTTATTTTTTAAGATTTGCTTGCATTTATATTTGCGTACCACGTGGGCTGCTGGATCCTCCAGAACTGGAGTTCCTCACAGGTATGCGGCATGCTGGTTCTGAGAGGCAAACCTGGGACCTCTTCAAGAGCAACACAGGTTCTTAACTTTGGGCCATCTCTTCACCCCCACTTGGTAAAAATGGTTTTAATGGTCCAAAAACTGTCTTTGGGTGTTTTGACTTCTAGGAGTCAGGGAAGAATCTAAACGTTAAGGGCGTGGTCAGAGCTGAAGAACCCTAAGAAAATCAAAAAACCCACCAAGCTCCTCCCCTGCTTACTCAGATCATAAGAGATATTTCTCTGGGACGGTTGTTTTGTTTTGTTTGTTTGCTTGCTTGCCTGATGCTGCTTGTTTGGTTTGGTTTCTGTGAGAAGGAATTCTAGATGCAAACCTGATTCTGTCTTAAAAGGTGACCTGAGCCTGCAGCTGGGGAACGCTGTACCTAACGGTCTCCCTGGGGCTGCTGCCCTCTTGCTGTCAATTCTGACGGTAAGGAGCTTGCTCACAAAGAAATCCACATGAGACTTAAAGAGGTGGCCATAAGGTGTATCTATCTCAATTTCAGGACACCAAAGTTCTGAGCCATCAAATGAGAGAAAAACAGTGAGCTTGGCTTACTTGTTTTTTTTCAAATAAGGACTTTCATGTAGGTTGGGCAGCCTCGAACTTGTGATTTTTCTGGTCCTTATTCATTGGGTAAAGTTTCTATGATGTGTACACTATAATGAGGAAAAACTGTATTTTTGAGAATAATTTTGTGTTTGTGATTCATTCTCTCTCTCTCTCTCTCTCTCTCTCTCTCTCTCTCTCTCTCTCTCTCTCTCTCTCATTTTTTTTAAAAGATAGGGTCTCACTATGTTGCCCTGGCTAGTCAGACTTTGGAGACCAGCTGGGATTAAAGGAGTGCACATTCAACCCTAGTTGTGTGGTTTTTGTTTGTCAAGGAAGCCATTGAAGAGTATTTGTGCAAGTAATTGCCTTCCTGAGACTTTCAAAAACAGAACGTCTATATTAGCCCCTAGTACAACACTAATCAGTGTTGTTTCCCACCCCCCCCACTCCGTACCCTCCCCCCCCTTGAAATAGGCACTCCCTGTCCCTGTAGCTTGCCTGGAACTATGTAGACCAGGCTTTCTTCAAAGGCAGAGATCCACCTGCCTCTGTCTCCCTCCTGCGTGTGCTGGGATTAAAAATGACTTGTTTCGTTATTGTTTAGTTCAGATTTTTCTATCAAGAGATTTATTTCACCCCGTCCCTTGGAACAGGTTCCCAAGACTTTGAAGTCCCTCGGAGAAAATATTCTGCAGTCAAAATTCTCACTTTCTACCTCCCCTTTCCTGTAAAGCTTGCTTATTGGGGTAAAGAGCAAGGGTGAAGTGAGGGTTAGGGATGTTGCGTTTGCAAGACTTGGATGTTTTACACTGCTGTGTCATGTCTAGTAATGGTCTCTGTGAGGAAAGCAGGCTGGTTTCTTGTTGCTTCCAACAGGAGCATTTAGGAGTGGAGCTGCCTTACCCAAACTTATCTTCCCGTGAGTACTGATTCTCTTCTGTAGCAAAGATTCGTTTGCTGTGGTGGCTGTAAGAGCAAGCTGCTGTCTTTACCACCCTCATTGTAAGCAATGAGTAGATACTTGGGTTATACTTATGCACAATGATATAATGTTGAACACGTGTATATAGTGCCTCCTCTGGGCACTTTTGAAAAGTGTTTCCTGTGTACTATTTGTTCAATCCTCATTGCAATCCATGAACCGAGTCTGTCTCTCTCCTCCTCTGCCCTTTGTTTTAGAGACAAGGGTCTCAATTGTGTTGCCCAAACTTCTCACATTCATGGACTCAAGTGCTTCCTTATCTTCCCTTCCCAGATACCTGGGAATATAGCCCGCCTACCATTGTACCACACTACCGTTTCACAGCCATCACTCCCTTTAAAAGGAAGAAACCGTGATACACAGAGGCTCATTAACTTGCCAGTGTCTTAGGGAATGGCCTTTGGGTGGGAGCAGGATGCAAACGCAGACCAGGTGGTTCCATCGCCCACCCTCTCTGGTCATCAGATTGCTGGTTTTGTGATATCCCAGGCAAGGCGGAGAACTCCTGCCCTGACTCTTCTAAGGTGCACAACAAGCCAGTCATACTGGAGCAGCCACTTTTGTCCTGTGCAAACTGCCCCAGTAGGAATGAGAGCCCACGATGAGGCTGTAAGTGTGGAGCTCTCGCGCCCACACCAGGATGAAGGAAAGGCAGTGGGTGTGGAGGGCAGTGCTTGCATGGGTGAGAAACACCCCTTACTGACAGCCCTGGAGGATGCTGCTGCAGACGGGGCCAGCAAAGTAAAGGACAGAGTAGAAGGGTTCCTTCCGTCTGGAGAGAGACTTCCTCTCCTTCAGAAAGTGAAAATAATATTTATTCACATTCCTAATGCTGCCCTCCCCATCCCCTGAAAAATACTTTTATAAATTAGTCACTGAGTCATTACTCAGGGAAGCAAGCAACACCTCTCGCTCAAAATCCTGTCAGCTTAATTCCACTCAGATGAGTTTCCCTCAGCCACAACCTTGCACCAAAATAATAAATCAGTGAAAAACTATATTTTAGTGGGAGCCTTGGTTTCCTTCAAACGATACAAGCTGCCTTTTAATTATTTTGTTTCTTCTATTAGTGTTATAGTTAATTAAAAATTACTCCAGAAACCGAAATGATGAGTTGCGCTGCTCCGTTTTGCTGTGTAGACCTTTCCAGTCACGGCATCTCAAAGGAGCCAGATTAAACTAGCCCAAACTAACCAACCAAATGCTGCAGAGATTAAAGTTTACACACACCCTCACACTGCTCTTCCTGGGCCGTGCTTTGGGAGAGAGGAGAGCAACCCTCGCAATGCTCAAACTATTCAACTGGAGCTGAGGCGCTGAGCTGTCAGATTGAGAGTTCGGATGAGGCTCCTGAGGACTGAATGTTCTAAGGTGTGTCAGCAGAATGAATTTTTAAATAAATGTTTAGTGGAGGGCAGTGATGTGGGAGGGACATTGTACAGTGCAGATGCAAGCGATAACTTTATCACCCTGAGGGTTGTGTAGTCTTTAGTTGATCTGGGCACTCAGAATGAAGCAGCTATCCTTCCCCAAGTCAGTCCTACCTGGAGGGCCCTCATCCCCGAGGCTCAGGTATTTCTGGTTCCTCCTAATCCTTCCCAACTGAGATAAATCTGCCTCATTTATAACTGGGATTGCGGACTCACTGAATGGCAAAGTCAAGGTTATTTATTCTGAACTTGCAGGAGCAAGAATTAGACTTGAGTTTTGGAAAATAGAAAAATCTTTAGAGTGGACGTGGGGAGGAGGCTTCAGGGATGGTTCCAACAGGGGGCTATTGGTGAGCATGCACGGCTATGGCTCCCTCTGATCCTGAGCTAGAAGGTCTTTGAAATGCTAGGACTTGAACCTACAGCCTTAGGGCTGCTAGGAAGTCCATAAATCCCAGTCTTTTTACAAAGTTCATTTTTAACATTAAAATATTTCAAGGTTTCTTGGGCTCTGGCATATCAAACCATGCTGACCACTCTGTTGACAGAAATATCAAAAAAAGTTTATTTTTAAATAATTGCATGTGAGTAGTGGAGGCAGGAGTATATTGAGCCCAGGTACCCTTGGAGTACAGAGTGGCATTAGGTTCCCTGGGACTAGAGTTAGTGGTTGTGAGTTCCTTGACCAGGGTGCTGGCAGTGCCTGAGCCATCTCTCCCAGCCCCAGCCCCTTCTTAAAGGATCACGGAAGCCATCTAGCATCAATAAAGATAGATCTAGGGGTTGGGGATTTAGCTCAGTGGTAGAGCGCTTAAGGCCCTGGGTTCGGTCCCCAGCTCCGAAAAAAAGAAAAGAAAAAAAAAGATAGATCTAATTTTTTTAAGTTTTATTGGCTGATGAGATGGCTGAGAGTATAAGGGTACTTGCAACCAAGTCTGATCAATCCCCAGAGCCTAAAAGATGGGAGGAGAAAATGAACCACCCAGTTGTTCTCTGCACGAGTGGACACATGCACACTGAGTACAAACAGTCTTTAAAAACATACCTTTAATCCCAGGCCTTGGGAGGCAGAGACAGGCAGATCTCTTATCTTAGTTCAAGGCCAGCCTGGTCTACAGAGAACTAGTTCCAGCAACAGCCAAGGCTACACCGAGAAATTCTGTCTCAAAACAAAAAACAAAACAAAACAAACAAACAAAAAACAAAAGCAAAAGGCAAACAAACAAAATTATATATAAAAATAAAGAAAAATCATATTTTGCATCTAACATTCCTAAATTTTGTTTGTTTGTGTCTTAGTCAGGGTTCTCTATTCCTGCACAAACATCATGACCAAGAAGAAAGTTGGGGAGGAAAGGGTTTATTTAGCTTACACTTCCACATTTCTGTTCACCACCAAAAGAAGTCAGGACTGGAACTCAGGCAGGCCAGGAAGCAGGAGCTGATGCAGAGGCCATAGAGGGATGTTACTTACTGGCTTGCTTCCCCTGGCTTGCTCAGCTTGCTCTCTTATAGAACTCAAGACCACCAGCCCAGGGACGGCATTACCCACAATGGGCTGGGCCCTCTGCCCTTGACCACTAGTTGAGAAAATGCCTTACAGGAGGATCTCATGGAAGCATTTCCGCAACTGAGGCTCCTCTTCTGTGATAACTCCAGCTTGTGTCAAGTTGACACACAAAACCAGCCAGGACAGTCTGTTTGTTTGTTTGTTTGAAGTGGATTGTTTTGGAAAAACTATAGGCTAACTACTGCCAATTAGAAATTTTTGCCAAACTCAACGGTTTCTCTAAAACAAAAATAAGCTACGGTCCCCACAGGCTGCTGTGAGGTTCGATTAGATCTAAGATTTCTTCTTTCTTAGATGTTTACTCGCCAAGAAGGGTGTAAAGAGACTAGTGGATAAGGGCACTTGGGGTTTTGGAAAGAAAGGGAGTTTGGTTCTCAGCATCCTTTTAGCAACTTAGAACCACCTGTACCTCCAGTTCCCATCTTGTCTGATGTCTTCTGGCTTCAGGCTCTCTTAGGCATGCATGTGGTACCCAGACTTGTGCAGGCAAAAATATTAACACACGTACATTTTTTAAAAGTAGTTTAAAGATGTCTGTAGATCCAGCTTTTGATAAAGGTTTCCGTGTAGTGTCCGCACATTTCCTGTATATTTCTGGCCCCATCTCCCACCAGATTGGTCGGTTTGTTACGGTTAATGGACCACTTTTTCCTTCATCTTAGGCATCCTCTTTGTGGTTGTCTCACTTCGGCTTCCTGCGTGCTGGACCTGATGTGCACCATCTTGTCTGGCTGATGAATATTAATTCATGTTTACTCGTGGGTCCTAGCTAATTCAGGAAGTAGCATGATTTCTTATGCAGTAGTCGATAATGATGTACGTTCTAGGAGTTTGGAACTGTACAATGACCTGTGTTGATCATTGTATTAGATAGAAAAAAAACAAAACAAAACAAGACTTCTGCATCTTCCCCAATGTCTACATATTCCCTATATGATGTTAACTTATGCTGAATTTTTAAATAGCATCAAAATATCCAGTGCTATCATAATCACTTATGCAGCGCTGTAAATACAGTGTTACCCTTGGAGACCACTAAGGTGGGAAGGACCCTTTGTCCCTACATGAAATTCCCTGGACTATTTAGCTTGTTAGGTTTTGAATTGGTGTTTCCAATGGCCTTTGTTAGCAGTAGTTTGTCTGAGTTTGCAGTTTCCAGGTCTGCCCCCATAGTTTCCTCTGTCAGTTTCCCATCCTCCCGTCCTGAGAGGCTTGTTTAAGTTTCTTTGGGCTTTGATATATGGAACTACGCTGACCACACTGTTAACAGAAATGTCAAAAGGGGGCTGGAGTGTATTAGAATGCAGGTGCCCTTGGACTATGAAGAGGGGTGTTAGAAGGTAGAAGGCGCTACAGAGGCACTGGATACACTAGAGTCGAATGGTAATAAAAATAAGGTCCCTGACAGGAAATACTGAATATTCTGCAAATAGGATGGAAACAGATTATGGCCTCGGCAGAGGTGAAGTGTGAAAACACGTGGCTGTTTGAGGAGTGATGGACAAACTGTAAACAGACTATTTCGTTGTCAGGGAGTAAGGAAAGCAAGGTATGAGATGTCACTCTGGAGGAGTCAGAGCCAAAAAGCATATGTTAAATGTGAGATAGTTCAGTTCTTCCTGAAGCAGGCATCAAGACCATGCTAAATGCACAAGATGGGAACAGGGATGACAGGCGGCCTCAGACTGTTGCAGCTCTGACCCTGCCTGAATGGAGCAGAGGTAGGAAGACTGAACCCAGAGACTCTGAGATGGCTGTGCAAGTCTGGGAAAGGTAAAGGTCGAAAAGCGTCAAAGAGCGGAGGGAGCTCCAGAGTTCCGCAGTGACTTCGTGGGAATGAGGGACTTCCACAGTGGACAGACAGAGGCAGAATGTGGGAAAGATGAGCGTGTGGAGGGGGACAGTCAGGTGCAGTCACCAGGATCAAGAAGAAAACTTTCCTCAAGTGCTGTGGTCCCTGTGTTGACTTTTGGACCTCTCTTGGGTCCAAGATGTCAGCAGAATCAAGAGTGGCCTCTAAGGTGGTAGGAGTTTGTGAGCTGCTTGCCCGGTATTCTCTTTGCATGGCAAGCAGAAAGAGTAAGGCTGAATTGGGCAAAAGTGAAATTTGAAAAGAGTCAGCCCGTCACGTATCTAGGTGGTAAAAGTGGAGGTCGCCCCTCAGAGAGAGCCTGATGAAGTTGAATGACGTTGATTCTGTCAGGCATCATTTACAGTCTAGGAGCAAGAATGAGACATGTAGTCACTAAGTTCAGCCGAGGTTGAGGATTGGAACCTTCGAGTGCCAGAGACTTCAAGGTCTGCCGGTCAGCTCAGGCCACTGGGTTTGGAAGGAGATGGAAAGACTCATCCATCTTGCACCTAGAGGTTCAACGACCAACTTCATGGGACAGGGAGCAAGAACACGGGCAGCGCACCATTCTGAAGGCAGAGGCACTGGGGCAAGTAAGATCACAAGGTTATACACTCGCTGCTCTGAGTGTCTTCTGACTTCTGATGTCTCTGCTAAACCATCCGCCCAGGAGCTGTGTCCTTTGCTTTTTGTTTGATGTGTTGTGGGTTACGACTTAGATCTCTTTCTATGACTTATTTATAAATTATGGCAGATATGGTGGCTCACGCCTTTAGTCCCAGTACTTGGGAGGCAGAGGCAGGTAGTGAGTCGAGGCCAGCCTGGTGGTCTACACAGCGAGTTCCAGGACAGCCAGAGTTGCACCGTGAGATCCTGCCTCAAAGCCAAAACTAAAACCAAAACAAAGCATCCATTGTTAGTTTACTGTATGTGTGTGTGCAGTGCTTGTGGGCACCCTTGGAGGCCAGAAGATTTCCTAGAACCCGAGTGTGGACGAGGAGAATTGAAAACTGCTCCTTTGCAAGAGAAGCAGGTGTTCATAAAAGCTACTGAGCCATCCGTCATTCCAGCCCCATAAATCTCATTTTCTCTGCTCACTCCTCCTGTCTTGCTTATTATTCCCAGGATATTTTTATAGTACAAACGGAGAGAGTTTAAAGTCTGGATTCTCAATGCTGATTATTAAACTCTGGAAAGATGAAATCCCTGAATCCAAAGTTATTGTAGGCACTGATGGAACTTTCCCGATAGTGTTGAGTTTCCATTTATAAATGTTTCCCCAAAGCTTTCGCTTATAAGAATAGAGCTGAACCGTTTAGGGAAACGATTTTTGTAGTGATCTACTATGGATTCTGTGCTAGGTAAGTTATTAGTTGTGCGGAACTACCTGGTTGTGAGCCACCATGTGGTTGCTGGGATTTGAACTAAGGACCTCTGGAAGAGCAATCAGTGCCCTTAATCACTGAGCCATCTCTCCAGCCCAACATAACTCTTCTTAACCCACCGTGTTCCTGTCTGCAAAGAGATTACATACAATTCATTACTTGGTGAGATTATAAATTAAAGCACAGATCTCTCCACAGATCGTTCCTTTGATCTATTAAAGGCGGCCACTTGTCGTTCCCTTAGGCAGGGTAAGTGGTTTGAGTTAAGCTCTTGGAGCATATACTTCCCCTTGTGCTCTTGCTCTGCAGGGCATAGCAGCATGCCCTGGGCAGAAAAGAGAAAACAAACTCTGCCGACTTTCATTTCAACCTAACCATCTGGCCTGAGTAGGAAGACGTAGGTCACCTGGTGTTCTGGATAAATATTATGAATCGCAGTGTTTCTCTATGTTCACAGAGGCCAGGATGAGGCCTCCCCAAGAAAGGACAGATTTGGGGTTGAAGCAACAAAATAACAATTACGATATCCCTCAGGCTTCTCTCTACCACTGTGGCTGCTGCTCTGTTGATCTTGAAGCTGTGTGCCTTTCAGTTGAGCAGGGTCTGCTGCAGAGGAAGGACTCTGTCCCATGAAGGAAGGAGCCATCAGAACACAGAAGAGACATGCCTCAACTCCTTACGGTGGCAGTGGTGATTGGAGGAGTTATGGTGGCTTGCTAACTGGAATCTGGTCTGACCAGATCTGGAGAAGGGAAGGAAGGAAGCTGGGATAGGGTAAAGGGTAGTCAGATCTTCATGTTGCTCCTATTGTCCTAGCCAAAGTGGCCATAGTAACTGATTTTCATTTTAATTGTCAACTTGACGCTGCCTAGAATCACCAGGGAAAGAACTGTCTGAAGGGAAGGGATAGGACGGCGTGGGGCAGAGATCATCTTGATTACCTTAACTGAAAGTTGAAAGGTCTATCGATGATTGGCACCTGGGCAGGGAGCCCTGTACCACTGAAGAGGGGAGCTCTGGCATACTTCAGTCATTGAATTGCACTGTTCTTGCCTGTTGATGTAAGGAGATTGGCTGCTCCAAACCCCTGCGTCTTGACTTTCCTGCCATGACTGCAGCTGGAATTGTGGGCCAGATTTACTCATCTCCCTAAAGCTGCATTTAAAATCAGGGTATCTTTTTTCTTACCAGTGTAGCAAGAAACGGGACTAAGACAGGGTTTCATTGCCAGTAGCTAAGGGCCTTCCATCAGACTTTCCATTCCATAGTGGACAGAGAATCTGGTCTGGTCTGGTCTGGTTCGGTTTCCTTTAATGAAAAAAAGTCTATGATTGAACAGAAGTTGATATAAAATCCTCCACTTCCCAGGGAGGAAATTTGACACCAATTAGGTACCTGGACTGGTGAATGGACAGACACCAATGTGTTGTAAATGACTAGGTGATATGGAAAAAAGACTTAAGTTTTTTAGGCAGAATTTGATTCTTTATTCTGGCTTTTACTCAGAAAATCGTAACATAAACGATCTCTCATAAAAACACTGATCATGGTTGACACCTGCCATCCTCCCCAGCCCCCCTACCCCCACCCCATGGTTCCCACACAGTTCTGAAGCCAAGGATATGCATGCTGGCAAGAAAAATCTGCCAAGACAGTTTCCACCCTTGCAATCTGTCCCCAGCATTTCCCTTCAGCCTCTGGCAAAGAAAGACCTTTCTCCAGCTGGTGACATTGGCTGGGCAAACTCAAATGTGAGCATGTTGGTTTTCCATCCCGGTGACTTCCTCGGAGACACTCTTAGTGTCTTGCCAAGTGTAAGGAGGGTGACAAATCGGGGGAGGCCGTGACATTGCTTACTGTCTGCTCTGTGCGGATGCTGCTGGCTGGGCTGCTGGGAGGCAGTGTCAGTCAGAAAGCGCCACACCCGTCCACTTCCCAACTGCAGCCCCGGAATGATGCCGTTGCTGAATTGCTATCATAATTAATATAAGTGCATTGTCCAGAACTCAGATGCACAAGATTTTCAGGGGAAAGCGAGACTCAGCTCTTCCTCTGACCTCAGCTTTCTACAAATCATTACAGAGATGGTCTATGTATGTGTGAGCAAGTGCATGCTTATTTTTCATTGCTATGACATTTATCTGTTTCCTTTATGCTGTATCTGAGAATGTGTATGGAGGCTAGGTAGTTCTTTCTTTTATGGGGGGTCCCGGAGATTGAACTCAAACAGGCTGGGCAGCAAGCAACTTTGCTGGCTGAGCCATTTTGTTTCCTACAGACTGGCCCGTTCAGGTTGGCCTTGAAAGCAGGGCAGGGCAATGTTCCTGTCTCAGCCTGAGTGCTAGAATTATACATAGGCATGCACTACCACATCCAGCTTGTATTCATTCTTTAAACATATAGACAATAAACATTTAGGGTGTATATAGCCCCGCATAGAATGCTTGCTTAGCATATACAAGGATGTTTAATCCCACATACCAAAAAAAGAAAGAAAGGAAGAAAGGAAGGAAGAAAGAAGGAAAGAAAGAAAGGAAGGAAGGAAGGAAGGAAGGAAGGAAGGAAGGAAGAAAGGAAGAAAGAGCATTATATGAGCAGTGTGTATGAACACTGTATTGAATCACAGGAATATTATCTTCAGATTAGGGGGTTACAGTGAATCCCAAATGCATCTTCCTATATAATTAAGACCAAAATAGAGGATTTCATCATGGGTTACAGAGGGAGAGCATGTATGCAAGTTAAGTTAGTGTGAGCTTTGGTGCAATCTATGCATCTTGACTCACATAGCCTGCCTGTCCATTCCAGATGCATTCATCTGAGAAATCTCAAAAGCCATGGCCACGTGCCAGGTGTTTAAGACCTACGCTGTCGTTAAAACATTTGTTTGAACCAGGTATGTTGGCACACCTGTCATCCCAGCACCTGAAGGCAGACACAGGCATATATCTCTGAAGTTGAGGCCAGCCTGGTCTACACAGCAAGGTTTCCAGGTCAGAGTTCCATAGTGAAATGAGAAGATTTATTTGGTACAAGGTTCTGGATGTTTTAGGCAAGGGAGCTGCTCTTAGAAAGCCTTTGTCCTGTGGAGTTACATAAGGAGGAAGGAGGTGTGCTCAATGAATTCCAAGAAGGAGGTGAGCTGCAGTCCCCTCCCCACCTGGAGACTGAGGAGAAGCAGAGCCCAGAGGGCACCGAACTCTGCTCTCTGTCCGTGAGGACCAGGTCATTATGTAATGCTCTGAGGCAAGGGAATAAACAGGCCAGAAGTAGGTGTTTGTTCCACAGGGAAAGAACTTGCTGCTCAGATGTGAGAAAGATTGCCTGAGAGGCTGCACGGTTGGAAGTACACAACTGGGGGTGCGGTGTCCAGCGGTCCTGCAGGGCTGAAGGCATCTTAAAAAAAATAACAGCTTGTCTCCAACTGGTTCTTTTCCGTTTTTTTTTTTTTTTTTCCCCCCGGAGCTGGGGACCGAACCCAGGGTCTTGCGCTTCCTAGGCAAGCGCTCTGCCACTGAGCTAAATCCCCAGCCTCTTTCTGGTTTTTTGAGAACAGAACCTCACTGTGCAGCTCACTCAGGCTGGCCTATGACTCAAGTATGTATCCCAAATTATCCTTGAACTCATGGTAATCCTTCTGTCTCAGCCTCCCAAGTGTTAGCATTAAGAGTATGAAGCACTGTGCCTGGCCTCTGCATGGTGTTTCATGGATTCTCCTTCCTGGTTCTGTCTTCATTTCTTCCCTAGTTATTTAATTGTACTTTCCAAGGCAGATGAGAAGTGACACCTGGGCCCTGTGTTCTTCCGACGGGAATTTTACTTGGATTTCATTATGGTCCAGATTATAGACTTTGAGGCCCGGTTCTGTCCAGTTCCATTTCAGGTGACCTGGACTCAGCATATACATTGCTGGCTATGAGCCTATGAACTCTCCCCTTTTCTCTCCCTTCCTTCCATTGCTATGTGGACATGTCAAGATGGCAGCTAACTCTGGGATTGGGTTGCCCCTTCTGCACATAAACCCAAGCGACTTTTTCTGAATGGACATGAGACATAAGCAGCGAGAAGACATCTGAAACTGTACACTCTGAGCTCTGCATTTGGGGGATAGCTTTTCTTATGTGTGGGTGAGGGAGCCTGAGGTCTTAGATTTTTATCGTAGCAATGACCTAGTTTCTAGTTGGGGAGTTCAGGTGTGATAAGCAAGCAGCAGCGGCTGAGAGAGCGGGAACGGCTCCCCACAGCATTCACACTTCAGGAAGCATGACCAGGAACTTGCTGTCTTAGTTTTGTTTCCAGATGCTATGATAAATAACTCTGACAAAATAACTTAAAGGGAGAGGGATTTATTTGCCTCACAATTCTAGGTCGCATCCCATCATTGCAAGGAAGTCAAGACAGCAGGAGCTTGAAGGCACACAGTCAAATTAAATAAGGGCCTCATTAATACTCCCTTACCAGAGGATTCAAGATTGTGTCAAGTTACCAATACCCTGTGCTGGGGATAGAACCCAGCCTTGCTATGTGACTGAGTATATCCCCAACCATTTGCCTTTTGAGATAGGGTCTTGCCCTGTAGTCTTGGTTGGCCTCAAAGAACCTCCTGCCTTGGTCTTCTGAGAGCTAGTAATCACAAGCCACAGTGTGGCTGGCTCTCCACACTCGGCAGGGTGCAAGTGATGTGCAGGGCAAAGCTCATTCAACAGACAGTGAGAGAGCATGAAGACCATGGGGAAGAATTCGTATTGGTCCTAGCTAGATCGGAGCAGAATGAACATCATAAGTTTGACTTTTTCTGTGGATAGCTGGGAGGATGCAGAAAGAAGAGATGGGAACTGCACTGTAACGACTAGAGTTAGATGTCCCCATCCCATCTAGAGGTATGTCAAAGGTTTTGTGTTCTTGTACGAGAATGATTCTAGTTAAGAATCCAGAGTCTCCAGAAATGTCAGGATCTCCCATGGTAGTGCCCTGCTTTCCCACTTGAATGTCACACTTTGAGTTTTTTGTTTGTTTGTTTTGAGATGATCTCGTTATACAGCTCTGGCTGGCCCAGAACTGGCTCTGTACACCAGGCTGCCCTTGAATTTACCGAGACCTGCCTGCCCCTGCCTCCCGATTGCTGGGATTCAAGGCGTGCACCACCAACACCCAGCTGAAAAGAATTTTCCTGCTTCCGAGTATAATGACTTTCTTTGTTCCTCATTTATGCTCAATTGCCTATTAAAAGCCAAACATTATGAGCTTCTTCACTTGCGGTTTTTTGCTCTTTTTCAAGTGTCAGGGACCATCTTACTTCCTATGTTCGTTCCATTTGTCAGTCGAAAAGACAGCCCTACCTCTTATCCCCTGCAAGACTGTCACTGACTGGATTTCGTTTCTTAACTGGTCTTGTCTGTCCTTGAGTGAGCTGCTTACTAGAGAATGGGAGTGTTGTCTTCTTCCAGGATTCCTTGGAGAAACTGACCCATCTGTCTTACTGCTCCCCCCGGGAGGGTCCTCCATTGCAGATCTATAATTAAAGTTGTCTTTTATATCATTGGGAATGAGTACACACAGCCAGGGCTCTCACCATAGGACTAGAAAAATGAAACCCTTATGACAATAGAAAATGAAGGTAAAAAGAGAAAATGACTGCTGGTCTGATAGTAAAATCCAAACAGCACAGCCGTAGTGACAAATTTTGGAATTTTGGCTTCTTTAAAAACAGGCCTATTATAAGAATGGGCTTTCATTTTAATCCCAGGTGTGAGGGCATGAGGCTGCTTCGAACTGTCTGCAGTAGCTGACCATGATTTGCCTCATGCTCCAGCAGAGGCGTGGTTTAGCCAGCTGCAGATAATCTCTGCAGTCTGTGAAGTTTGGAGTTCTGGGAACTTTTCACAGGATATATAAATGCAAGGGCCCTGAGAGGTGAGGTTGGTGGTTACTGTTATTCCTGGAGATTGTTTGCAGTTTGTTACTAGTAGTGCTCAAACAAGAAACAGGAAGAAAGAAAGAAAGAAAGAAAGAAAGAAAGAAAGAAAGAAAGAAAGAAAGAAAGAAAGAAAGGAAGGAAGAAAGAAAGGAAGAAAGGAAGGAAGGAAGAAAGGAAGAAAGGAAGAAAGAAAGAAAGGAAGAAAGGAAGAAAGAAAGGAGATTCAAAGCTTTCTCTGTCTCTCTGTCTCTCTCTGTCTCTGTCTCTCTCTGTCTGTCTCTGTCTCTCTCTCTCTGTCTCTCTCTCTGTCTCTCTCTCTCTCCTTTCCTATGTAGTGATAGGGGCTGGAATCAGGGAAGGGGATAAAGAGTGGGAAAAAGAACTCACATAGTAGCAAAGATCAGCTGTAAGTAAAGAAGAAACAAGAAAGAAATTAGATTTAAGGATCTCTACCTCCCCTCTATGCTTTCTCTCCTAGATAGGGAGTGAAATTGGGGTGTGGGAATGAAGGGTGGGAAAAAAGGAGAACCTATGAAGTATCTTAACATCAGCTACACAGAGTGGAGCTCCTTCCAGGAAGAGGTCAGTGAGTTGATGATTGTAGTTTAGCTGTCTTCTTGGATTCTATACTGAGCCCCAAAACTCCTGTCACTGTCCTGACCTGCTTGCGACTCTCTGAATCTGAGTTTTAAAACACAGCTTTGGGGACAGCAAGATGGCCTAGTAAGCACCCTTGTGCCCTGGGTTTGCTCCCAAGAACCCAAGTAAAGGGAGAGAACTGAGTCCACAACAGTGTCCTCAATTCTCAATTTCCATTCATGTGCTATAGCAGATACACACACACACACACACACACACACACACACACACACACACACACACGAGTGCATTTTTCAGATAATTTGACTAAATGGGAAATGTAGGTCCTTAATTGCCAATCTTGGCACAGTAGCCATTTTCCTATCGGAAGCTCACGTGTCCTCAGAGCAGCCCTGCTCTTTGTGGTAAGGAGTCGCCTGCACTGAATAATCCTGTTGGCAGTCTGAGTAAATGTGAAACCTAGGTTTCCTGAGATTGAAACCATGTTGGTCACATTTTGAAACCATTTATTTGTTTCAGTTTTTTCAAGACTTTCCTGAGAAAACTGAAATGGGGGGCTTTGCCCAGGTCTTTGCTCAATGTGTCAAAACCTAACTCATCAGGGGAAACCGGGAGGGAGGCATCGCTTGGTCAGCGTCTTTCTTGTGTGTGAGTGCAGTGCACGAATGCTATGGCTATGAAAGTGGTAATGGTCGCAGGACACCTTTCATAGATCCGTTCCCTTCTTCCACCTTGGGTTCTAGGGGATCAAACTCAGGTCTTCGGGCCGTGTGAGAAGCACTTTTGCCCACTTGTCAGCCTTATGGTTGTGGTTTCTAACCAAGTCAATTAGCTTTTACATTGCCAGACATGGAGCCAGTCAGAATTGAATTGGTTATCTCTGGTCAGCTTTTCGTGGAACATGAATTCAGGAAGCTCCTGCACCCTCAGCATTGGACTGTGAGGGTGAATGGGCAGCGCTCAGGCCCTTCTCGTTTATTTGGCTTGAGACAGGGTCTTCTATGCAGCCTTGGTTGTCCTGGAACTTACTACCTAGACCAGGCTGGCCTCAAACTCAGAGATCCTCCTGCCTCTGCCTCCAGGGTGTTGGAGTTAAAGTTATATACCCTTATGTTTGTTTGTTTGTTTTGTTTTGGTCTGGCAAAGTAAGACCTGGAAACCACCCTGGTCCATGGCTGTGGTTTCAGTGTCTGGAAGGGACAATTGTCCTAGAGCTTCTAGAAAATTTCTGAGCAGATGTCTGTCTTGGTCAGCTAAGGTTGCTCAAGTGTCCTACTGCAATCTGGATGGCTCAAGCAGAAGGTATTTGTTCTCTTAGGCTGAGTTCGAATTCAAGGTGCTGACAGGTTGGTTGCATCTTGGAGCTCTGAGGAAGAGTCTCTTCTATCCCTCTCTGGCTTCTGGTCATTGCTGGCGTGTAGATACATCACTGTGGTCTACACATGACATGGCATTCTCTTGGAGTAAATGTCAAATGTGCCCAAATTCCCATGTTCTTATAAAACCAGGCTATTAAATGGAAATTATCGAGTTTTAATTTCAGTATTTATATCTATCTGTGAGTCTCAACATCCAAGCAATGTTACATTCAAAGATACCAGGGATTCTAATCGCAATGCATTGTTTTAGGAGACAAAATTCACTTGACAGTATTCCTCTTACCCATATCCCTCCTGGACTCTAGTGCTAACTGCTGACCACAATCTTCTCTGTTGACTCTCCAACCTTATATATAGAACAATCTTCTATATACAGAATTGTATATATATAATACAGAGTGTATATAATACAAAGTCATATTCTTCCTCTAAAAAGTACTCTATAGCATCTAAGAGCTGAGCTCTTGGTTTGACCAGCAAATCCTTTCAGACTGTTCTCATTTGAGAGCTGGGCCTTTGTCTGGATGGCACAATGTGGAGCAGGGACCTGTCCATCTCTCACGGACCTTAATTGAAGCTTGGCTTGCCTGCCAGGCACTGCTAATTAATCTCCCCTCCTACTGGGCTTTTGAATCACTCTGTTCCTAAGATTATTTGGGAGGTGATTGGATTTCCCGCATTCAAGAATTTTCTAATTCCTTACTAACTAGGTCCCTTTATGGGAACACTAGTTGAGAGTTTAAGTGAGTCTTTTGTTATGATTGTCACTTTATATTCTTGGATACCAGCTTTTTTTTTGTTGTTGTTGTTGTTTTGTTTTTTTAATAGTTCTTCAAATGACAAGAAAATAACCAGTAGAACAATTATAAACAAAATGTAAACTATGTATTACATAAGTCTATGGCCTTGCCTATCTCTAGAGACTATAAAACAACTGAAAGAGAGAAGCAAGAGAAGTGTCCCAGTACTTAGGAGCACTTACTGCTCTCGCAGAGGACCTAAAGTTTCATTCCTAGCACTCACAATGGGGCAGCTCACAACTGCCTGCAGCTCCCAGAAGGTCAATGAGCTACTTCTGAGTGTACACACACACAGACAGACACACGCGCGCACACACACACACACACATGCACAGAGAGAGAGAGAGAGAGAGAGAGAGAGAGAGAGAGAGCTCACTGAATGAAGAAGAGTTAAGAGTCGGGTTCTGGGAATGACTCGGTGGGTAAAGTGCCTGTCACAGAAGCATGAGCACCCATGTTTGAGGACCTGCGTTTGATCCCTAGCACCCACATGAAAGCTAAGCATGACCGAGCATGTCCCAGTGGCTGAGACACGCAGATCTCTGGGACTTGCTGCCCAGGCAGTATAGCTGAATTAATGAGCCCTGGGGTAAGTAAGAGACCCTGTCTCAAGTAAGCTAGAGAGTGATCAAGGAAAGTATCAACCACTGGCTTCTGTTCACACACAAGCATGTGCACCTACATACACCTGTGAGCGCATACTACACGGATGGAAAAATAATGAGAGATTAATATTGAGGAATCCGTGGGTCCTCCTACCAGGTTTCTATATGCAGTATTGTTTAATGATGGCTGGATGGATAACTTTATTTTTCTTTATATCTGTTCTGATACAAACACTCAAACAACACGAGGCTTTTAAACTGTAAGTGGAGCTCCCTGCCTCGGGGGCGTTTTCTCCAGTAACCTGTCTCTTTTCCCCCACAATCAGGTGAGAATGAGATCCTGGAAACTCTGCATGCCATTGCAAGCAAAAACCAGATCTGGAGATCCTATATTGGCATGGGCTACTATAACTGCTCGGTGCCCCAGACCATTCTGCGGAACTTACTGGAGAATTCTGGATGGTAATGTATCTCTGTGCCCGAGAACAGGCATACTAGATATGAGATCCCTGTACCCCATGGCTCACACACCGCCCCCCCCTGCCCCCTGGCCCCTGCCGCCCTCAACTCCAGGAACCCACATGGCTTCTGGTTGGGAAATTCCTTGCAGGATGTTGAAATAGATCCTTCCCCTTCTATTTGCATAAAGTCCAGATCTGGTGATCTCTTCCTGAATCAATCTGAATCTCTATACTGTTTTGGACAAGGTTTTATTCCTCTTTGGTGAGGCCCTGGGGCATTTCAGGCTGTGTCCGAACCTCGTCATATTGAGTCCCAGACTTTTGCTGTTTGCCAGGTTTTTTTTTTTTTTTTTTGGTTCTTTTTTTTCGAAGCTGGGGACCGAACCCAGGGCCTTGCGCTTCCTAGGCAAGCGCTCTACCACTGAGCTAAATCCCCAACCCCGTTTGCCAGGGTTTTTAAGTGTCCATATTCATGTCCCACTTATCCCCACGTTTCTTGGCCCGAAGCTGATAGAAACGAAGTCATGGTGTCAGCAGAGTGAAGACTGGAACATCAGCTTTATTGCTGCCATTTTACTGAGGAAGTGAACATGTGTGTTGTGGGCAGGCCTGCGCTGTGCATGACCAGCTTCTTGCTCCCATCGCCCCTTGCCAATCAGATAGTTCTTTCCTGCTCCTTGGGGGAAGCGCTTCTATGAGTCAGAGGACAGCCTTCAGGAGTCAGTTCTCTTCTGCCATGGGGTCTGGGGAACTCAGGTTGTCAGGCCTGTCTCGAAAGCTGTTTTCCCCGCTGGGCCATCCTTCTGGTCTTGTCCCATCTTCACAGGGACCAGATCTGTTGGTATCTCCATGATTGCTCTCTACCCCTGTGTGGAGATTTCCATAGCTACTTCCTTTTTAATAAGAGAACAGGAAAGCAGACCCATCAGCAGAGAAAGTCTTTCAGTGTTTCAGTGTATGAATGTGCTTGCCGATGTGTTTGACTAGCTGAGGGCTTGTTTTCCACTGTGGCTCTGGTAAAAGTTTGCATGGTAAACTCTAAGGTTGATTTCAAAAGCAAATAGCCTTTCTCTCTTCCCCCTTTAAAAAAAAAAAGCCTGTCGATGTCCATGAATGGGCTCCAGCATTCTCTGCCTGAGTCTGGCCTGTGGCCTTTGCTCTTACTGACCATACAGAGTGTCTGCCATATTTCTCTCTGGCCGTGAGCTAGTATGCTAATTAATTTGGGGGCAGCCAGTGTTTTGAGAGGGAGACAATACTCTGTTTTTTGTTTTTCAGCATCCGGGTCCGACTTTGGGTGCCTTTTAAATATTGTTGCTTTGCATTAATATCCAAAAGCTGGCCAGACCCTCAGAGCGATCCTGCACCCTGCTCATGCTGATAGAGAGGGCCATGAACACGTGGGTGGTACACTTCACATTATACTTCTGAATGGTTTCCATAGCAATGGAGCCAACAAATTCCGGTGACGTGAGGTGAAAATAAATGGGTCACATAGACTCGAAAGAATACAAACATTTGGGCTCCGAAAAGAAACTGTACACTGGATCTAGAACTTGTCTCATGGGGCCCACTGTCCCAAAGCGTCAATTGCTGAGAGCGTCAATGACTAATATCAACGCTTGCGTTTGCCTTGTGGCTTTCTGGTGTTTGTAATCTTGGCAGTAAGATTAAAGCAGGCTTTTTATGAGTTTTATGAGCCCTTCTGCAAGCCCCCTACTTTTCTCCCGATTCCAAAGGAAAATCATTACCAAAGTGATAGAGGGAACTGGTTCTTTAGGAATAAATGCCATTGTCGTCGAATATATTACAAGTAACCGACTTCAGAACCATCAGCCTTTAGATATATAGGTACTTTTAAAATACATATATTAAAAACCTAGAAAAAGAAAGCATTTGCATTAATGTCAACCAAGACACAGCCATGGGTCACAGATACCACCGTCTTCCCCTCTTTTAATTCCTCTTGGTACCTGATACTAAACTCAACGTGTTCACGCCACTAAGAAACCTCTGCAGTTCCTCAGACAAATGGTTTTAAACACTCCACCCCCACCCGAGACTGAGGCAAACTCCTGTATGTATGACAGCAGCCCTTTCATGGCAACTTTGAAAACCTTTGTAAAATACTTTTAAAAAATGTTTTAATTGTATGTGTATAGGTGTTTGCATGGATGTGCCTCCCTGCTCCACATACATGTCTAATACCCAGAGAAGCCACAAGAGGGCATAAAGTCCCTCTGGAACCGGAATTCCAGATGGTTGTGGACACCAGATGGATGTGGGTAATAGATTCTGGTCCTCTGAAAAAGCAGCTGTGCTCATAAGTGCAGAGCCCTCTCTCCAGACGACTTTTGAGTTAGGCTTCCACTATCACTCTTGCTGTCCTGGAATTTGCTTTGTAGACCAAGCTGGCCTGACCCTCTCAGAGATCCATCCACCCCTGCCTCCCAAGTGTGGGGGTTAAATGAGAGTCACCATGACTTGGTAGCAGTTTTGAACGATGAGAGAGGGTTATTCTGTACTTCCTTTCAGGCCATTGCTAAGAAGAACAATTATGCCTGCTATGTTTCTACAGTGTTAAAAAATAAATAAAACACCCGTAACTGTTTAGAGCAGTGGTAGTTACTGCTCTAAGTCTTGGATTATTAAGGGGGCTAAGGACAGGAAGGCTGGTCAGTCAAAAGACAGAATAAGTAAACCACACTGGCAGAGGTCACCGGCTCCCTGCAGTCTCAGGCTGAGCAACTGGTCAGGAAATTTAGTGCTTTTCCCAGGCATGAAAGGAAGCCAAAGTGATCTTTAGGTTTTGTTCATTTTACTTGTGTGCATGTGTGTTTATGGGTATGAATGTGCTATGGTACAGAGGCCACCCACGTGGGCTCTGGGGATCGAACTTTAGGCTTGATGGCAAGTGCTCCTACCCAGTGAGCCTTCTTGCCAGCCTCATCAGAGATATTTGAACGGGGAGTCAAGAAATGCACATTTGGGGCTGGAGAGATGGCTCAGTGGTTAGGAGCACTGACTGCTCTTCCAGAGGTTTTGAGTTCAAATCCCAGCAACCACATGGTGGTTCACGACCATCTGTAATGGGATCTGATGCCCTCTTCTGGTGTGTCTGAAGACAGCTACAGTGTACTTATATAGAATAAATAAATCTTTTAAAAAATGTACATTTGCACCTCAAATATTTGGCAATTTCATGTTTTAAGAATTGCCAGATTAGTAAGGCAACAAAGAAAGGCTGGGCAGGTACAGATGCCATTGGAAGATTGATGATCCTATCTGTATTTAAATTATGTGACTTCATTTTAGGCTTTTTCTAAACAGGGTCTCAAGTGGTCTGGGCTAACCTCAAACTCCCACGTAGCACAGGGTGACTTTGAACTTTCTTTTCCCCAAAGTTGTGCACACTACCATTCCTGGTCTTTTTTTTCCTTGTTCTTTTTAAATTAATGCGAAATTTAAGGTTCTGATGTTTTGTGTGAGTGTGTGTGAGTGTGTGTGTGTGTGTGTGTGTGTGTGTGTGTGTGTGTGTCACTGGTGTATGCATGTGGGCCGCACAGGGCATTAGATCTCTGGAATGGCAGTTGCAGGTGGTTGTGAGCCACTCGATACGGCTGCTGGGATCCAGAAGCAGATCCAATACAAGAACAGCACCACTTCAACCCCCTGCCTCTGCCTCAAGATTTAAAAAAACGAGGCTATTTTTCTATTTCTAATTATGTGTCTGTAGGGGGTGTATTATGTAGCCTTGTGGAAGAGCCCAGTGAGTTGGAGGAGGTGGTGGTGGGGGTGCCCTGAATATGGAGTTACGGAGGTTTGTGATCATCCCTAGAGATTCTGAAATGAGCCACCAGGTCTCACACTCTCCCTCCTCCCTCCTTCCCTCACCCACCTCCCTCTCTCCGTCACCCTCCTCCATTCCTCCTTTCCCTCCTCCCCTTCCCCTTATTTTTGAGACACGGTTCTTGTTGTCTAGTCCAGGCAGCCTCCAACTTTTAATCCTTCTGCCTCAGTCTCCCGAATGCCGTGGTCACAGCGTGTGCCACCGTATCTTTTTTTTTTTTTTTTTTTTACAGCAGCTCATTATTTAGCCCTAGCTGCCCTGGAATTTGCTATGGAAATAGCAGCCATTGCTCACTGTTGTTCAAGAACAACAGCTGTTAAGGTAGGACTGCCCGTGCTTTGAATGAAAAAGAACACTTTGGTGGCTGTTTCTTTAAAATGCTCAACTTTGTATGTGTAGGCTCAGGTGACCAGCGCCTAACCTCGGAAATGTATCCCCCTCTCATCTGCTCCAGGTAACAACTATCTCTCCTAGGTGTAGCTGGATGTGGTGGAGAGTGCCTTTAGGCTCAGCTCTGGGAATTTAACCTATGCGATTAAAGCTCTCCTGGTCCACAATAGACAGTTGTAGGCCAGCCAGGCCTATAGTGAGACCCTCTCTGAAGACAAGAACCAAACAGAAAGAAGGAAATCGTGTCTGTCTACCTGATAAATCTCAGTGGTGTCCCTGAACACACTTCGAGTGTCCGGTTGGGCAGTCTAAGTCTGAGCATATGGCTGGGACAGTGTCACTGCTGTCTTCCTAACAGCAGGCTGTGAGTGATGGCCCTGTCCAACTGGAGGTCACCAGTGCTCATTGTTTGTGGTTTCGTATGACCTCACTTCTCTCAACGTCCCATTCACTCGCCTGCACTGTGTATTGTGTTGCATGCGTCCTTCCTTCCAGTTCACCACTGGCTTAGGATTTGCCTTTACAATCGCTAATCTAGGCTACGCAGGGAATTAACCGCTGTAACAATGGGTTCCACCGCACACACAGTCACACCGGTAAAAAAAAAAACAAACAAAAAACTCTGGAACTTGTTTCAATGTGCTGATGTAGTACTGTGTGCTCCTCAAAGAGAAATCATTTTAAATAAAGCTCTCAACATAGCAATGATTTCAAAGCCTACATATGATTGCCAGAGCAGGAGAGAGAGAGAAAAAAAAGGGTATAAAAATCAAAGCCGTTTATATCACTTAACTCTTTTGGCTTGGTGTCCTAGTTAATTTTTATTATTGCTGTGATAAGATACCCTGAGAGGGCAGCTTAGAGAAGGGTTTATTTGGAGGCTTACTGTTCCAGGAGGTAAATCTGTGCCCTTCATCAGGGAACATGGCGGCAGGAAGGCATAAAACACAGACGGATGCCCTGGGGATTTCCATTGACAGGCTCTGTCAAATGCTTGCCGAGGACCTGAGTTCAGATCCCATGTAAGGCTCAAGCCGCGGCACTCACCTGCAATCCTTGTGCCCAGGAAGAGGTGGGTCGTGGAGCTCACGGATCCTAGCCGACTTGATGAGCTCCAGTTTCAGTGAGAGTTCCTGTCTTGAAAGACAAGCTGGAGGGCTGCAGAGGTAGCTCAGAAGTTGAGAAGCACTGGCTGCTTTTACAGGGGGCTCAGGCTCGATTCCCAGCACCCACAGGGCATCTCCTAACTGTGAGATCACTTCCAGGGAATCCGATACCCTCACCCTGACACATGTGTAGGCAATGCGTCAGTGCATATGAGAAACAAAAGTAAATGAATTTTTAAAAAAAGGTAAGCTGGAGAAAAATTGAAGACGATCTCAGCATCAACCTCTGCCCCCCCCCACATGCATGTGCGATGCTCATACAAAATACATATGTACAGTAAGACAATTAAAATAGGAATGTAACAAAGAATCTAGAAAGCTGGGCATGGTGGTGTATGCATATAATCTTAGACCTTCAGAAGGTAAGGAGAGGCAGTCAGTTCAAGGCCAGCCTGATCTACTGAGTAGATGACAGGTAGCCTGAGCTACAAACTACGATTATGTGTTTATAAGAGTAATGATAAAACGGCAGGGGCTCAGTGGTTAAGAGCGCTCGTCTTTCAGAGGACATGGATTTGGTTACCAGCACCCACTTGGTAGTTCACAAGGATCTCTAACTTCAGTTTCAAGAGATTTGATTTCCATATCTGACCTCTGCGGGCACTAGACACTCATGTCATGCCCATGCGCACAGGCAGGCGAAATATTCATTGGTGTGTAAAATGAAATGACTAAATCTAAAAAATGCGGAGGGGGGAAAGAATAAATATGGGTTGTGGACAAAGAATAGTAATTTTTACTATGACAATTCTGTTCTTCCCCATTAAAACCCAAAGATAAGATGTATTAACTGGCTTTTTAGTGCTGTGACCAAATACTCAGTAACTTTAGAGGTGAGAGATTTATTTTGGCTAAGATTTTATTTACTTATCTATTTACTTTACTTACTGGGGGGGTTGTGCTTTGCAGGGCCCTGCACAGTGTGCACATAGAGGTCAGAGGACAACCTGTTAAGGCAGTTCTCATCTACCATTTGGGTCTCAGGGGTTAAACTCAGGTTGTCAGGCTTGGTGCAAACACCTTCTCCTGCTGGGCTGTCGCCTGCCCAGGTTCACCACCCACGTCAACATCAATATCATCATCAATATCATCAGGGGGGAAGGTGAGGGAACCGCAGGAGGTCATGTAGGAACTCACCTTCTTTGTCAATCCAGTAGACCTCCAACCTGCTGCATGGTGCTGTCCACCTCAGAGTGAGCCTCTGGCTGGGTCTTCTACCTCAGTTAAACCTTTCTGGAAACTTCCACACTCAGATGCACTCAGAAGTGTATTTCACTGGTCTCCTAAGCAGGTTTAAGTTGGGTCAAATTGGTCATCTCAGGGTCTTACCCATGTGTTATGTAATTCTCAAGAGATTTAGGCACTGAATTTGAAAATAAAGGGATTTCATGAGCTTTTCTGGTCAGGAGCGGCTTGGTTTGGACACAGTCTTCTGTTTCCCTTCCAGGGTCACTCAGTACACTCCGTATCAGCCCGAGGTGTCTCAGGGGAGGTTGGAGAGTTTACTCAACTACCAGACCATGGTGTCTGACATCACAGGCTTGGACATGGCCAATGCCTCCCTACTGGATGAGGCGACGGCGGCCGCAGAGGCAATGCAACTGTGTCACAGGTGAGAGGTTCTGCGGGGGCTCCTCCCTCCAGAAGAGAGGGGCCCCCTGGTGCCGGCATCCCGAACTCTGGGTGGAAACCCCATGCTGGATTTTATAGCTAAGTGTAGAGTTCACTGAAAGAAAACTTTGGCAACAATAAAAATGATGTTCTGAAGGTATAGCAACCAAAAATTAATTTAAAACAGGACACTAACGACTCCAAGTGTTTCTGGCAGACCTTGTGTCATTTGACTTCATTGCAGCTTTGGTCTTTCAGGCACATGACACATCCACACACTCTGTGTACCTCATGTGCCTTCTTCCTGTTACACACACCAACAAACGCTGCCTGAAACAGTTCGTGTTCAGAAGTATTGCATGCTGTGAGTTATAGGAGTGGGCTTTTGTTCTGGCTATAGGGTTGAGGATGACCTTGAACTCCTGATCCCCTGCCTCTACCTGCTAAGTCCCAAGTGCTAGGACTATGGGCATGAGCCACCATGTCCAACTGTGGCTTCCTATGCATAGTCAGTCTTCTTTCTGTTCTCATACATAAATGTTTTCATTATGGAAACAAATACTTAATAGTTTCCCGACATAATTCCTCAGGATGTACGTGTCAAATTAGCATGTCTTTGCTTTACGCTATGCTAGAATGCTCACTTTCAAAAATTTGCTGTTTGATTTGCTGTTGAATTCCATTTAAAATGTTACATGAATTTTGGCTTGGGGTTAAAGACAATCTCAAACAATTCCTGAGTGACTCTAGACGTATTTCCGCCACATTGTACTATATTTGTATCAAGGAGTATCTTAGTAGTGACACATAAAATCAACAGTGGCCATCAACTTGAGGAATCTGAGGATGCTTTTCATCTTCTCCAATCAAACATTCAGCCAAGATTTAATTCTTTAAGTGAAAATAAAGACTATCTCATTAATATGCAAATTTTCCTCAGCATTCGAATAAATCAATAAGCAAATTTGCTTTTGTTTAAAGGGTTGTTTCAAAATAAATGTCTTTATGCTCTATCCTCAGCAAATGTTTGATTTGGATGTGAGATATATATATATACATATATATATATATATATATGTATATATATATACACACACACACACACACACACACACACACACACACACACACATATATGTCTTTTGACTTACTATTTCTATTGCTGTAACAGAACACCATGACCAAGAAACCAAGTTGGGGAGAAAAGAGTTTTTTGGCTTATATTTCCATATTGTTGTTGATCATTGAAGCAAGTCAGAACAGGACCTCAGACAGGACAGGAGGCAGGAGCTGATGCAGAAGCTATGGAGGGATGCTGTGCTGTTTACCGGCTCATTAACCGTAGCTTGTTTAGCCTGCTTTCTTATAAACCCAGGACCACCAGCCCTGGGATGACACCATGTGCAAAGGGTTGGGACCTTCCCCAGCAACCATTAATTTAAAAAATGTCCTATAGGCTTACCTCCAGGCAGATCTCAATTGAGGTTCCCTCCTTTCAGATAGCTCATGTTTGTGTGTCAAGGTGACATAAGACTAGTCAACATACTTTCTTTCATGGGAAGATTTATCTGACAAAAATGAGTCATGAGTTGGAAAATTCTGCAAAACCCCGTTCTTACATACTTTCTTGCTATATGCATGGGTAATATCTCTCTCTCTCTGTCTCTCTGTCTCTCTGTCTCTCTCTCTCTCTCTCTGTCTCTCACTGTCTCTCTCTCTCTCTCTCTCTCTCTCACACACACACACACACACACACACAATATGTATGTGCGTGGACTCATATATATGTTGCAATCAGTTTCAAGCCTCTAATTGTTTAACAGAAAAACGTTGTTGACAGAAAAACATTGTGTCGTAAGTCCGAAGATGACTTATTGGACAGGTTCCGTCTCTGCCTGCCACCTTTAGGGTTACATTATATCCTCATGCCAAGAGATGACTGTTAGGCTTCTAGCCATAACATTGACATCTGCACTCAGGAAGAAGCAAAGGGCAGAGACCCAGGGGTGCTTCTAGCCAATGTAAGAGATTTCACTTAACAGCTTTTACACACATTTCACTAACTACCTTCCTTCACATGATCTGAGGACTAAGCTTCTTATGGGCATAGCCTTGTCCTTGGTATCTGGGTTCTAGGAGGAGTAGGGTGTGTTGGGGGAGCTGACATTGTAATGGGCTCCATCAGCGACTCCTTCTTGGGAAGAATTTTCTGTTTAGTGTTTGCCTTGTTTTCGTTCTTTTTCCCCCATCCCCAGCTCCCTACTTCTTGAGCAGCACATAGTCCCAGGGCCATGGGTACCCTCTGACACTGAATTGTTTTCTCAGGCCTTGGATTATCTGAGTTCATGAGGACTTGAACTCTCAGCTCTTCCTGCCCTCACCTCTTGGTGCTGTCATTTCAGATACACACCTCTCTGCCTGCTTTTCCCTCCTATTTCTCAGTATATTTTGAACACCTCATTCCTACTTAGCTTTCTAGAATAGGACTTTGGGGGGTTTGTTGTTGTTTTGTGCACTTGTGTGTGTGTGCGTGCGTGCGTGTGTGCTTTTCCCCTTTAAAAGTCACTGTAACTGGGGCTGGCTCTCACCTCAGCTCACTGAGTCCCTATTAACACTTTTCTCCCATTTGTTTCCATTCAAACTGTTGGAATAATTACACTAGGTAATTATTTTTTTAATTTTTCCAACTTGAATTATTCCTTATTAAATTCAAATCTATGGCAAATGTAGTTGTATATAGTATAAAGCTAGCACTTAGGAGGCTACAGCAGGAGGCTTGCTGTGAGTTCAAGGACAGCCTAGACCGAGATCCTATCTCAAAACAGCAACAAAACCAACAAACAAAAATAAAATAAATTATATATAATTATAAAAGCAACACCAGTATTTAGTGAAAAACCATCTTTCAAACTGGGTGGGATATAATTCAGAGTAAATTTTCCTATTGCAAGCCTGCAAAGAAACCATTGTGTGTTTACTGGGATAGCAGTTGTGTAGCGTGATGCACAAGTGCATGCACTCTGTGCCTGTTTTTTGTTCAGATGCACACTTGGTACCTGAAGTTTTATTTATTCACATCAGTCTTGTTTCCTGAAACCACAGAAGGAGACGAATCGCCCAGCTCGGGCAACCTGGAGCCCACTCAGCTACTGGTCTTCCTGTGCGCATCTCAGCCTCTGTCCTTCCCCCTGGTGCTGGGTGGAAACATTGGCTTAAATCATCTCGACGTGATCCTCTTTCTTCCGTTCTTTTTTATTTTTGTATGTGAGTGGTTTGTCTGTGTGTGCCATGATGCCATGATGCACATGTAGAGGCTAGAAGGTCTGGTCCCCCACTCCCTTGAGGCAGGGCCTGTCTTGTTTCTGCCCAACTGAGACGCTAAGCTGAAACACCTCTTGTGACAAGATATATTACTTTACAAGACTTTTTTGTGTAGTGGTTTCAATTTCCCCTTATACCTAATATCTGTACAAACACACACACACACACACACACACACACACACACACACACACACACACACACGACCTGAATTGTTAAATTATGTAGGAACAGGGTTGAATTTTGCTGGATTGCCGTCAGGAACTGATCGCTCAGTTCTCTTTACCCTATACTTAGAGTTCCCCTCGCCGCCTTGCTGCTTTAGAAACTCTGATTCTGGTGTTGTTGTTTTGTGCACTTGTGTGTGTGTGTGTGTGTGTGTGTGTGTGTGTGTGTGTGTAGAGAGAGAGAACTTGACCAGGTTGGTAACCAGCACTACCTACACTCGCCATGATGGCTCACACTTGTTACCTCCGAACCGTGGAGGAGAGGCAGGAGGATCGGAAGTTCAGTAGAGTTGGAGGCCATGCTAGAATACCCGAGAAGGGGAAAACAACCTCTTCCATATTTGGGAGCTCCTTCTGAGATCTTCAGGTTTCAGTGTGTCTTTTCTTTTCAACAGACACAACAAGAGGAAGAGATTTTTCATTGATCCTCGTTGCCACCCACAGACAATAGCTGTCGTCCAGACTCGAGCCAAGTAATTGATTTAATTTGTGTTTTGAGCCCACGGGTAATATCATATTCTCTGTACCTTGTCTCTCCTTCCCTGCTTTATACTGAATTTTGAGTCCCACCCCCATCTTTCCCCATGGATGCTTCTGCTACTCCCTCATCATTACTGAGGGACAAACACACGGTGAGTTCATTTGCCTTTCGCTATTGTAAGTTCCCATGCTGTTCTGTCATCTTTTGGTAACATTTAAAATATTAAAATCAGCCTGAGGCAGGAGGATTTCAAGTCTATGGCCAGAATGAACCACATCGTATGAAACTGTCCCAAAGTAGAGACTAGGGCTATGGCTCAGTGACAGGACACTTGCCTGGGTTGAGTGAGGCCCTGGGTTCAATCCCCTACTACCATGAAGGAAATGAGTCAGAGGACCTGTCTAAGAGTGAACAGATATATAGACAAAAGATGAACTAGAGTAACTTCAGCCATGTTTTGGACAGTTGGAAAAGCAGAGCTCACATGCCTGTCATGGCCATGGTTTTGTGTGCACTTTGTGCAGATGTAGTTGCTAAGGAAACCAACAACACCTAAGGACCAGTTTGATGAGTCTTTGGTGCCTTTGCAGCAATTAGGCCTGTAAACAACAGAAACATCCCCAGCCCAGCCATTATTACTGCATCCGCTTTCTGCCGTGTGGGATGGTCTTCTGTCCTACACTGCCCCTCAGAAGGGGCTGGAGTTGTAGTTAGAGGGTTTTAAGGATCTAAGGACGTTTTTGCTGTCATCTGGATGTGTTTCATTTATCGTAGCTGAACCGGGATGTCACAAAGATGGCTCTGTTAGAGGGGTTGGGTCTTTAACTCTAAGAGGTGGTTCTCCTGCCAGGAGTAGATTCTCATATAGAGTTGAGGAGAGGGGAGTGGGGAGGACAGAGGAAAGGGACAGAAGGGTGAAGCACACATGTGAGTTGGCGTGGGGCACTGTAACGAGCCAGGTATGAGATGGGGTGGGGCTGGGAGTGAGGCTGGAAGGACACCCAGGGAAAGAATAGAAAATGAATACAGTCTCCCTGGGAACAAGCTGCTGCTGAGTACATTTTCTGGGTCAGCATATCAGCCTGACAGCATGAGTTTTATCACCACAGCCCATGGTGGAAAGAGAGCCCCCCATCTCCAAAGTCATCCTCTAACCTCTATGCACGTACCTTGGCACATGAGTATCTGCACTAATGAACATCACATGCACACACACATGCACGCACACACATGCACACAGGCACGCATGCACTTGCGCACCATAATAAAGAGGACCAATTTTCCCTTGTCCTTTCAGATATAGGGGGGTGATTGTCGAGCTGAAGTTACCCCACGAAATGGATTTCAGTGGCAAAGATGTCAGTGGGGTGCTGTTCCAGTACCCAGACACTGAGGGGAAGGTGGAGGACTTCACGGAACTTGTAGAAAGAGCCCATCAGACTGGGGTAGGTAAGCCCCTTGTTGAGGCTTAGAAAGCCATGTTCCGGTTTCATATCTGTCTGTCTGTCGGTATGCTTTAATCTCTTTACAATTGTCATGCGGAATGGTGACATCCTCTTCTCCCACTCCTTCCTCTTCATTAACGTCACTCGCCAATCCCTGATCCTCAAGTACACTCTCAGTAAATATCCTGTGCGTGACTGCGTAAGCAAAGGGGACACAGACATGCACTGTCCCAGTCAGTCTGTCTGCAGTAGCCATAACTCCTGTGTACTCTCTACTCAGGATAAGGTGATAACCTTGACCTCTTCTCCATTTCCTCCCCCAGAGCCTGACCTGCTGTGCTACTGACCTTTTAGCTCTGTGTATTTTGAGGCCACCTGGAGAGTTTGGAGTGGACATTGCCCTGGGCAACTCCCAGAGATTTGGAGTACCACTTGGCTATGGGGGACCACACGCAGCCTTTTTTGCTGTCAGAGAAAGTCTGGTGAGGATGATGCCTGGAAGGATGGTGGGGGTGACAAGGTAAAGCTTCATGCCCCTTACTGTGATCATGACCTCCCTGTTCCTTTTCTCTCCTCCATAAAGAGTGTGTGTGTGCATGTGACTGTATGTCATGTGTGCCTAGGAACCCAAGGACACAAGAAGAGGGTGTTGGGTCCTCTGAAGCTGAAGCTATAGGCAGTTGCTGCCCAGCATGGGTGCCAGGAAATGGATTCAAGTCCTTCAGAAGGGCAAGCACTCAACAGCCGAGCCCTCCCACCCCCGTTCTTTTTTTCTGATATCTCTCTACATTTAATTGGTCCATGTCAAGTAGATTAAAAACAAGTGTAATACAAACTAAGAAGAGGGATCCATCTGGGCTGTGTACTGTGCACCGTTATTCAGACAACATGGAAAGGTGAGGTGTGTGCATCCTTTGTAAGGTATTAGTGGAGTCGCCATGTACAGGCAGTAGCTTGATAGATGTTTGGAAAGACCTGCATATTTTAAGTGCATCATGCCTACCAGTGTCTTTCTTAAATATTCATTTTGTGGATGGAAGAACTCACTTTTGCAATAAAAGCACAGATTTAGTGTGACCCAGTAGGGTTCTGGAGGTTCCTGCCACATGGTTTTTAGTCTCAATGGCTGTGTAACACTATATGTGTATCTATACTGTGTGTGTGTGTGTGTGTGTGTGTGTGTGTGTGCATGTGTATAGTTTTGGGGGACTAAGATAAATATGTGTATATATATGTCTATATATATACACATACACATATATATGTATGTATATATAGATATATACATATTATGATAAATATATATACATGTATATGCAGTTTATATATCTGTATATGTATCTGTATATATGTACCTATAAATACATATATGTAATATGTAAATATATTTATAGTTATATAATATATAAATATATATGTATTTACATTAGTGAGGGGAAATTTTTCTGAGTTGAGTAGTGAGACTATTAACATTCCTTTCAGTTTCCATCCAGTCCCTTCCAACCCCCAGTGAAGAAACTATTTTCTCAGGTCATCACCCTTCCACTTCGTCAGCCACGAAGACCAGGGTGACATATAATCTTTGATCCCCATCATCCTGTGAGGCAGAGTGATTCCTGGGAAATCTCCTTTCATTATTCCTGGCTTTATTGTCTGTATCTCAGTGCCTAAGTCCAAATCAACAACCTATAGTATTAGTTGAAGAGGGCCACTTGGAAGTTGGTTTTTATGAACTTCACCCACACGAGCCCACTGCGTTCACTTCAGCTGGGAAAGCAAGCCCATCTAAGACAGCAGTTCTCCACCTTCCCAACGCCACGACCCTTTAATACAGTTTCTCGTGTGGCGACCCCCAACCATAGAATTATTCCTGTTGTTACTTCATCACTGTAATTTCGCTACCATTATGAGTCATAATATAAATATGCAGGATATCTGATATTTGACCCCTGTGAAAGGGTCATTTACTTCAAAAGGTTTGTGACCCACAGGTCCGATAACCTGGTTGAGAACTGCTGTTCTAATCCTTGGTGCTTTGATCGTCTGTGCTGACTGGATGTGTTGTTGTCTTGATCCAGGGATGCCACGGGGAAAGAAGTGTATCGCCTCGCTCTTCAGACCAGAGAACAACACATCCGGAGAGACAAAGCCACCAGCAACATCTGCACCGCTCAGGTAAGTATCATATCTAATGCTTGCCGAGTGCTGTGAGGAGCTCCTTCCCCCCTCTCACGTCCTTATTCAGTCGCCACCTACTGGCGAGCATGTACACTACAGATGGAAGGATCTTCCTGACCGAGAAGCCTGGTTTTGTATCTGTCACGTGGTATCGCATCGCATTGCGTTTCTATGCCACTGACATTGCCTAGGCATCCATTTTGGCATTAGTAACAAAACAATAAAAAGTACAACATTGGGGCCAGAGAGATGGCTCAGAGTACCTGCTGCTTCTCCTGAGGATGCAAGTTGGGCTCTCTTCTGTCCTCTGAGTATACCCATTCACATACACACACACACACACACACACACACACACACACACACACACACACACAAAGGTAAATCTTAAGAAAATACATTATTGGTGTTTATTTTGCCTAAAATCAACCTTTGCCGTCTTGAACTGCTTAATTTCGAAGAAAGGATAAAAGGATGCTCTTTAATCTCCATGTGCTTTGAGTGTGTTTATTATGAAGAATGGGCATCGTGGTCTCTCTATTCTTAACCATGGGCAGTCCATATGGGTAGACATGTGGCACCATTTCTTTGAGCTACAATGGAAGATCTCCAAGAAATAAGCCAGGGGGTCAGAGGTGACTGATGGGGCCAGAGGGGAAGTTTCAGGATGACATCTTCTGATAAACATGAAACGTTTTGGGGAGAATCACTGAAAATGTTTCCGAAATTGATGGAAATGTAGGTAGCAGTTCTGGGGCTTCTGAACTCCTTGAGTTAATTTGGGATTTGAGTCGGGTTCTAGAAACTTAGCCAAGGCTCGGCACGGGTGGTACACATACATACACACACACACATACACATACACATACACATACACACACACACACACACACACACACACACACACACACACACACCATCAAAAGTAGGCAAAGCCAGGCATGGCGGTACACGCCTTTGATTCCAGCAGGAATTAAAGGAGACAGGGGCAAGAGGGTCTCTGATTCTCTGTAAGAGTAGCCAGTGCTCTTGGTTACAGAGCTGTCTCTCTAGCACCTATTCTGTGTGTTTGCTTTTAATATAGGTATGTACAACTATTCTGTTTGCTTGTTTATTTTTTAATTTTGTAATACAGGTATGTACATGAACACGTTTTGTGTGTGTGTGTGTGTGTGTGAGAGAGAGAGAGAGAGAGAGAGAGAGAGAGAGAGAGAGAGAGAGAGAATAGGTGCATGTGTGTCATGACACACGTGTGCAGGTCAAAGGACAGTTTGCATGGGTCAGTTCTCTCCTTCCACTGATGAATCGAGATATCAAACTCAGCTCGTCAGGCCTGCAAGCTCTTCTGCCTGCTGGCCCTTTTGCTTCACCGTCTGAAAATCATTTCCAAGTACGCCTGGGCTGTGTACATGAACGGAGTTATGTGGCTGCTTCTTCTTCCTCTACCTAGCTTATGTATAGCTCGTCCCATTGTTTCTTTCTGCATATTTTACAGCAGTTATGAAAACGGTGTTCATAAGAAAAGCCGAAAGAAGATGATGTTTGCCCTGGGGGTGTAGCACTCTGTCTTCCCTGGTTGTTATCTTTTCATTCTGCCGATTGTCTGGTTCTTTATTCAGTGTTCCTTCCTCACATGTTCTGTAAGCGGCCGACGGCTCATAGCCCTCCAGAGCCTTTGTCTTTGCAAAGCATGCAGTTGCCCTTCTGCCAGGATTCAGCTGCCCTTTCCTGGGCTCTTTCCTCTGCCCTGTCTTTGAGTATTGTCTGATGCTGCGTCTGTCAACTGTTGCTTGTTCTTCTTGGTCCTGCCTGTGGTCCACCATGGACTTCTTAGATTTGCATCATTGGTAGAGCATGGCTGCTTCTTTCTTTTAATCTCTGAAAGTCTGTGAATGGATTACATTTCAAACTCTTCCTATGAACTTGTGGCCTAAATGATATCAAAATTATCACAATGTTTTGTGCCCCCCCCCCTCCTTTTTTGCTTGAAACGGGGCCTCATTGCATCCCAGGGGACCCTCAAAGCCACTATATAACCGAGGATACTGTCTTAGTTAGTGTTTGACTGCTGCCATCAGACCCCATGACCAAGGCAGCTCTTATAAGGACAGCATTTAATTGGTGCTGGCTTACAGGTTCAGAGATTTGATCCAATATCATCAAGAGAGGAACATGGCAGCATCCAGGTAGGCAGGGCGCAGGAAGAGCTGAGAGCTCTACATCTTCATCTGAAGGCTGCTAGCAGAATGTTGATTTCTAGGCAGCTAGGGTGAGGATGTTAAAGCCCATGCCCATGGTGACAGCCTACTGCAACAAGGCTACACCTCCAAATAGTGCCACTGACTGGGCCAAGCATATACAAACCATCACAGACACTCACTAGATTTCTCATCCCTCCAGACTCTAGCACTTGGGAGGTAGAGACAGGATGATCATGATTTCAAGGTCACACTGGGAAGCATAAGACCAGTTCTCCCAAAGAAAAGTAATGGAGATTTATTTCCACTACATAAAATGATATATGTGCTATATGAGATGCAGAAGGCTAGTGGTTCTCAACCTTCCCAAAACTGCAACCCTTTTAATACAGTTTCTTATATCGTGGTGACCCCCAACCATAAGTTATTCTCATTGCTACTTCATAACTGCAATTTTGCTACTGCTATGAATTGTGATATAGATATTTGTTTTGTGATAGTCTTACACAATCCCTGTAAAAGAGTTACGAGGGGCTGGGGATTTAGCTCAGTGGTAGAGCACTTACTTAGGAAGCGCAAGGCCCTGGGTTCGGTCCCCAGCTCCAAACCCCCCCCCCCAAAAAAAAGTTACTTGACAACCCCCCCCCCCAAAGGTGTCTGCTGGTGTAGGCGAAGAATAGGCAAGGTCAGGCCAGAGGACTGGATCTAGAACAATAACTGTCCAGGCTGATCAGGATGTACTTGCACACACAAGGCTTTCTAGAAAGGAAAGGAGAAGAAAGGTTTAAAGATCTCCCTGAAAGGCAGGTGTGGAACCACAGGACTGAAATCTCGGCAGTAGGGAGACCGAGGCAGGAGGATTTGAATTTAAGGCAAGCCTGAGGCAAACAGCGAGACCCTGTTAACAATAATAGAAAGTATGAACGAGATGGTTCAGTGGGTAGAGGTCTGCAGACTCAGGCCTCATGACCAAGTTCCATCCACACAGCCCTCAAAGTAGCAGGAGACAGTTGACCCCCAAGAGTTCCATCTTCCTTCTGTGTGTGCTGTCTCTGTCTCTGTCTCTGTCTCTGTCTCTGTCTCTGTCTCTGTTTCTCTCTCTCATACACACACACACACACAAATAAATAAACAAACAGGAATGTATTGTAGGTCAACACACACACATGTATATATGTAAATATATTTAATATTTAAAAATTGCGGGGGCTAGAGAGATGACTCAGCGGTCGAGAGCACTGACTGCTCTTCCAGAGGTCCTGAGTTCAATTCCTAGCAACCACATGGTGGCTCACAACCATCTGTAATGGGCGTCTGATGCCCTCTTCTGGTGTGTCTGAAGTCAGCGGCATTGTACTTAAATATAATAAATAAATAAATCTTTAAAAAAAAAATTACGGAGTCTGCCAGGTGTGGTGGCACTCAGGAGATACAGGTCGGCAGATCTCTGTGACTTTTATGGGCAGCTTGGTCTACATAGTAACTTCAAGGTCAGCTAGGCCCGCCTAGAGATCCTGTTTCAAACAAAACAAATAAATGAATAAATAAATTACAGGGTCTGGGAAGATGACTTTGTGTTAAGATCTCTTATGGATCTTACAGAGGACCTGGGTTCAGTTCTTAGCATCTATGTGATGTCTCACAACTGTCTACAATTTCAGATGTAAGGGATTGGGGTTCGATTATTTTCCTGACCTCCATGGGTTCTTGCATGCATGTGGTGCACATACACACACACAGGTACACACATATAATTCACATATAAAGTGAATACTTTAAAATTACATTTATTTATTTACTTATTTATTTAGTGAACTGGTTCTTAACCTGTGGGTCGTGACCCCTTTGGGGTCACATCAGATATCCTATATATCAGAGAGTTACATTACCGTTCATAATGGTAGCAAAATTACAGATATGAAGTAACAATGAGATAATTTTATGGTTAAGGTCACATGAGGAGCTGCATTAAAGGGTCACAGTGTTAGGTTGAGAAGCACTGCTCTACTGTATCTGAGTATGGGCACGCAAATGTCATGGTGCTTGTGTGGCAGTCAGGGGACAACCCCAGATGTTGCATTTCCATTTCTGGCCTGACGTGGGTTCTGGGGACCTGAACACAGCCCCCAGCACACTCCTGGGTAAGTACCTTACCCACTGAGCCATCTCTCCAGCCTCACTGATCTGTCAGTTACTGCAGTTTGGTCCCTTGTGCTTTAGCCTCAGAATTGTATGTCTGAGTTTTTGAGTGAACATTGCTTGTTGTTTTGGTTCTTAAAGAAATGTTTGTGTATAAAATCTCAGATCTCATTTTTTCCCCATCGAGGTCTTTGTTGCTCTACTGTCTTCCAACAGTAGCTATTGCTTGCTGGTGCTGCTAGCCTTCCCTTATGACTGACACGATCCCTTTACCAGTGAGACCCCCTTTGTGAGGGTTGGTATAGAGACTTAAGTGCTGTCTTCCCTCAGGATATGTAAGTGGTTGTTACAGAGAATGCAGGAAATTAAATCATTTTGGGCTCATTTTTCTTCAGCTTGGGCATCCTAAATCTGTAGTTCCTTCCTCCACCCCCACCTGTCTTCTAACACATGGTTGAGTCTGTAATTGTTCTGTCTTGTTTCAGGCCCTGTTAGCCAACATGGCCGCCATGTTTGCCATTTACCATGGATCCCATGGGCTTCAGCACATTGCCAAAAGAGTTCATAATGCTACTTTGATTTTGTCTGAAGGTGAGTGATTTATGTTCCCAACATAATAAGATGGATACATGTGTTTTAAGGATGTGAAGTCTTTGGGTGGGCACAACACTGAATACAAACTATTGGTCAAATAAGAAACAGGACAGTATTTTCAGTATCTACGATAGCATGACAAACAGACTGCTCATTTTTTCTTTTTCTTTTCTCTCTTTTTCTTTTCTTCTCCTCTCCTCTCTCTCTCTCTCTCTCTCTCTCTCTCTGTCTGTCTGTCTCTGTCTCTCTCTCTGTCTCTCTCTCTCTCTGACATGGTCCCACTCTGCAGCCCTGGCTGACCTACAACTCACCATGTAAAACAAACAGGCTTTGGACTGGGACTAAAGCCATGTGTCACCCCATTCAGTGAGTGTTGATATTTGTAATAGATGAAGCTCTTGATCTTTCTCACCCCAAATGCAAAAGGAGGATGGACATTTTTATGAGAAAATGATCAAAAGTCATTCTACAATTCAGAAATAAATAAGTATACCAACAATGACCAGTGGACCCACAAAATCTTAACCTCATTATTAATCCAGGAACTATTTTATTCACTCATTTACTTTTGTTGTTTTCTTGACAAAGGTAATCTCAAACTGTGTGGCTGAAGAGATCCTTGAACTCCTGATCCCCTGCCCTTGCTTGCCGAGCAGTGAGATTATAAACATGTGCCACCACACACACTGTCTTATTACTTTTGGTTTTTGCTGTTTGTATGGTTTTGGGGGCTGAATTCCAGAGCCCTCTGCATGTCTAGCACTGAGGCTCTAGGCCCTTGACCTTTTACTTTGGCAAGGATTGTCAAATGGCCATACCCTATCGTGGTAGCTTTTTATGGATGACAGCTAAACATTGTATCAAAAAAAAAATTAAATTGACTCAGGGAAGATGACCTCACAAACACAGGGTCTTGAATATAGATCCTCAGACTCCACTTAAAAAGCCGGGGTGTGGCTCAGATTTCAGGCCTAGCTATAATCCCAGGGGTGGGGAGGTATTGACTAACAACCCCTGGTTTGCTAGCCAGCTAGTTTAGCGGAGTTGGTGTGTTCCAGATTTGGGTTGGCCCTGAATCAATAAACAGACAAACAAACAAAGAGAGAAATATGAAAGGGATTGAAGAAGGTGCTCAGTGCTGACCTCTGACCTCCACATGCACATACATTGTACACACAGAGAAGTGCAGTTGACTAACAACTTCTAGCTGTTAAAACAAAACCCTACTTAATTGTGCCTAAACATCATCTAGCTACACTACTATTTAGGCACATATCTAAAGGAAATAACCTGATAAATGTGAGAGGGTTGTCCATTGAAACCTCATTTACAATAGATAGTCCAGCTTTGGACTATTATTGGAAGTAGATTAAATGCGCAACAGCACATAATCACACTGTGTCTCGTCTAATCTATTCAGCTATTGAAAAAATAATTATGTGGGAATTGATCTGTAGGCAAGCAAAGATGAGACCTTGTATAGTGGCTCATGTCTGTAATCATAGTTAAGGTAAATTGAGGCAGAAAGATGGTCATAAGTTAAGGCCAGCCTGGTCTACATGGTAAGCTCCAGGACAGACAAGACTGCATAAGAAGAGCCATGATAAGTTCCAGACCTACGTGAAATTTGGTATAATCCTCCTGCCTCATCCTCTCAATTTATAGGGTGCTAGGCATAATGTCCTTTTTAATCACGCACACAGATACACACACACACACACACACACACACACACACACACACAGAGGGAGAGAGAGAGAGAGAGAGAGAGAGAGAGAGAGAGAGCCATAGATAAAGAGACACAATGAGACTGCACCCATTTCTAATTTGTACATGAAAACATAGGTAGTAATGATTTCTGGTTGGTCTTCTGGTAATTTCTTTTCCTCCCTTGTTGCTATGTATTTCATGATTTTTCTATAGCATAGCATTAATCGTTGGCCGGTAAACATGCAGTGGTCACCTCTTGATGTCTGTGACGCTAGGGGCTATTGTGCAGCGCTCTGTCTGAGATGGTTGTGTTCCCCGTCTTGCCTAGGTCTCAAGCGAGCGGGACACCAACTCCAGCACGACCTGTTCTTTGACACTTTGAAGGTTCAGTGTGGCTGCTCACTGAAGGAGGTGTTGGGCAGAGCAGCTCAGAGGCAAATCAACTTTCGACTCTTCGATGACGGCACAGTGAGTCAGAGGCTTAGTGTTTGTGCCAGTTCTTTGTGTCTCCATGAGTCCTCTCATGAAGAGCCTTCCATTTTGTTTAAAGAAACACTGGGATTCAGAGTCTACTACTTTTGTAAACAGTTTCGAATTTCTAGCCTGTTCTACTGTGATCTTTTCGAAGAAGCATAAATTGTGCTCAGCGTTTCCCGATTGTTTTTGTATGTGGGGACTGTTCATGCTTTAGTGTCTAAGTCAGATAACAAAGGAGATTTGGGGGATGAAGACGCTAACCACATTTAGTGCCTGTGGGAGCATCCTGAAGTCACTGGACTGTTAGCGTCCACAGTTGTCTTGCCAAATTTAATTAAAGCTTGTCAGGTTTGAGACTGGTCTAGTCCCTTTCCCTTAAAGGTCAACTTGCCCCTCACAGTTCCTGGTGTTCTAGGATCAGAACGTTCTCCCTTTTGGCGTCTTGGACAGTTTTCCTCCTGTGATCTGGAGTTTGGAGCTGATGGCTTCCGTTTGGTTTTTGTTTCTGTAGCTTGGCATTTCTTTGGATGAAACAGTCACTGAGAAAGATCTGGATGATTTACTGTGGATCTTTGGCTGTGAGTCATCCACCGTAAGTAAAGACATGTTCCATTCATCATGATTATTAGGTGCGGTGTCGAGAATGGCTCCGCTCTGCCTTTTGTGGGCCTGAATATGAGTTAGAAAGCGCTCAAGTGTGGCAATGGCCATCCTGCTGTTCAATTTATGGCACTGCCTATCTGTCCCTTGTTCCCGTGACTGCTGAAAACTAAAAGTCACTGCGAACAGACCCTACCCAGGTCGGGACATCCAGGCTAGGTGAATTATTAGTGGTGCTGCACCCTGACTTTAACGCAAAGATTTGTGACATTGCATCTCGGTTTCTGTCAATTCTGGATGTGACACCCATTCATTTAACGAGTAATTCTCAAGGATGTAATATGTGTCAGATAATGTATACCCTGAGGTTATGATGACGAACTGAGCATGGTTCCTGCCTCTACTAAATATACCGTCCAGTAAGGAGCCAGAGAAGTAATCCCAGCATGGTCTGCGAGGAAACCAGGGGCAGAGCGGGCCAGCTTCTTTCTTACCAGGGCTCGGGTCAGTTACCTACCTTAAGATAGGAGCGTGAGCGTGAGCTGTGATACATCAAGATGGTGTGAGAGGAGAAGGGTAGGTTCAGATATATATTCTACCCTGGTGGAAACAGTCATAAAGGCCAGGAAGACAGATGCCTGAGACACTGAAGCTGTTCTGTGTGACTGAGTGGGTTCCCACAATAGCCAACCATCAGGGATGAACGAGGCACAGGCTTACCATGCTGTAGGACAGAAGTGAAAGAGATGGCTCTCTAGACCCATGGCAGGGTCTAAGCAGAGCATATGCTTGTTATATATATTGAGAATATTCAGTGAATATTTGTTTACTGAATTAGTGAAAGAAAGCTTTTACAGTAGGAGTTGAAATAAACTCTTCAGAGTACTGAGTGATGGTCTTTGGTTGTCCAGACTTATTAAGAGCATTATTCAACTCCAGAGACTAGTTATAAACTACCATGAAGCTTCCCAGTGGTCCCCCAACGTTGAAATTTATTAAGTAAATAGGACCAGGTAAACTCCTTTCCTGTAGAACACCAAAGTGAGTTTCCTCAAGATTGTTGGTCTATATACATTTGAGGGATGTTTCTGGAGTCATTGACATGACTTGAGGTAGCTGTGTCTTTCCATTTGTTTTCTGCTGCTGTGATAAAAACACTATGACCAAAAGCAACCAAAAGCAGGAAGGTTACAGTATATCACTGAGGAAAGGCAGGGCAGGAACTCAGGTGGAAAGCATAGAGGGACACTGCTTATCGGCTTGTTTCTCACAAAATCCAGGCCCATGAGCCCAGTGTGGCAGCAACATACGCCATCCTCCTGCATCAGTCCTCAATCAAGAAAGTGCCCCACAGATTTGCCAAGGGCCAATCTGATGGAGGAAGTTCCTAGGCAAAGATTCCCTCTTCCCAGGTGACTTTAGCTTGGGTCAAGTTCACAAAGGCAAACCAGCACACCATGCTGTTGACATAGGGAGGGATGAGGAACAGGGCATGTATTAGATTAGATGTTCTAGATATAAAATCTGTATGATCTGCACACACTTTCCCCATCATTAGAACAGCTTCTTGGCTCTCCTGATAATATCACTGATGAACAGAACAGATGTTTTTATTTTTGCTTACTTATTTTGTTGTGCTAGTGAAACACACACACACACACACACACACCCAGCAAGTAAGGACTTGACTAATGAGCTACACCCTGTAGTTTACAAATCTCGGTTGTTTGTTTGTTTTTTGTTGTCTTTTTGGTGGTGTATTTAACTCAGGCCAGGCAACGGATCTGCTCCTGAGTTACTCACATAGCTCAAATGTTCTTATTTATTTGTTTGTTTATTTTAATTTGTTTTTGGGTTTTCTTGTTTGCTTGCTTGTTTAAGTCAAGATCTAGTGTAGCCAAGGGTTTCACAACTTTTTTATATTTATTTATTTTTATTTTACATGTGTAAGTGTTTTAACATATGAATATTCGTGGTCAGAAGAGGGTGTCCAATGTCTTGGAACTGCATTTACACAAGGTCGTAGGCCACAACATTGGTGCTGGGAACTGAACTTAGGTCCTCTGAGAGAGCAACCAGCGCTCTTAACCACTGAGCCACCTCTCCAGCCCTGTACAGATGGAATTGTTCATCTTCTTGCCTCTACCTCCCTAGCACTAGGATTGTAGGTGTATGTCACACATCCAGTCTGTGCTGGTCTATGGGTAAAACTCACACGAGTTTCAGAAGCACTGTGCCAACTTTACATCATCCTCAGTCGGCCCCTCAAATATTTTTGATTTTTAATGTGTTGCAAGACTAGAAGGGTTTCTGTAAGCATCTCGGCAGCAGAGAGATGAACCCAGGGAAGCAAGGAGACAGTTTGGCTCAACGCAACTCAGTAGCCAGTGTTGGTTCAAACATCCGGAGTCTGACCCAGAGTGATTTATTTTAGACCAGTGGTTCTCAAGCCTCTTAATGCTGCGACCCTTTAATACAGTTTGTGATATGGTGACCCCACCCAGCATAAAATTATTTTTGTTGCTACTTCATAACTGTGATTTTGCTACTGTTATGAGTCTTAATGTAAATGTGCACCTTTTCCGATGGTATTAGGCAACCCCTGGGAAAGAGTCCTTTGACCCCGGGGGTTCTGACCTGCAGGTTGAGAACCACTGTTTTAGGCATATTTAAGCACAGCACCGTTTGGTAAAAGCTATTCTAGTGTTGGTTAACTCAATCCTGCACTCAAAACAAAGCATATATCTCTCTGTCTGAGGGACACAGTAAGCTAAATACAGATCAGATGAGACTATGTCAGAACTCTCTGTAATTTTCATAAAGTTCTATGGTCTGACTGAGAAAAACCGATTTATTTATGATTGATTGAGAAAAACAAATTTATGATCTGGTGCTGGAAAAACCCCTAACCACAAAAATACTAAAGACAGAGCACAAAAGTCACCAGGCTAGAAAGTACGCCTGCTCCAGCCTTCCTAGTGGAAAACGGGTTTTGCATTTCTTCCCTTGAAGGAACAACCCTTTGGGCTTAACATTCCTGGCGCCTCTAATGCAGAGGTTCTCAACCTGTGGCTTACGACCCCTTTGTGGTTGTGCATTCCAGTATTTACGCTATGATTCAGAACAGTAGCACAATTACAGTTACCATGAGGTAACAACCAAATACTTTCCTGGTTGGCAGTCAGCACAACATGAGATGCTGTACTGAAGGGTGGCAGCGTTAGGAAGGCCCTAGAACTGCTGCTCTAGTGCGTGTCTGTGAGCACAGAGGCCTCCACGCCCCTGACACAGGTCATCATTTTTTCTCTTGTGCTGCTCATACACCATTGTTAATGCACGCCTTTAATCGCAGCACTTAGGAAGCAGACGCAGGTGGACCTCTGTCTGAGGAAATCCTATCTACACTGCAAGTTGCAGGCCAGCCAGGACACATCATGAGGCCCTGTCTCAGATAATAACAAAGAACAAAAACCACGCTAAATAACAGGTCCCTATATTTTCATCAGAGTGTTCAATAACTTTGGTCTTTACATGAATGTCCATTTTGTTGGGTGTGTGATCTAACCTGGAGGCTTCCAGCCTTGTTCCTGTCCTTCAGCCTCAATGCTCCCCCCCCCCCCCCTCTATCTCTCTCTCTCTCTCTCCCTCCCCCCTCCTCTCTCTCCCTCTCTCTCTCTCTTTCTCTCAGGAATTGGTTGCTGAAGGCATGGGAGAGGAATGGAGGGGTCTTCTAGGGTCTTCATTCAAGAGAACCAGCCCGTTCCTCACTCATCAGGTGTTCAACAGGTTTGTGTGACTTCAGCCAATTCTGTGTTTTGTGTTCTGTGAACCAGGGAGCCCTGGGGCGGATGTTGTTTCTGATGCTGACCATGATAGGTCCTGGGTTATGGCCACTCAGCCAGGCTCACTAATCTTGTCATGCTGGAAAGAGCGCTTCCCCGATGTGAGCCAGGCATACCTTGTCTTCTGGTCGCCTGCACTGCTGGTGTTGTGCAAGGAAGGAGAATTTACAGACATAGTTCATCTCGGAAACCTGTGTCCTCTTCTCAGTGGCCTCGAATTGCTAGGGGTGCTCTGAGTGAGATCCCTTAGACTCCCCCCACCACATGAGTTAATGAGTCTCCAGGGCTGAGACTCCTTCTTTTGTGTGAGGACTGGCATGACTCTCATTTAATTTAGTGGCACCGCCCTTGTGATTTTCGTTCACAGCTACCACTCAGAAACCAATCTTGTTCGATATATGAAGAAACTGGAGAACAAGGACATCTCCCTCGTTCACAGCATGATTCCACTGGTAGCCGTTTGTGGCCTCTCTTCTCACTTTTAGCCTGATCCCGATTCTCTGTGGGTCATACCTAATACAGTACAAGAGGGGAGGAGTAGGACCTTGCGGGGAGGTGGGGAGGGGTCACAGGTGGGGCACAGAAAGTCACTAATGGGCTGGATGTGCTTCTTCAAGGGATCCTGCACCATGAAGCTCAATAGCTCATCTGAACTCACGGTAAGTAGCTCGTGTCTGCGACGTGGGCGTTTATGGGCAGATTTCCAGCAATGCAGAAGTAGATGACAAAAGCCTACCTAGACTGTGACTCTGGGCCCTAATGATCCTTTACTTTGTCATTCTGCAATCGTGGCAGAGACCCTGATGTTTCTTGAAACTTGATCAGTTAAATTTATAGATAAAGCTGGGTGTGGTGGTGTTCTCGCTCTTTCTCATACACACAAATAAATATGAATATATGTATATATTAATTTATTCAATTATATTCATATGTATAATGATTGAATATATACACATGCTAGGTATGGTGGCAAATGCCTTTAATCCCAGCACACCCTGGAGGCAGAGGCAGGTGGATCTCTAAGTTTAGGGCTAACTTGGTCTAAAAAGTGGATTTCAGACAGCCAAGGCTATACAGACAAACTCTGCCTCTAAAACCAAACCAAAACAACCCAATTAATGGACAAAATGTATTACTCTTATTGACAAAGTTTTATCTCAGGATATTTTTAAGGCCAATGATACAAGCAGTCTTCCTCGCTCAGTGTCCCAAGCAGCTGGGTCTACAAGCATGTCCACCATGCCCAGCTGTGTCAAGTGATTATTTTTACTACGGCACAGTACAGTGACTCTCTCCTATGTATGGGTCTCGGGGGTCAAAGCCAGGTCATAAGGCTTCGTGAAGAGCGACTTCATCACTGAGTCATCTTACCAACTCTTAGAAATTATTCTTTAATTAAGTTTTTTTTTTTTTAATCTGGACTTTTAAAAACCTCTTAATTTTTATTAGTTTGCAGTTAGTCTCAGGTAGATTTAAGAACATTAAGCATGTACTGGAGGTTGCCTCAGTGGTAAAATACCTGCCTGGCATTCATGGGCTCTGGTTTGCTTCTTCCAACAACAAAGAAAAATTGGCAGGCACATGCCTGTAGTCCCAGCATTGAAAATCAAGGCAGGACCTTGAGTTCACATCTCAAAAACCAAACAGACAAATGAAAATATACCTCTTTCTGGAAATCCATTCACAGTGTCAGAGGGTGAGATTTATTTAAGGTTTGAATTCATTCTTTATGTCAACAGGAATGACTTGGTGCTGTGATAGACCTAGGTCATTACAATAGAGTTAATTCATTCCCTTTATTTCTTGGGATTCTCCTGACGATATGAGTTAGGGAGGGTCTCTCCTATTTACATTTCTGTTCATGGCTTGTTCTGCTCAGTGAAAAGAGTAATATGTATGCATACATATACATGTAATGATAAGTGTGCATACATACACATATAATAATAATATGTGTGCATACATACACATATAATAATAATGTGTGTGCATACATACACATGTAATAATAATAATAATATGTGTGCATATATACACATGTAAGAGTTTGCCTAAACTAACTGCTTCAGGGACGGCAGTCTATTTTGGGACCTTTTTGCTCCTGGATAGGTAGAATAGTGTTTCTGTGACAGTTTGCTTCGTGGCTTTTGTGCCACACTTGTACAGTGTAGACAGTAACTGTTCTTATATCCTTGGGTTGTGCAGAGAAACCAAGTGTGTATTCTGAATGCCTTGAGAGGGCCTGGCCCCTTGGTAGCATTCTTGGTGTTGGTATATTGCCATCCTCAGCATTAAAATCATTGTTTCCCTTACACTGTACCCATGCTTATTTTCCTCTTCTTGCTCTTCAGCCCATCACCTGGAGAGAATTTGCCAACATCCACCCCTTTGTGCCACTGGACCAGGCCCAGGGATACCAGCAGCTTTTCCAAGAGCTTGAGAAGGATCTGTGTGAGCTCACGGGGTATGACCGAGTCTCATTCCAGCCAAACAGGTAAGAGGCACCATTCCCTTTGGTTGGCAGCCATACAACACACATCCAGAAGTACAGCATGCTCTTAGTGTATTCTATTTTTTTAAATTAATTTTATCTTACATGCATTGGCGTGAGAGTGTCAGATCCCTTGGAAATGGAGTTACAGACAGTTGTGAGCTGCCATGTGGTTGCTGGGAATTGAACCCAGGTACTCTAGAAGAGCAGGCACCATGTTAAGCACTCAGTGCTCTTAACCACTGAGCCATCTCTCCAGCCCCATCAGTGTATTCTATTTTATCATTTATTACCATGTATCATTATGTGTTGACTAGGCATTTAGACTCTTTGGAGGGGTATGGCCAGACATGCAAAGTGGCCTCATTTACATTTGGTAATCATTTGCTGGAAGAAAAATAGGGGACTGTTGAATAGGACCTTGGTTTTCCATCATATGACAGCCTCATCCCCACCCCCACCCCCGCTGTTCCTTGAGCCTCCTTAGAGATAACATGGTGTCTGAGTTCAAAGGGGGAATGTTCCAAACCATGCAAAATTATAAATGTTTCAGGTCCAGCTTCCTGTTACACCCCATGCTCTGAAAGTGAACTGTGGTGCTTCAGTTAAGAAGCTATGAGTGGGGATAATAACCATAACATTTGACACATCAACCTTGCTTAATACTAAGAAAGTCATTGCTGATCTTTCTGTTTCTCTGGGATATTTAGATCCTAAATGCAAAATGTCAAGAAGTTTATCCCTGCTGGGCATGGTGACATGCATCTATAATCATAGTATTTAGCAGCAGATGTAGATGGATCTTTGTGAATTTGATACCAGCATGGCTCTACATAGTCAATTCTAAACCAGCCAAGACTATGTAGTGGGTTTTATCCTGTTTCTGTTTGTTTTATTTGCTTAAAATCAACCCAGAAGACATTTATAGACTGGATAAGAAAAAATCCTAAAAATATGTAATTGCCTTTGCCTTTCCCATTGAGCTCAGCATGACTTGCTTCAACTTGTTTCCAAAACTCTGTCATTCTTTCTTTATGATTTATTTATTTATTATATATTAATACACTGCAGCTGTCTTCAATACACCAGAAGAGGGCATCAGATCCCATTACAGATGGTTGTGAGCCACCATGTGGTTGCTGGGATTTGAACTCAGGACCTCTGAAAGAGCAGTCAGTGCTCTTAACCACTGAGTCATCTCTTCAGCCCTCTCTCTGTCATTCTTAAACTCACCCCATAGCACATACCAAATACACTCTAGAAAATTGGTTCAGAATTATGATACAGTGTTTAAGGCAGCCAGAAACAAGTTTATGGTCCAGGGACACATAGAGTGGAGGATACGATGAAATTACTGTTAGCGTGTTTGGCTCCTAAAGTCGAGGAAATTGCTGGGCTGGCTAGTTTTATGTCAACTTGATCCATGGTACAGTCATCAACAGAAAAAAGGCCTCCATGAGATTGGGCTGAAGGCAAGAGTAGGGTATTTTCTTAATTAGTGATTTGATTGGGGGTGGGGTGGGGTTGGGGAGAGGGTGTAGGGAGCCATCTCAGAGCCATCTCAGGGCTTAGTGGTTCTGGGTTCTATACGAAAGCAGGCTGAGCAAGCCATGGGTAAGCAAGCCAGTAAGCAGCGCCCTCCGTGGCCTCCAGATTCCTGCCTTTTTTTGAGGTCTTATCCTGATTTCCTCCAGTGATGAACAGTGATGTGTAAACCAAACTAACTCTTTTCTTCCCAATTTGTTTTCAGCCATGGTGTTTCATCACAGCCATAGTAACCCTAACTAAGACAATTGCTTTTGACAAATCAAAGTTCAGATGCACAAAGGAGATGACTCAGTGAATCAAAGAGCTTGTTGAGCAAGCCTGAGGAGGTGTGGTAGCAGCCTAGGGCTCCACATCGATATGGGAAGCAGAGTCCTCACACTCTCTTGCTGTTTGTCTCTGTTTTTAAATCAAGCCAAGATCTTATTCTGTAGCTTATTCTGGCCTCAAATTCATAGCAATTCTCCCAACTCAATATCCCTGCTTCTGAGATTATAGGCCTGAGCCCCCAAACTATCTTCAGCTTTTTAACCACTACAGTCCTTAATATCATCTTTTCTTTCGGGAAAATGTTGAATTCTCTAGTTAATTAATTAATTGAGACAATTACTCATTATGTAGTCCTGGCTGGCCTGGAGACTCAATATGTAGACCAAGCTGGCCTCATACTCACAAAGATCTACCTGCCTCTGCCTCCTGAGTTCTGATATTAAAGCTGTCTTGTTGTCTATGCCTGTCTTGTTGTCATTTTGGGGTTTGATTGAGGGCCTCAAGTATTCTGGGTATGAAGTTTACTCCTCAACCCATAATACCTTTTGACTTTTACAAATACAATGGTGGCACACTCCTGTGATCCCAGCATTGGGAGATAGAGGTAAGGGGATCAGGAGTTCAAAACCAGCCTCAGTCTGGGCAACGCATCTTCAGTGGGAGATCTGGGGACAGCTGATGCTGGGGACAGCATGTACTCCACTCCTAATTTGTGTGTGTGTGTGTGTGTGTGTGTGTGTGTGTGTGTGTGTGAGAGAGAGAGAGAGAGAGAGAGAGAGAGAGAGAGAGAGAGAGAGAGAGATGTGGAAATATTCCTCATAAGGTGAAGCCTGTCCCTAAGTATTCCAAAGCGCTCTCTGCCACATTTCTCTGGTGTCCGTGAAATTAGACATTTTGTTCTTCTTTAGGCACCAGGAAGAATTGAATGCACAAAACTAGATAAATCTAAGCTGAGTCTGAGGCAGGTACATCAAAACCTCAGGCTTTTCATATAATTCCTGGCAGGAGGGTGCTCATTAAAAAAAAAAAAAATCATTGAATTTTGCACTTAAATGTTTGCTCTACTCTGAGAAAAGGAAACTGGCTGTATGAACTACCTCCCTGTCTCGGTGTACAATTTGTTGGTTTTTTTTTTTAATTTAGTTGTTTTTTTTTTTTTCCTCAATTCATATTGTCTAGCTGGGCTTGGACACCAGCGTCCATGCACCCAGATGGGGAGGTGGAGTTTGCCATAGAACTCTGGGGTCTCTTCAGCTACAGCCTCTGGCCAGCTTAATGGTTCTCGACCGGTTATTCTGGTTTCCTCTGAAAGCATACTGAATTTCTTGGGGATTCTTTGAATAAGTGCTAGTTTTAGATGAAATCGTCCCTGAGTTCCCCCTCTTCTGAGGTGAACAATGCATAGCTGGTCCTTCCTCTGAGTGATGGGAGGCAGCCTCACACTACTGCTCACCCAGCACCCATGGGTCCAAGGCCTGCTCTCCCTTAGCATCAGCTCCTGTAGGCTGCCGTACAGCTCCCCACCATCACCCTTTCATTCCAAATAGCTATTAAAGCCACTGCCCTGAGTTCCCCTCCATAGCAGATACTTTCCCGCAGGTCCCCAGCTGGTTTATACAGATAAGCATTTTTCCGTAATCCTTTTCTGCCAACAGGTGGCACCAATAACCTTCCTTAATGATTTCTCTGAAGTCAGCTTCACGTGGCATTCAAATGTATTTGCAGTATTCAGAAGAAATCAGTCGATATTAAGAGCATCTAAGGCAAAAAAAATTGTCAGCCTTAGCATCTTTCCTGAATTGCCGTCCTCTTGGCCTACTGACTCTTCGGTCCAAATAGTTTCTTCTCTTCAAAGACAACAAGGAAAGAAAAAACAACTTATTCATTCATCTGTGTGTGTGTGTGTGTGTGTGTGTGTGTGTGTGTGTGTGTGTGTGTGAGAGAGAGAGAGAGAGAGAGAGAGAGAGAGAGAGAGAGAGAGAGTGTGTGTGTGTGTGTGTATACATGTGCCACATCATTTGTGTAGTTGAAGGACAGCAACCCAGGCAGGTCGAGTCTGGGGATCAAACTCAGGTCATCATGCTTGGCAGCAAGCTCCCCTTTAACCCACTGGCCCATCCCACCATGCCCAGTCTCTATCAATGCTCATCCACACCTGCCACAAGGCAAGGTGAGTGGATGGTGTGAGAACAAGAGGGGCAAATGTAAGATATTTACGTCATCTTCCCACCTTACCTCCCTCTAACTCCTTCCATAACCTCTTGCTCTCCTTTCAAATTCATGGCCTCTTTTTCTTTTACTCTTTCTCTCTCTCCCTCCCTCTCTCCCTGTCTCCCCCCCGCCCCCACACACACGTGCGCGCATGCAATCTGAGAGTCCGTTAGTGTTGCTCGTGTGTATATGACTTTATGGCTGTACCCTTTATGTTGGATAACTAACAAGGGGGCTCATCCCCAGGGAAGGTTGTTTACCCGCTCTCTGCCAAGGGGTGGGGCCTCACGAGACTCCCTCTTCCCTGTTAGCATCCTATTGAGGCTGCCTTTGTCCACCTCATGTTTAGATAGCCATACCGTTGAGGTCTCATGGATGTGTCTTTTCAGTCATTTTTCAAAGGCAGTCTCACAGCAGTTTTCCTGTTTCCTCTGGCTCTTAAAGTCTTTCTGCCCTATCTTCAATGTTCCCCAGTGTTGGGTCAGGAGTTGTATTGTAGATGTCTTCACGGGGGCCAGGCACCTTCACTTGCTCTTTGCATTTTGACAAGATATGGTTTTCTTCAGTGGCCTCCATCTGCCACAAAGAGAAGTGTATTTGGTCTTCGAGGAGGGTGAGGGCTACATACATCTGGGGTATAAGGATCAGTGGTTAGAGTGTAGTTAGGAATTACGCTTGGTTTGGGTAAAGTGGCTTTAGTAAGTTCTCCAAGATCCATGACTTTACCGTTCCTGTGTGGTTGACTTAGGTTTCCAGTGTCAGGTGTGGTTTGCTTCTTTTGGGCAGGCTGAAGTCCAATTAGATAGCTGTTGATTATGGTGGTGGTTTGCATGTGCTTGGCCCAGGGAGTGGCACTATTAGGAGGTGTGGCCTTGTTGGATAGAGTAGGTGTGTCACTATGGATGTGGGCTTTAATACCCTCTTCCTGCACCATGCCTACCTAGATGCTGTCATGGTCCCACCTTGATGATAATAGACTGAACCTCTGAACCTGTATGGCAGCCCCAATTAAACGTTGTTCTTTGTAAGAGTTGCCTTGGCCATGGTGTCTGTTCACAGCAATGGAAACCCTAGGACATTTATCTTCAGGAATGGGAGTGTCACTGCACATTTTTTAAAGTCCCTGACTACAGGGGGAAAGAGGACTTGTGTGTGAATTGCCTGGGCTGAAGGGTAGAACTCAATCTGCAACAGATCTCCTAAGCACTTACTCCAGAGCTGCCTCATATCATAAAGACACAGTTCTTTAGGTCCCTTGTGGGGAAACGTAAAGAACGCCACGTCCAGCTTTGTTGAAATAAGGCAGTCACATAGCATGAGCATCGTAATAACCTTCCTTACACAGCAGATGCACGGCCTAATCTTGAATTACATGACCATGTAAGGTAAAATGCAATAGGGTTTGTTAAAATGATGATGATGATGATGATGATGATGATGATGATGATTTGTGTGTGTGTGTGTGTGTGTGTGTGTGTGTGTGGTGTGTGTGTGTACACACCCACCTAAGGAAGTCAGAAGAGCGTGTCAGATTCTCAAGACTGGTGTTTCAGGTAGTTCTGAGCAGCTCAACATTGTGTGAGAAGCCCCGGGATGAGAATCTGCTTGACATGGTTCAAGGAGGCCTGGGAGGCTGAAAGATGGCAGTGCATGCCCTAGGCCTGAACTGGGGTCATAGGTGACAGAGAAGTAGGGACCATATAATGAGTGGTGGTTCTCACGTACGGCGCTCATTTCCTTGTTCTTGAAAGAAAAGGCATTAAGTGTGCTGGCACTTTTGGCCTCAGCTGTAAAATGACGGATTTATCTTGGGAGTGTAGAACAGAGGAGACAAGGATCTGTGAAGGAGGCAGAGAGACCTGTTATTCACTTCCCCTTCCTTGCTTCACGGAGTACCAGGACTCTGACCGATTTACAGTTGGGCTCCGCTTTGCTCACAGGAACATGAGTCATTAAGAATGCTCTTGAAGTGGTGCCTGCAAGATAGTGCCGGGCCTCTAGCAACCATGATATCGTGGGACAGAAACAGTGAGCGATAAGAATGGGAAGTTTCTGTGGAGATAGTGTGGCCTCTGCATGACTCAGTATTGGAAGGTGTTAAAACCAGGTTATTATTCCAGGTGCGATCATTATGCTGCGATTACGTTTTTTATGATTTCTTTCCTTGGTTTGAGCCTGATGTTTGTTTCACAATCGCTTAGCTCAGCATACAGGGGTTTGTTGAGTGCAGGATGTGTTTAGGAATGAGACTCACCAGGAACTGATCCTTATGTCTTCTTATAATTTCAAATTCCCCCCTTGTAGAAGCTGGATAATGGGTTCCTTATATTCTCACATTTTTCTGAACCAGTCAAATTCCCCAGAGTAAGACCAGGTTGATTTGCTGGCCCTGAGCTGATAAGCATGGCCCACTTTTGGTTAGTGCCATGCTGTTAGCTCTCTTCCTCTACGGATGCCGTATGGTAGGAACTTGGACCATGGCTGCTGAACGTGTGGTTAGTGTCGGGCAAATCCTGACTGAACACGGGAAAGCCTGGAGACCACAACCCTGACTCTTCTCTTCTTGTCTTTGCAGTGGAGCGCAGGGGGAGTATGCTGGCCTGGCCACCATCCGAGCGTACTTAGACCAGAAAGGAGAGAGGCACAGAACGGTGAGCACGGGCAGGTGGCACTTGCTCCCTCTGGGGAGGTTGCAGGCTCAGAGCTCAGGGTTACTTTTGTTCTGTGGGATCTGCCTTTGCAGCCTTTTTGGAAGTGGACTGGGAAACCATCATGGTCTTTGGCATCCCACATTATCCTCAGGAGGGACAATATTCAGAGATAAAAAGGCTATTGTGCAAACCCAGCATATGGAGTCAGTCAGCTGGCCGTGCAAGTGCTCTCTAGGGAGAGGGAGGCAGGAGCCTGATTGTTGCTACGGCCGCCCTCCTCATTGGCTCAACCCCAGCTCTGGGCCTAAGACTTAGCAATTTTGAGCCCAAGCACAGTCTGGGCTCATCAGACTATGTATCCTCAGAAGATTCCACTGAGTAGATATGTTCCCCCACGGGATTGCCCTTAGCACTATGCAACCATGAGGATGGGGGGCAGATGTGTTTCTGCTACGTGCTCTGCTTTGGGCATGGGAGTCCAGTTTGCAAAAATGACTCCTGGGGGCCAGCTGGCACTACTGGATACCACTGATGTCCCAGAAAGATGTGTTGTGATCTATCCAAAGATTCTCCTTAAGGCCAAGGAGGTCTCTGTTCCTGGTGCCTTCACTTTGGAGGCCAGCTCTGTGCTAGGGTTTGTACTAAGCTATGGAGCTGGGATTCTTAGAGGCGTTATAGGGTAGGTATCAGGAGCAGGACAAAGAGGCCATGACTGTTCCAGGAGAGCTCCAGAAGGTTCTTACCTAAGAGGGTGATGTCAGTGAGTGGCAGCCCAAGCTCATGTCCTTTCTAAGCTTACAGATGCTGGTTTTTTGTTTGTTTGTTTGTTTTGTTCTGGTCTTGAGTTTTACAATGAAGAATTTTAAAACTTCCACATCTCCCTTGAAAAGTGCATGAGGAAGGAGTGTTGTCTCCCTCTGTTGCCTATCCATCTGATTCTAATAGTGTGTCTTCCCACTGGGAATGGAATAATAAATATTCTTTCTCTTCTTCCTCCTCTTCCTCTTTCTCTACTTCCTTCTTTCTGTTATTGGGGATGATACTGTTACTATTACAGACACGTAGCCCAGGCTGGCCTCATACTCAGCTAAGAATGCCTTGAACTCCTTACTCGACCTCCTGCCTCCACCTTCCAGGTGCTGAGGTTGACTTTCTGAGCACATGCCCCACTGTTTTGATGTTGGATATGTTTGTATGCTAGTTGAGGTAGGGTCTCAGTACACAGTTGAGGGTGGCCTTGAACTTGTAATTGCTTTGCCTCAATACCCTAAGTGCTAGGTTCACAAATGTGTTCCATCATAACTGTCATCTGAGTTGATTTTTAACAATCTTTGGAATATGCCATTTATGAACTCAGAAACTGCTGAGCCCTGGATATGCAGACAGAGTGTGACAGCAGAGAGATCTGATGATACGGTAGACTGAGCAGACATGCTAGTGTGGGTTTATTCACCTGGTTTCTGTGACCTTCATCTCTTAGCTTTATGAGGAAAGGGGAGTTTAGATCTATGAATGTTCTTGAATAGAATCAGAAAGGGAACTATGGAGCTAAGCTGTCCAGTGAGGGAACACTACATGACCCACTCCTGGTTCCTTCAGGGTCTAAAATAACCTGCAAGCCTTCAAGTTCCTTGTCCTTGCCTCTCCACTGTTGTTCAGTTGAGAACCTGGACCCAGGGGCAGGTCTTGCTGTGAGGTCATTCACACTGCACAGCCATTGATTGGCAGACAAGCCATCAGACCAATGGATCTCAACCCTCCTAAATCTGTGACCATTTAATACAGTTCAACTCCTTACGTTGTAGGGACCCCAACCATAACATTATTTATGTTGCTACCTCATAATTGAAGTTCTGCTGCTGTTATAAATCATAACATAATTATTTGTGAACATAGAAGATTGCTAAAGAGCTCACAATACACAGGTTGAGAACCAACCACTGCACCAAAACCACATTAGCCTGTGGCAGACCCAGGACTAAGCAGTGATAATAGGCCAGCCAGAACTCAGGTTTTTTCCACTCTCTGGTCCTTCCCAAGCCTCAGTATTTACCTATCTCCTTATTCTGACACCAAGAAATAGTTGCTTTGATACAGGAGTCGAGGACCAAGCCAGACAGATACTCCAGATGAGAGATCTTCTGAATTGAGTGAACACCAGCCTTGGTGGTTGGCTGTTGGTGGCTCCTGCTTCCTCTCTGAGCATTCTAGTCCTCCTCCTGCACTCCCCTTCCCCGGTATGATATCTATCTTCCTCCGCACCACTGTGCACACTGCTGTCACAGGGGGTGAGAGGCCATTCCATGTGGAGGTGCAGGATTCTGCACTTCTGGACAGTAGAAAAGAAAGACAGGGAAGCCCTCCTAGCTTCTGAGCTCAGAAACATGGACAGAACCCGCCAGTCTGGAAAAACTTTCTGCCTTCTAGACAAATAGCTTTAATTTTAGCCCTATTTTGAGAAGAGGATGACTTATTCAAATAGCCAGGGAAGATTTTCCACATTAGTGATGTCTAAGGCAGCTGCTCCCACACAGGCTCTAACGGGGCTCAGTTGAACATACCCTTCTCATCTGAAGATGACTGGGAAAAGTTATGAGCTGCAGAGCTGCCCGGGTTCCTCATGGCCTTCTGCTCTCACAATTGCTTTGAGTAAGTTTCAGAGGTTCCTGAAGTTTCAGAGGTCCAAGTGTATGATTCATCAGTTTAATTTGAAAAAATGTGAATTATTTAACAAACATATTTAGCAATTACCATGTGTCAGATACAAAGCACTTTACAATCCGTCTTTCACTCTGCTGGTCAAATCTCAACTCGAGTGTTCTGAAGAGATGCTGAGCTTCCTATAGAAAGACGGACACGGGGCTCTTACATCAGCACATCTGAACACTTTTTTTAAAACTAATTTTTGAGAGTCATTTCCCTTCCCGAATGCCTGAGGCAGTCATAACTTTTGCTGGGTTTTAATCCCAGGAAAATATTTAAATTTTTATCTGTCATACAGTCAGCAATTCTTTGAGGATGAAATCTGTGCTCCCAAACAGGCTTCCTGGAAGTCAGGACAGAGCATCCCCTTAAAGGAGATGAATGAGTGCACCATGGCTGGATTCGCCTGAGAGAATCCAGTACACCAGATCTGAGTCCTGATACTTCTGTGTCCAACAGAACACTGTGATCTTAAAGCGAGGGGAAGTTAACTTCAGGGCGAAAGTAGCTCAAAGTTGTTCAATCTCCTGAGACTCGAGTGTCTACAGTGCCTCTCTCCACTGTTCCAAAGTGGGATTGATTTTCCACAGCTGCTTTAACAAACAACTGTAAACTCACTGTCTCATGACTGCACTCAGGGTCTGTCTTACAGCTACAGGGCAGAACCGGAAACTGTCTTCATGGTGCCCTCAGATACCTTCCTCTGGTGGAGCTAGAGAGAACCGATTGCCTCTCCTCATCTCCCTCGTCTCCACTGGCTACCTTCCTCCTGGGCGCAGGTTATCTTCTTGCTATCCCACAAAATTCCTGGGAGTCCATGTAGGAACAGCTGAAAATCCAAATCCAGAATAATCCCCCCACCTGTAGACCTTTCTGTCTCCTTTGCTGTAGACGCTAACACCCATGTTCCATGGCCTTGGACAGGAAACACCCAAGACTGTTCCTCAGCTGATCACAGCACGGCTGGCATTCTCAGCTCGTTTTGGACAACCTCTTTTGTATAAATTCTTAATTTTGGCCCATTCAGAATGGTTTGTACTCACTTTTCTGATAGTCTCTTTTCCTACTCTTCATCAATAGTCTGTCCTAAAGGGTTGCTTTCATCGTACGATGTAGAATAAAAATAACTTATGAGAAAGGATAGTGCCTCTGGACTTGGTCCTGATAAATAAAGAAAAAAAAGTTTGACAGAGCACATAAACAAGTATTTAAACAAGAAAAACAATTAA